>NC_090025.1:181649269-182001769 GCF_037176765.1 Anolis sagrei
TCTTTTTAGATTGGTTTTATTGTATTGTAGTTGATGAAATAGGTTGTGGAACTGGAATTGTTGAATGGTATATACTACTTAAGCCAGCCTTAGAGTTTCTTGTATTATTTTACTGGTAGCAATTAGCAGTAGAATCAAGACTATAAGACCTATAAAAGGTAACGGTTTATCCTGACATTAAGTCTAGCCATGTCCTACTCTGTGGTGGTGGTGCTCATCTCAATTTCTATGCTGAGGAGCCAGCATTGTCCGTAGACATCTCCAAAGTCATGTGGCCAGTATGACTGCATGGAGCGCCATTACCTTCCCACAGAACTATCTTTGAGTAGACCTATTGATCTATTCACATTTGCGTGTTTTCAAACTGCTAGGTTGACAGAAGCTGGGCCTAACAGCAGAGCCCACCCTGCTCCCCGAATTCGAACTGCCAACCTTTTGGTCAGCAAGTTCAACAGCTCAGCGATTTAACCTGCTGCACCACCAGGGGGCCCTAGAGTGGATGACAGTAAATTTCTAGTAAAGTAGCTTGACAAGTATGCACATAATTTATGTCTTGTATATATCCTGTTTTTCTCCAGATATGTAACCAAAACAGTATTAGGATCTCATCAGGTAGTTGTAGGGCTTCGATTCCATGAGCTGCAGAAATGGGGTCCCATGGAGGCCATCGCATGACATAAGGGCACTTTCAGAGTCCCACTGAAAGTGCCCTTATGTTGTGTGATGGCCTCCATGGGGCTCCATTTCTGCAGCACATGGAAACAGCCATCTTCAGGAGTCTGGTATTACTCGACTCCAAGTAGGGGAAAGGCACAGTAAACATGGGATGGGTGGTCATCCCAGAAGACGGGGAAACATTGAAGGAAATAGGGTAAGATGATTCCCTCCTCTTTGCCACCACTTATGGGATGAGGTCCTTAGGCAGTCTCTAAAAGCAATTATGATCTGAAAAAAAACCTTCTGCCTGCTGATAGATTTCTTAATTTCTCTCTCTCTGCTGTCTGGTGACAAGCCATGGAGAACCTCTTCAACCTCTTCGTGTGATAAAATATAGATAAGAGCTTTCTCTCATAAATGGTCGAAGCCTTAGATTTGGTCCTGTAGCTTTCTTCTCCAAACAACAAACCCAGAGTGAGCAGCTTGTATTGCTTATTTCTCCCCTAAATGCTAGCCGATAATGTGTGTATATTAATTCCTCCTTTCAAATTTTGGCTGATGTGTTACAATTTCTTTACAGAATCATACAAGGGGCATTTCGGGCCTATTCATTGTGTCAGATTTAGCCCAGATGGAGAATTGTATGCTAGTGGCTCTGAGGATGGAACACTAAGACTGTGGCAGACAACAGTAGGGAAAACATATGGTCTCTGGAAATGTGTGATTCCTGGTAAGAACATATTGTGTGCGTTCTGATGAAATTGAACTGTGCTGTAACGTATGTGTTGTCTTTTGAAGATAAGTTAATTATAACACTGTATTGGAATAGTTTTTATTACCTTTTAAAGTGACATCTGACAGAATTGCATCTCCATAGAACATCACTTAATTGTAGATCTCAGCGTCACTGAGCAGTAACCCTGTACTAATTTGGACTTCAGATTGGAGATAGGGGTTCTCATTGCAGACCTCTTCCATACAGTAAATTAACAGTATTCTGCACATAAAAATAGCTGTTGATGTTCCCTTTTCCCTGGCATTAGGTTTTCTGGGTGTATAATATGGAAAAATGTCATTTCCAGTTTTCACCATAATAATGATAATGATAATAATAATAATAATATCTCTCCCACCCCTCCACCATCCTACATTTTGCTTTCTCAGACTAATATCTTGCTCATTTTACAGAGTTTAATCAGCTAATTTAAAGAAAGCATAGGAGAAAATATGAGCTGTAGTGGTATATTTAATAGAGACGTGAAGCAACAGTGAAAAACACAAATGAAGAGAAAAACTTATGTTATGATCTGCAGTAGAAACTTAAAAATTGGTATGTTTATTGTTATGAAAATTAGTGGGTTTGATTTTCTTTTCTTTTCAATCTCTCTGTAGAAGAAGAAGGTGGAGAGGTGGCTAAAGCAAAAGGCAACCTTCCAGGGACCACAGAGGAAGACCTAGGTAATGAGCCGGTAGCTAGGCTACATTATTTGTTTATCTGAATGTGTATCCCATCTCTAAAAGTGAGATCTGGTCTCTATACATGTTGACCTATGTAACATGACTGGGATGTCACATCACGCTTACATAGTTGAAATGTATTCTCACATAGTTATATGGTTGAGTTACACCAAATTGAGTTACAATTATTCAACCTAATGTGTATCTGCCAAGGTGCCTGCATATTGTCTCTTTATGTAGTGAGGTGTGCAGAGTGACTGTTTCCTACAATGCCAGTCAGCCAAGTGGTACATTGAAGAGAGATATAATTTGGTGGTGTCTTGGAATGTCCAGCTGTGAGGCTGCAGTCCTATTGATTAGTCCCCACTAAAGCAGATCCATTGGATCAATTGTTGTGATGGTGTATAAACACATAGACAAGTCCAGCTGATTCAGTGGCACTACTCTAGTTGATAATATCAATAGAGCTTAGATAAGGGGTTCTCAAACTAAGGCCTGTGTGTGTGTGTGTGACACAAACAGGATTCCAGATGACAGGTTAAAGAAGATAAGCACATTCAGTTTGTAATCCAGTATAAAATTTCTATTGATGCCACTGAAAACATTGCAGGCCTCCTGTCTATCTCTTGGGTCCTGCAATAGTGTATTTTGATCTAGCATGGAACCATTCCAACAACATTTAGATGCCAAGGTGTATTGGGAAGATTCTTTTGTGGAATGGGTGGAAGACAAATAAATAGACCCTTGTACTTTAATGGCTAACACAGTATGGCGCCACCAAAGAGTCTCAGCAAGAACACCTCCCTCCCCCACTTCAGTGGTGGATAGTATTTCCACTTTGCATATTTTTGTGATGGCTAAACAGAAGGCTTGCACTGGCAACATTTAATATCAGCCTCAAATTACACTTACAATAAGCACAGGAAGGCAAAAGTGTTTGATGGGAAAATAATTGAATCAAGTTGCCAAATTTCTCTTCACCTTTGACTTTTCGTTTTTTTCCTGGCAGAAGACCTTGGCTCTGAAAATTCAGATTCCATCTACAGCACAGCCCCGGAAGTTAAGGCTTGAACGTCCCAGCTGTTAATGACAACACATGGACACTCTGAGAACTGAATCAAGAAAGCAGCAGTATATGCAGCAACCTCCTGGGCTGCACACTGTACCAGGGGGCAAGGAATGGCAGTACCTGATGAGAATGCTTTGGAACTGATTGTCTGCCAAGGAAGTTGAGAGTATTGAATGAGACGAGCAGTAACGGTTTTTGCGGTCATCTAGCACCACTGCCTGTATGTCTGAATGTAACCTGAGGCCCAGTTTCTCCAACTTTGATTTATTCATTGTTGTGTTTATTACCGAGGAGAAATCTATTGGCTTCTAACAGAGTCTCTCTGAAAGTGGGATAAGTTGGCAAAAGATGGGGTTATGTGGCAAAACAACTGACTTGAGGTTTTTTTCTTTTGTTGTACATTGCTTCTGAATATCTTTTTCCCACCATTTAAATAAAACACCTCTCTAGGGAATCTCATCAGATGTACAAGCTAACCTAAAAGTATTGGGGCACTTGGGATTTTAATAAACAAAGAGGGCTAAAACTTTGTGGCAGTTTTGTACCTGAGATGGCTGAATAACATGCTGTTTGCGTCCAAAAGTCTTTCTGGAATAGCATGCCTAGCCTGCACATGTTATAGCTGCTGCATTTACTACATGCATTTGGTGGAATTGTTCATATAATTTCAGGTTTGGAAATATGTCAAAAAGGAGCTGATGTTTTCTTCAATTTCTCAGGGCCCTTCCACACAGCCCTATATCCCAGAATATCAAGATGGAAAATCCCACATTATCTGAGTGTGAACTCAGATAACCCAGTTCAAAGCAGATAATGTGGGATTTTCTGCCTTGATATTCTGAGATATAGAGCCCTTAGTTTCTCAAAAAAGTTATCAGCCATCCTTTTTCCTTTCAAAAACTCAAAATGTTATTTTGTCCACATCAGATTATTCTGATTATACTGTTTATAAGCTTAAAGCATCACCTATATTAAAAAAGAATAAATACCAAGGGAGCTATAAGTATTCATGAGAGTAGCATTGGTCTGATATATCCTATGCTGTTGTTGAAGGCTTTCATGTCCAGAATCACTGGGTTACTGTGAGTTTTCAGAGCTGTATGACCATGTTCCAGAAGCACTCTCTCCTGACGTTTTGCTCACATCTATGGCAGGCATCCTCAGAGGTCTGTTGGAAACTAGACAAGTGGGGTTTATATATCTTTGGAATGTCCAGGGTGGAAGAAAGAATTCTTGTCTGTTTGAGGCAAGTGTGAATGTTGCAATTTGGCTGCCTTTATTAGCATTTAATACCCTTGCAGCTTCAAAGCCTGGTTGTTTCCTGCCTGGGGGAATCTTTTGTTGGAGCTGCAATCCTATTCAGTGCTAATCAAGGTGGCCAATTGCAACATTCACACCCACCTCAAACAGACAAGAGTTCTTTGTCCCACCTTGAACATTCCACAGATATATAAGTCTCACTTGCCTAGTTTCCAAAACACCTCAACTTCTGAGGATGCCTGCCATAGTTGTG
The DNA here is from genome assembly GCF_037176765.1 of Anolis sagrei. Lineage (NCBI taxonomy): Eukaryota > Metazoa > Chordata > Lepidosauria > Squamata > Anolidae > Anolis > Anolis sagrei. Next base: position 181,653,967 of record NC_090025.1, read on the forward strand.
GGCGAAACATCAGGAGAGAATGCTTCTGGAACATGGCCATACAACCCTGAAAACTCACAGCAACCCATATCCAATGCTGTTGGGTTGGAATTATCCTAGAACCTCAGTTTGATCCTGAACTTAAATCTTACTTTAAACTGATATCATTTTGGTATATTTGAAGAATTGCCTCCTGTTTAGGAATGCTTCAATTACAAAATGAGCATAAAATTAGGGCCTCATTAGTGGTTTGAATGAATAAAGTTGCACAAACAGGTAACTCACAATTCATAAGGTAGTGATCTTGATGGAAAATGTGTATATTTGGGTTTTTTTGGTTGTGTTCATGTGAACTGTTGAAATACCCCATGCTTAAAACAGCAAAATCAGCCATGAGCTGCATTGTATGATTCAATCTACTGTGTATTTTGTGTCTGTAGTGGGGATGATAGTCAGGTTAAAGAACTACCTGAGAGTCTAGGGAACCCAGATACAGACACATAAAATAGGTGCGTTTCTAGTTCCTTCTACAATTGGATAGGTAAAGTGACATAGGTTTCACCTGACACTATGTCTAGTCGTGTCCGGGTGGTGCTCATCTCCATTTCAAAGCCGAAGAGCTGGTGTTGTCTGTAGACAACTTCAAGATCATGTACCTAACATGACTGCATGGAGCGCTGTTACCATCCTGCAAAAGCGGTACCTATTGATCTACTCACACTTGCACGTTTACAAACTGCTAGGTTGGCATAAGCTGGGGCTAACAGTGGGAGCTCACCCCACTCCCTGAATTCAAACTGCCAAACTTTTTGATCAGCAAGTTCAGGAACTCAGTGGTTTAACCCACTGTGCCACCAGGGTAAATACAATGGTAAATATGTGATTAAATGCATAATTTGCATGCATGGCTATCTTATTACCTCATTCAGCTGTCAGAGACTGCCTGCCAGCATTGCCGTTCTGATATGGGAGCTGAACTCAGGATGGATGTTTATGCAGCATGTGGATCATATTAGAGGTTTGTGAAGCCTGGAGCTAAACATAAACATGTGACAAAACTCGAGCAGAAAGCCGCATTCATGGTAACTTTCCATAAGAGAAAAGGAAGCTTAGGTTTTTATCTCATGTTTTTAAACCTGCAAAATTTTGACTGAGAACTGCCATTTTTGGACACATCTGGGAAGGAAACAACAAATCTGTGATAGGTAACAAATACATCTAAGCATAACCTTTGGTCCACCCAATATATGTCACTCAGACTGAAAGATAATGTGGTGTAGCAGACTACTGGATTACAACAAGATCATGGCTGAACCACATGATATCCCCTCGAGGGCCATCCAGTCCAACCCCATTCTGCCAAGAAGCAGAAAAATCACATTCAAAGCATGCCTGACAGATGTTCATCCAGCCTTGTTTAAGAGCCCCCAAAGAAGGAGCCTCCACCACACTATGGGGCAGAGTTCCACTGCTGAACGGCTCTCACAGTTAGGAAGTTCTTATGTTCAGGTGGAATATCCTTTCCTGCAATTTGGAGCCATTATTCCACCTCCTAGTCTCAAGGGCAGCAGAAAGCAAGCTTGCTCCCTCCTCCCTTTGTCTTCTCACATATTTATACATGGCCATTGTCGTATCCTCTCAGCCTTCTCTTCTGCAGGCCAAACATGCCCAACTCTTTAAACCGCTCCTCATAGGGCTTGTTCTCCAGACCCTTGATCATTTTAGTCGCCCTCCTCTGGAGACTAGGACGTGGAACAATGGCCTCAAACTATAAGAAAGGAGACTCCATCTGAACATTAGGAAGAACTTCCTGTGAGTGCTGTTCAGCAGTGGAACTCTCTGCCCTGGAGTGTGGTAGAGGCTCCTTTGGAAGCTTTTAAACAGAGGCTGGATGGGTTGTTGTAGGTTTTTTCGGGCTATATGGCCATGTTCTAGAGCAGTGATTCTCAGTCTGGGGTCCCCAGATGTTTTTGGCCTTCAACTCCCAGAAATCCTAACAGCTGGTAAACTGGCTGGGATTTCTGGGAGTTATAGGCCAAAAACATCTGGGGACCCCAGGTTGAAAACCACTGTTCTAGAGGCATTTTCTTCTGACGTTTCGCCTGCATCTATGGCAAGCATCCTCAGAGGTAGTGAGGTCTGTTGGAACTAGGAAAATGGGTTTATATATGTGGAATGGCCAGGGTGGCGCAGTGGGTTAAAGCCCTGTGCCGGCAGGACTGAAGACAGACAGGTTGCAGGTTCGAATCTGGGGAGAGACGGATGAGCTCCCTCTATCAGCTCCAGCTCCTCATGCGGGGACATGAGAGAAGCCTCCCACAAGGATGATAAAACATCAAATCATCTGGGCGTCCCCTGGGCAACGTCCTTGCAGACGGCCAATTCTCTCACACCAGAAGCGACTTGCAGTTTCTCAGGTCGCTCCTGGCATAACAAAAAAAACCAAGGTGGGACAAAGAATTCTTGTCTGTTGGAGCAGAGTCTGGATGGCCATCTGTTGGGGGTGCTTTGAATGCAATTTTCCTGCTTCTTGGCAGGGGGTTGGACTGGATGTCCCATGAGGTCTCTTCCAACTCTATGATTCTATGATTAACACTGACCAAGAAACAAGAAATACTGTTTACCAAACATAAGCATAAAGACATTACATTTAAGACAAACCAACACTTTCTCATTATTTTCCAAATCAACAGACTGAGCCACAGCAACGCGTGGCAGGGGATGGCTAGGAGAGTATATTGAGAAAAAGCCTTTTTCCTGTTTAAGCGTGTAATATGTAACATCTGCAAGTGTAATATGTAAAAGTCTTTGGTGAAGACCTGAATGGCTCAGAGTGTTCCTGACGCTGGCAGGAAGGGGAGGAGGAAGAGCAGGGAAAGGGGTGTAGGCAGCCAGGAAGCAGGAAAGAGAAGCGCCGCCTCTTGCAAGGATGGAGCCCAGGAGGAGGAACCCGGGCACGGACTTGGGTAAGGGGAGCCAGGGCTAGGATGGGGACCTGGGCTGGAATTGCAGCCAAGGAGGGCTGGCCAGAGAAGAGGGGGCCCAAGCGGCCCTTGGTGTGTCTGCTGGGGTTGGATACTCCAGTCCTGCTATACCAGGCATGGGCAAACTTGGGCCCTCCAGGTGTTTTGGACTTGCAACTCCCACAACAATTTGGTGCTTGTTTACTCAGTTTGAGTTCCTGAGATGGGGGTCCTCTCAACCTTGGAACTCCACTGGGTGATCTGAAGCAAGTCTTATCTTCTCAGCCTCAGAAGAAGGCAAAGGCCAACAATGTGATGTGGTGGCAAAAAAAGCCAATGGGATTTTGGCCTGCATCAATAGGAGCATAGCGTCTAGATCTAGGGAAGTCATGCTACCCCTATATTCTGCTCTGGTTAGACCACACCTGGAATATTGTGTCCAATTCTGGACACCACAGTTCAAGAGAGATATTGACAAGCTGGAATGTGTCCAGAGGAAGAGGGCGACTAAAATGATCAAGGGTCTGGAGAACAAGCCCTATGAGGAGCGGCTTAAGGAGCTGGGCATGTTTAGCCTGAAGAAGAGAAGGCTGAGAGGAGATATGATAGCCATGTATAAATATGTGAGAGGAAGCCACAGGGAGGAGGGAGCAAGCTTGTTTTCTGCTGCCCTGGGGACTAGAACAAGAAACAATGGCTTCAAACTACAAGAGAGGAGATTCCATCTGAACATGAGGAAGAACTTCCTGACTGTGAGAGCCGTTCAACAGTGGAACTCTCTGCCCCGGAGTGTGGTGGAGGCTCCTTCTTTGGAAGCTTTTAAACAGGGGCTAGATGGTCATCTTTCAGGGGTGATTTGAATACAATATTCCTGCTTCTTGGCAGGGGGTTGGACTGGATGGCCCATGAGGTCTCTTCCAACTCTTTGATTCTATAATTCTATGATTCTAAGGCAAGCTGCCTCTGAACAAATCTTGTCAAGAAATCCCCATGACAGGTTCAACTCCAGGTTGCTGTAAGTCAGAAACAACTTGAAGACACACACACAGTTAAAAGCAGCACTTAAAAGATCATGTAAACCCAATGCATACAAAATACAATGGAAAAATATATGAGGGTTATCCAGAAAGTAAAGTTATAAGGTTTTTAAAAATACAAAGAATGAATATATTTTAGTAAAACTTACATGGATTGTAGTATAGGTATTACATTATTTTTTCCACATTACTTACTTACTTAGGCAATCCCTTGTTGGCCGAGTATGATAGTTTTCCAGGAGCAGTATTCTGGTGGGTCCGTAGGTGACTGTGGAGCCCTATTCTTGATCTGCATCTTCTCCCGCAATGAGAGCATTGGTTTCCAGGTGGAAGGCGGTCTTGGTCGGAGTTGGCTTGATGTGACTTCCTCTTGGCACATTTTTTTCTTTTGCCCTCCATTCGTGCCTCTTCAAATGCTACAGCACTGCTGGTCACAGCTGACTTCCAGCTGGAGCGCTCAAGGGCCAGGTCTTCCCAGTTCTCCGTGTCTATGCCAGAGTTTTTAAGGTTGGCTTTGAGCCCATCTTTAAATCTCTTTTCCTGTCCACCAACATTCCATTTTCTGTTCTTGAGTTCGGAGTAGAGCAACTGCTTTGGGAGACGGTAGTCAGGCATATGGACAATGTGGCCGGTCCAGCGGAGTTGATGGCGGAGGACCATCGCTTCAATGCTGGTGGTCTTTGCTTCTTCCAAATAATCACCATTCGGTTCAATACATTTTGTCATCCGTGGGACAGGCTTTTGATGTGTCATAGAAGTTTCCCTCCACCTTTATCACTTTGATTTTCATCTCATCATCGTCAGAAAAATGTTTTCCACCAAGGTGTTCCTTCAATTTAGTGAACAGATGATAGTCACTGGGTGTGAGGTTGGACCTGTGAGCGGATGGCTTAAAACATCCCAACCAAATGAAGTCAGCAACTCTTGTGTTGCACGAATGGTGTGTGGACGCACATTGTCATGAAGGAGACAGATTTCTGTTGTCAGCATTCCACAACATTTGTTTTGGATGGCTCTGCAAAGTTTCTTCAGGGTCTCACAATATATTCCATACCCATTTTGTCACATGTTGTCTTGACATTACGTCCTCTCCATAAACTGAAACGATTTTGTGATGAATCGCAGTGGTGTTCATGCCCTTAGCATGTAGGTAGCGTATTACAGTGTGAACTTTGGACTTGGAAGGAAACTGAGGATGCTCATCTCTAACCTACACCACAATGCCAGTTGATGAGCTACTGACGACTGGCACTGCTCGTTCGCTTCCGCTGGCTTCCTGCTACCAATTTCCCCCAAGAAAATTCCCTGTGAGAGCTATGTGTCTTGTAATCTTACTTTCTGGATAACCTTTGTAATATTATGGCCAAAATCTTCTATGTTACAGAACTTTATGCATGCTTAGCCATGTGACAGAGATGCTAAGAAACCTGGAAATGACTTGTGAAGATGCATACCTCTGGAATTCTTTGCCTTTGGTCAACCTAGTAGTCGGTGCAAATGGGGAAAGCTGGTCCATTTCCTCTTATTTGCAAAGAGTTTGAAGTTGAGTCAGCTCTTACCATTCGTGGATTTGACCTTTGCAGATTTGATTAGTCACGAGTCTGATTAAAATGTGCTCCCTAGGAATCTCTAGGTCCTGTATAAATAAAGTGACTGATTGATTGAAATTTCATACTAAAACCCAGAGCGGATTCACCAACAGACTGGTATGGAAGCTATCATATAGAACAATGTTTCTCATCCTGGGAGTTTGACCCCTGGAGGGGTCATGAGGGGGTCTCAGAGGAGTCACCAAAGACTATCAGAAAACACAGTATTTTCTGTTGGGTATGGGGGTTCTGTGTGGGAAGTTTGGCCCAATTCTATCATTGGTGCTCTTTGATTATAAGTGAACTATAAATCCCTACAACCACAACTCCCAAATGTCAAAGTCTATTTTCCCCAAACTCCACAAGTGTTCACATTTGGGCATATTGAGCATTCATGCCAAGTTTGTTCCAGATCCATGATTGTTTGAGTCTGCGGTGCTCTCTGGATGTAGGTGAACTACAACTCCAAAACTCAAGGTCAAGACTCACTAAACTCTTCCAGTATTTTCTGTTGGTCATGGGAGTTCTGTGTGCCAAGTTTGGTTCAATTCCATCGTTGGTGGAGTTCAGAATGCTCTTTGATTGTAGGGGAACTATAAATCCCAGCAACTGCAACTCCCAAATGACAAAATCAGTTGTCCACCCCCACCCCCCAACCCCACCATATTCAAATTTGGGCATATCGGGTATTTGTGCCAAATTTGGTCCAGTGAATGAGGATACTTACATTATGATTCATAACAGTAGCAAAATTATAGTTACGAAGTCGCAATGAAAATAATGTTATGATTGGGGGTCACCACAACATGAGGAACTGTATTGAGTCGCGGCATTAAGAAGGTTGAGAACCACTGATATAGAGACTTGAGCAACCCTCCTCAAAATTGTATTATTTGCATGCCTTTGTCTTTGGAATAACACCAAGTAAACTATTGTGGTCTAAGGCATAAGGGGTAAAATAGTGCATAATAATAATAATAATAATAATAATAATAATAATAGTCGAAGGCTTTCACTTCCAACAGACCTCATTACCTCTGAGGATGCTTGCCATAGATACAGGCAAAACGTCAGGAGAAAATGCCTCTAGAACATGGCCATATAGCCCGGAAAAACCTACAACAACCCAATAATAATAATAATAATAATAATAATAATAATAATAATGACAACAACATTAAGAATTGCTGTCCATGAAACCTCTAAATGCAGTTTTGAACAATATTCCTTCTCTCTTTTTTAAAAGACTTGTCTTTAGAGGGAGAAAAACACATTTTTTCCAAGGGATGATTACAGAAAGTTGACTAATTAGCTGTAGTTTTAACGGCGTTAATTACTTTCATCCCTGAAGCCCCATGAATATTTAGACGGAACAGATGACATATATTAAAAACAGAAGTATTCACACTCCAAGCTGACTGAATTTACATGTTGTTTTCCTTGGCAGGCACTCGGGATGATTCACACATGTTCTCCCCCCATATTCTCTTTTGTGACCTGTTTATGTCGAGAAAGTGGTACATCCATATTTCCCCCCTGTGTGGAAGCCATCCGTGAAGGAGTTCTCAAGTTATGGAGCCATCCAAAATATCTGGAAGGCACAATGAAAGCATGGATTTCATTTTAAGTACCATGGCTGCATCAGACGAGAAACCAGGGATTCGTAGGTTGTGAGGGCATGAGAGCAGAGCTTCCTAAACATGTTGGTGACACGCTGTTTAGACATGTATGTTTTTGTGAAATGGTAATTCAGTTTTACTAGCAAACCAGGTTAACCCAGACATGCAAGAACTTCGGCCCTCCAGTTGTTTTGGACTTCAACTCTCACAATAGGAATTGTGGGAGTTGAAGAGTCTGCCTAAAAACAGCCCTTTAAATATCGGATTTTTTTTGTTCTTCTTCCTAGACCTCAGCTGGCTCGCACGAGTCCGTGTCAACCAGCCTGCCGTTTTGAGACGGGCAGCCCAAATTCAGGCCCAACGTGCTGTGAAAAAGAACTGGCAGGTAAATGTTCCATCCACGCTTGGAGTCCTCCCTTCTTGTTCTTCTAAAACAATTTCTATCTCCTTGTGTTTCAGTATTAAGTTTCTTTTCCAGATGTCTATAAGCTTAAAAGCTCCAACTGACCTGTGGTGTCCTCCAAAATTAATAATTAAAAGGCAGTGATAGGCTGATCAAAGATCACTTCTTTATATACACAAGTATCAGGATGGGTAAGTGGGTAGGAAAAAAACTCCAGAAGGCTGGTGCAACCAATCATTTGGCAAATATATTCATAGCTCTCTCTCTCTTTTCTGTTTTTGGGTATTTATTTTTTGTAACTCTGCTGGCTAAGCGATTCTGAGAGTTGCCATCCCAAAAAGAAACTTTTCTAGCAGTGGAGTAGATTGACATTTTGCTTCCAAATGGCATGTACTTTGTTGAGTGTTGGCTTTGGAGTATAATATGAATCCCATATCAATTCCATGACATACCACACTTAGTGAAAATTGCAGATTATTGAATGGATAACTTCCACTATTATTATTATTATTATTATTATTATTATTATTATTATTATTATTATTTATGCTGGAGGGCCTAGAAAATACCTGGAGAGTTTTGGAAAAGGCATTTTGGAAACACATGACTCTTGAGATCATAATCTTTTGGAAAACCAGAATCTCCAAAGCCTTTTGGAAGCGTGACCTCTTGGAGATTAATTGGCATTCACGCCATTTGGAAAATCATAACCATTTCGTAAAGTATGACCTTCCTGAGAAGAGCTAAAAACTTGTTTGAGTGAATCTTTTCTTTAGTGGTATATATCCACTAGTATTTATGCAAGGCAAATTAGGTTTCTCAGCTGTTAGACTGATGAACTTGGTTGTCTCTTTGAACTGTTAGGAACAAAGGTATGCCAGTTCACAAAACATATAGCAGATCTTCAGAATTGTTATTTCAGTTACCCAAAAACATTTACTCTCCCTCAAAACATCTTGTTTTTAAATTATGCTCTCAGGAAACAACAATGCTAAGAAAGTCTTTGTTCAAAATAACATAGTTGATTTGCTTACAAACTTCATGTATTCAGCATATAGGTACATTACTTGTCAATCCAGTTACAGATAAGTTTGAAGTAGTTTCTCTGTGCAGGTAACACAGGGCATCTTTCTTAACAGTCCAAAGTCTAAAGCATATTTTGTTCTAAATGGAGTCTGAGTCTGAATAGCCCCAGATCTGATCACATGGTCATACACACAGTTCCTTCCACAACATAGACTTAAGGAAAACTGCATACCAGTACACACACATACAATATAGTAAGCAATCCGAATTATATATTTAACAAATAACTAGTATAGAAGGCTTGTAAAAGGTTGCTATTTCTAACAGAGAGGAGATATTTTGTTAGATACGGGTAAATGAAACCACAGATACTGATCCCATGTATGTAAGGCGCATACTATATGTAATAGATCTCTTATGCAATAGATCTCTTAATGTAAATATTGTCAGGCGTTTCTATTATCTTAACGGAGTCCTGGAAATAGTAAAGTCCAAGCTCCCTGTGTAGTTGTGATAGGAAAATCTCTGCTGGAACACACAACACCACACACTCTACAGATGGCTGCTAAACTGCAGCTAGGCCTTAATTCACCATCCAAGATTTATTTATTTATTTATTTATTTGCTATATTTATATACCGCCGTTTCTCAGCCTAGCCGGCGACTCAACGCGGTTTACAACATAATATAACAATCAACAGTAAAAAAGTTAAAAGCATAAAAAACATAAAAAACATAAAAACACAATTCATACATCAATACCAATCCAGTTCGACTCTTAACTAAAAACGTGATCCAGTTCGTCATCCATGTTGCCAGTCCTTTAGTCAGTTACTATTCGTTGCATTGGGTTAACCAAATGCCTGCTTAAACATCCAGGTCTTCAATCTTCTTCGGAATATCATCAATGAAGGGGCTGATCTTACCTCCAAGGGCAGGGCGTTCCATAGCCGCGGGGCCACCACAGAAAAGGCCCTGTCTCTCGTACCCACCAGCCGCACCTGTGAAGCAGGCGGGATAGAGAGCAGGGCCTCCCCAGAAGATCTTAGGGTCCTGGCGGGCTGATAGGCCGAGATACGTTCGGATAGGTAAGTTGGGCCAGAACCGTTTAGGGCTTTAAAGGCCAACGCCAGCACTTTGAATTGAGCCCGGTAGCAGATCGGCAGCCAGTGGAGCTGGTGCAGCAGAGGAGTTGTATGCTCCCTGCGCTCCGCTCCCGTTAGTATCATTGCTGCCGAACGTTGGACTAGTTGAAGCTTCCGGGCCGTCTTCAAAGGCAACCCCACATAGAGAGCGTTGCAGTAGTCCAAACGGGATGTAACCAGAGCGTGGACTACCGTGGCCAAGTCAGACTTCCCAAGGTACGGGCGCAGTTGGCGCACGAGTTTTAACTGTGCGAATGCTCCCCTGGTCACCGCCGAAACCTGGGGCTCCAGGCTCAGCGATGAGTCCAGGATCACACCCAAACTGCGAACCTGCGTCTTCAGGGGGAGTGCGACCCCATCCAACACAGGCTGTAACCCTATACCCTGTTCGGCCTTGCGACTGACCAGGAGTACCTCTGTCTTGTCTGGATTCAATTTCAATTTGTTCGCCCCCATCCAGACCGTCACAGCGGCCAAGCACCGGTTCAGGACCTCGACAGCCTCCTTAGTAGCAGGTGGAAAGGAGTGACAGAGTTGGACATCATCCGCGTACAGATGACATCGCACTCCGAAACTCCGGATGATCTCACCCAGCGGCTTCATGTAAATGTTAAACAACATGGGAGACAATATTGAGCCCTGAGGAACCCCACAAGACAAAGGTTGTGGGGTTGAACAGGAGTCTCCCAGTAACACCTTCTGAGACCGACCCTCGAGGAATGAGCGGAGCCACTGTAAAACAGTTCCTCCAAGACCCATTCCCGCGAGGCGTCTCAGAAGGATACCGTGGTCGACAGTATCGAAGGCCGCTGAGAGGTCCAGAAGCACCAACAGGGACACACTCCCCCTGTCGAGCTCCCGGCGCAGATCATCCACTAAGGCGACCAAGGCTGTCTCAGTACCGTGCCCCGGCCTGAGGCCAGACTGTGCCGGATCCAGATAATCCGTGTCTACCAAGAATGCCTGGAGTTGTGAGGCCACCACACGTTCCAGGACTTTGCCCAAAAAGGGGAGATTGGAAACAGGCCGGAAGTTGACGAATTGAGTGGGGTCCAGTGATGGTTTCTTCAACAGCGGTTTTATTACAGCTTGCTTTAAGCTGGCTGGAAAGATGCCTTCCCGGAGGGAGGCATTAACCACCACCTTCACCCACTCGGCCAATCCCCCTCTGGCCTCCTTCAGAAGCCAGGATGGGCAGGGGTCTAGGATGCATGTGGTAGCTCTCATTCCTCCAAGCACCTTGTCCACATCCTCGGATTGAACCAATTGAAATGAATCCATCAAAACCGGACAAGCAGATGCTCGTGTTACATCCTCAGAGACTGCCGTTAATATGGTGTCCAGACCAGAGCGGATCAAAGCGACTTTGTCTGCAAAGAACTGAGCAAAGGCTTCACAGCGAGCTGCCGAGTCATCAGGGCACCCAACCTGAATGGTGGGTTTTAACAGGCCTCTGACAACTCGGAACAGTTCGGCCGGACGGTTCTTTGCAGACGCAATAGTGGCCGCAAAGAAGGTCTTCTTTGCGGCTTTTATTGCCGCGGCATATGCCCTTAAGAAGGACATAAACCGTGTTCGATTTGGCTCGCTCGGATTCGAACGCCACACGCTCTCTAGTTCCCTCTTCTTTCGCTTCAACGCTGCCAGCTCCTCAGTGAACCAAGGAGCTGGTTTAGCTCGGCTACTTGAGAGGGGACGTTCTGGAGCGATCGTGTTTATTGCCCTAGTCATCTCCCCATTCCAGAGAGCGACCAGGGCATCAACAGGATCACCAACCGAGGCGGCAGGAAATTCCCCAAGAGCCGTCAGGAATCCATCCGGATCCATAAGCCTCCTGGGGCGGACCAACTTAATGGGTCCTCCACCTCTGCAGAGGTTAGGGGGTGCAGTTAATCTAAAGCTGACCAGGTGGTGGTCGGTCCATGGCAACGGAGAGATGGATAACTCCTCAACACCGCCACCTTCCTCCCATCCCTGGCAGAAAACCAAGTCCAATGTATGTCCAGCACTGTGGGTGGGGCCAGATACCTGTTGGGACAGCCCCATGGTTGCCATGGTAGACATGAAGTCCTGAGCCGCTCCCGATAGGGTGGTCTCGGCGTGGACATTGAAGTCCCCCAGCACAAGCAGCCGCTGGGACTCCAATGCCAGGTCCGAGATCACCCCCGCTAGCTCAGTCAGGGAGTCTGTAGTGCAGCGAGGTGGACGGTACACTAACAGAATCCCTAATCTGTCCCGGTCACCCACCCTCAGGTGGACGCATTCAAAATTTGTTGACTGCGGGATGGGGGCCCTGGTCAGAAGAATGGAGTCTCTATAGATCACTGCAACCCCGCCTCCCCGCCCCCCGGATCTTGGTTGGTGCTGCACGGAGAAACCTGGCGGGCAAAGCTGGGTCAAATTCACACCTCCAGCTTCGTCCAGCCAGGTCTCCGTGATGCACGCCAGATCTGCCCGTTCATCCAGGATTAAATCCTGGATGAAAGCTGTTTTGCCATTGACAGATCTGGCGTTCAACAGCACCACCTTCAATCCGGGGGGACCGCCGACCTGGTTACACCAATTCACCATATCAGGAGACCGAGTTGGAGTTACTAATGTTGTTGTACGATCCCTAGGCCGAATTCGAGGTCTCCTTTTCCCGTATCTCCCCATCCCCACCACGACTTCTATGGGGGCTCCCCGACCAATGGAACACCCTCCCTCCTCCATGACGCAGTCTACCTTCCTATTTTCACCCCATGCTTCACTGCTGGTTATATGATTTATCACCGGTTTAACTCGCACTGGGATCTCCAATTCACTCCCCTCCTTACCTCTCCCGCAGGCAGCTAACAGCAGTGTTACAAGATACCAGGAGATCGGAACTAGCATGGGTGGTAGATGTTAGCAGTCTCAATAAAGCTACCAAAGTTCGTAAAGTGCAGCTTGTGGTTGTATAAATCTTACAGTTCTTAAAGTGCAAAGGAGGATAGTAACACTCACACTAAAGCTACCAAAGTTCTTAAAGTGCAGCCAGTGGTTGTAGCAACCTCCCAGGTCTTAAAGTGCAAAAGGTTATTGAGATTGTTCTAAAGTGCTAAAATAAGGTGCGTCATGGAGGAACCCCAATTTCAGAAGCTAGGGACTAGCACCTGGATAGTAACCAATACAGTACAGGATAACAATTTAAAGTGCTAAAGGATTAAGGTGCTGATAATATAAAGTGCTAGAATTGTACAAAATAACAGCACCACCTAATCTGTTGGTAGAGATGTTAAGACACACAAAATCAAGGCAATGAACGACTGAAAATGGACCAAAAGGTGGATTGGTATTGGTCCTTCCGGAGATAAAGCTAGTGTCCGCAAGGATGATCAACGGCCGAAATCGGCCCGATGGTAAAGGATGGACACGCAGGTGGACAGCACAGTAAATTGAACAGCACAGCGGTCGGCACAATAGATTGAACAGCACAGGTAGTCGGCACAATAGATAGTTAGTCAGCACACGTCGGACAACCAAGGTCGGTCAGCACAGCGTTGGCCTAAAGTTGGTAGCGTCGATGGCATACACAGTTTGGCCCCAGTGATGCTCTGGAGGGGTGCGATAACCGCACCACGAACCAAGATGGCGGCCGCGTCAAGACCTGGGGCGACAACTCAAGCCACCCCGGGGTCCTAGCGCCGCACGCCGACAAGGCCAGCAAACTGCGAGTTATCCCGGCCCCAAAAGCTCCGGTCGACTAATCTGTGGTTTGGGAGGGAGCGTGCTCGGACCCAACTAGAGGTGGGCCTCGCTCCACCTCCACTCTTCTCTTCTGGGGAGCCGACTCGCACGGCTGAAGCAGCCAGATGTCCGAGGCTGCAGCTGGAACGCAAACCGGCTGGGCCGAGCAGGAGGGGGCGCCGTGGGTGAAAACAGCCCTCTCGGAGGTCAGTCTGCCAGCCCGCTGGGAGGCCAAGCAGCCGAACAAAGCCTCCACTTCTCCGTCCAGGTACAATGTCCAAGCTAAGATTATCGAAGCTGGAGACTGGAGGGTGTAAGGGGGTCCAGAAGGGGTCCAGTAGCTGGGAGGTAGGGAGCTTGGGGCCAACAATGGCGGTGGCCCAGTTGTCTTCTCCTTTCCTCCTTCCCCGTTTGTTCGTCTTCTTTCTCCGACGCTCCCCGAAAGGTCTCCAAGCTCACTTTCGTGACCCTGGGAATTACTGTTTGTGTGGGGGCGGTTTTTTAGGAGTCCAAAAGGGGAAATAGAGCCAGAATAAGGTAAATTGAGGCCCCTCTCTTACCCTGGGAAGAAGGTTCGCTGCTTACCACGCCGCCATCATTTTGAGTAATTTGTAGTTTGTAGTTTGCAAATAGTTCGATTACTAGAGTATTAAACGAACTCTGACAAAACTAAACACTAGATGGTAGCAAGCAAAGTTTATTGATTAGTCCACTGACCGTATCAACATTAAAAACAAAAACAGAAATGTACACAAATAGACAATAATCACTATCCTAGGACTCCCATAATAGTGAAGTAACACACATTCAAACTTGATTAAGTTAAAAGATAATTAAAAATATCATCATTAAAATGCCAATGTAAAATTTCAAACCACAAAAATGAAAAACGAAGGTTAAAACAAAGGTTAAAATAGACCAGCTATTACACAATCCCAAGCCACTTCAGATATCTGCGTCACCCCTACAGTTTACCCCAATCTCCTCCAGATACGCAGTTCTGACAAAACTAAACACTAGATGGTAGTAAGTCTACCAAGATGGGAAAATAACTGTGCCAAAATAGCAACAGCCGTGGTAAAAAAGGACAAATAGGGTTCAAAGTACAGAACAAGGCTATAGTTTAGATTTGTCAAAATAACAGAATATATATATAAAAAAAGAGTGAAAATCAGGGAATGCATGTACTGTGAAAGAGTCTCCGACATTTAAAGACCATGCCTGAGTGGTAGAGCACATGCATTACGTGTAAAAGGAACCTAATTCAGTTCCTGGCATTTCTAGGTAAGAGTGGGTAAGATTTCCACCTGAAATCCTGATTTAACAATGATTCTTCAGTGTTTACAAGACAAAACCGTAGAGGTATAAACTCGGTATAGACTCCTTCTTAAATTCCTAATTTTGGCCAGACATGCAAGCAGGTACATGGCAAGGATTTTTTTTCTTGCTAACTGTTCTTTTCTTTACTTTATATAAAGGCAGCTTGGCTTCTGCGGGCCGTGACCTGCATCGACTTGACCACCCTTTCGGGGGACGACACTCCTTCTAATGTTTGCAGGTTGTGTTACAAAGCCAAGCATCCCATCAGAGAGGATCTGTTGCAGGCTGTGAACATGCATGATAAAGGTATGACAAGCTTTGAGAAGTAACGAAATTGATTTGACTGAATGAAGATAAATCTGGTAGCAGTGAGAACTGTGCATGTGTTTTCGTTTCTTTTCTTTTTAACTTGACCATTGTTGAGTTTTATTTTGCTGTGTGTGTGTGTATAGTTTGGTTCTAAAAAAAAAGAAAAAAAAGAAATATGAGTTATAAGTGGCAGCACATTGTTGGCTAGGAGTAGAATATTGTGTACAGATCAAAATGTATCAAATTACTTTGGTGCAAAGTTGGAAAATTGCATTTATAGCAAATGGACGCATATCCTCAGTGTATTTTTAAAAAATTCTTGTAAAATTTGTTCAGATGAATTTGGTACCTTTTCTGCAAAAGAGAGTTCTAGTCAATTCCTGTAAACTAAAACATTAATTGCTCACTCAAAGGAAGTAATGTTTAATAAGAGAGAAGGCAGTTGGAAAAAGTTAAAACCACTTCCTAGATGGATTAATAATAATAATAATAATAATAATGATAATAATATATTTATATTCCACCCTATCTCCCCAAGGGGACTCAGGGCGGATCACAGTATACATACACGGCAAACATTCAGTGCCATTTTGGATAGACAATACAGAGACAGACAAAACAGAAAGGAGGTATGTTGTGTCGACGTCCAGCTTTTTGGCACCTTGGAAGGTTGTGCTTGGATTCAGCCACAGGTGGATGCTGTCGCTCCATCCTTTATGATGAAGAGCTATCAGGACTTTTTCCTTTTGGTCACCTGGCATTTTCCGATCTTTTTTCTTTATGGTGTCATAAAATACCTCCCTTGCTTGTTTTAGTAATTTCTCTAATTACAGTGCAAGCTGATTTCGAACTGCTTAGGTAAAGAATAAGCTGGGCTGACAGTCGGCAGCTCATGCCAACCCGGGACTTCGAACTGACAACCTTTTGGTTGGAAGATCTTATAATTGCTGATGATTTACCAGCTGTGATAAAGCCTGGCCCTCAAGGAAGCCATAGCCCTGAGTTTACAAGACCTTAGCAGGGCTGCTGAGTATAGGAAATGGACTTGACTGCAGTTGGGCATTAGAAATAGCTTTTTGACAGTAAGAGCAGTTCAGCCATGGAGCTAACTGTCTAGAAAAACATTGTAGAGTCTTCTTCTCTGGATGTCTTCAAAATGAGACTGGATGTGCTGAGGATGCTTTAGCTTTAGCTCCTGCATGTAGCAGAGAGCTGGACCTGATGGCTCAAAGGGCCTCTTTCCAACTCTTTAAGTCTACAAGCAATACATATTGATGTTCTCTCTTCTATTAAAGATAAGGGAGTTCTCCCCAGTTTTCACTCTTGCAACGTTTCTAGTGGTGCTCCCCATAATGGACAAACTATTAATTTGAACCAACAACAGATGATTTTCTTCTAGGGCAGAGTGGATAGGAGGAACCTAATAGTAAGGTTGTCTTTGAAGTTTAAACCATGGTATTGTATTCTGGACAAAAAGCTACACAGGAGAATAGGTCAGTAGCTGTGATACTCAACTGTGATTTTTTGCAGGCATCACAACAGCTGCTATCTGTGTCTATCCAGGAAGAGTAGCTGATGCAGTAAAGGCTCTCAAGGCGGCTGGATGTAACATCCCAGTAGCTTCAGGTATGTTTTGTGAACTTGTCTTCTGAAAGTCAAAGTCTCTTTCTATGGCTGATGAGATTTCTAGAGCTGGTGGACCATAGTGTGCTGCATCTTAGTTCTGAACAAACTCAAAAGCATGTAGAATTTGTGCCTGTAATAAATTGATCCAAGTTAGGCAGATGTATACTTTTACTTATTTTAAAATTCAAGAATATCCTCATAACTTCAGAATCCATATCTGTGTTTTCAGGTATCCATACCCAGGAATAACAATTCCCATTCTTAGGATTTCAGTAAGAATTGATTAATCCTCCTTCATACTTTCTCAATTAGATAATTTATTTATAAATCAAGAAGGTCTAGAAGACAGGATATAAAATATACATATTTTATTTTTTTTCCTGTGTCAGGAGCGACTTGAGAAACTGCAAGTCACTTCTGGTGTGAGAGAATTGGCCGTCTGCAAGGACGTTGCCTGGGAGACGCCTGGATGTTTTATCATTCTGTGGGAGGCTTCTCTCATATCCCCTCATGAGAAGCTGGAGCTGACAGATAGGAGCTCACCCTGTTCCCCAGATTTAAACTACCAACCTTCTGGTCCGCAGTCCTACTGGCACAAGGGTTTAATCTATTTCACCTACCTATTTTAATTAATATCTATGTGTGTGCGTAGAGTTCATTTTCCTGATTAAATCTGTCTTTTAGGGTTTTTTTTTTTTAAAAAATGGGCATGTGGTTGATATTACTACAGTAGTTGGAATATCAGTAAAACACAGTGCCCATTCTCCAATGGAGTTGCTTTTTTATTTGTTAGATGTATGCTCTTACTTTCTCTACCCAAAATAGGACTGGATGGGCTTTTTTTACATTGATGTTCTATCTTTTGCTTCCTCCTTAGTGGCTACTGGATTCCCAGCGGGACAGACAGTCCTGAAAACCCGGTTGGAGGAAGTTCGGCTGGCTGTGGAAGATGGTGCCAAAGAGATTGACATTGTCATTAACCGAACTTTAGTACTGACGGGCCAATGGGAAGGTGAGTGTGGCTCAAACCCTAGAAGAAATGGTTTGGCATATATCAAACTGCCCATAGTTCTTGTTTGACTATTGATATGCAAAGCTGTATCAATAGCTTTGCATAGCAATACAAGCTGTTAGGGATTGTGGGAGTTGGAAGTCCAAAACACCTGGAGGGTCAAAGTTCGCCTGTGTCTGGTATAACCCCTGGTATAACCCCTGTGTCCATGGGGAATACATTCTGAGACCCCCCCTATGGATACCTGAAACTGTAGATAGTAGTACCTCCTCTTTGAAATGGTTGAACAGAAGCTCTCCGAAGCTTTAGGCCAGTGATTCTCAACCTGTGGGTCCCCAGATGTTTTAGCCTTCAACTCCCAGAAATCCTAACAGCTGGTAAACTGTCTGGGATTTCTGGGAGTTGTAGGCCAAAATACCTGGGGACCCACAGGTTGGGAACCACTGCTTTAGGCACTCTTACTGCCTATTACAGGGGAAACCAGCTGATTTCTAATCCATCCAAAACACAGACATGTGCTTTTCATCTTAACAACAGACAAGCATCTCGAGGTCTGACGATTACCTGGAAAGGACTCCCACTGGAGCATTGTAGCAGAGCGAAATACCTGGGAGTTACTCTAGACCATGCTTTGACTTACAAGAACCACTGCTTGAATATCAAGCAAAAAGTAGGCGCTAAAAATAATATCATTGACTGGTGCAACCTGGTGATCACAACTAGAGACAGTGAAGACATCTGCCCTTACACTTTGCTACTCTGCTGCTGAATAAGCATGCCCAATGTGGAATACTTCTCACCATGTTAAAACAGTGGATGTGGCTCTTAATGATACATGCCACATTATCACAGGATGTCTACATCCAACACCACTGGAGAAATTATACTGTTTAGCTGGTATTGTACCACCTGACATCCGCCAGGAAGTAGCAGCCAATAATGAAAGGACCAAGGCAGGGACATCTCCAACCCATCCTCTGTTTGGATTTCAGCCAGCATGCCAAAGTCTTAAATTAAGAAACAACTTTCTAAGATCTACAGAGATACTTGCAGGAACACTTCAGCAAGCGAGAGTCCAAAAGTGGCAGGTTAAAACCTGGAACTTCAATCAGTGGCTGAGATTGGATGAGAAACCTGGGCACACAGAAGACTGAGTGACTTGGAAGGAATTGAACAGACTGTGCTTTGGCACCATGAGATGCAGAGCCAATTTTAAGAAATGGGGCTACATAGTGGAGTCCACAGCATGCAAGTGTGAAGAGCAAACCACAAACCACCTGCTACAATGCAGTCTGAGCCCTGCCACATGCACAAGGGAGGATCTTCTCACAGCGACACAGAGGCACTCCAAGTGGCCAACTTCTACTCAAAGAAAATCTAGTATAATGCCAAGTTTTTAACTTTGTTTGTGTACTTTAAAAATACCTTATAACTGTACCATCATTTTATTTCTGACATCATAAATAAATAAAATAAAATATTCTTGGCCAGAAGCATAGAATAGAATTGCACTGGAGGACAAAGAGAGACCTACAAATTCTTCCATCCTCTTTAGGTCCCGCAGTCCTATTCTGTAGTATGCTTGGGCTAGAAGCATAGCAAAGAATAGCACTGGAGAGAATCTACAAACACTTTCAGAGAGAATATATTTTGGAGTGTGGAATGTGAAGTCATTGATATTATATTGTATTTGGATAGATGCCATAAATTTATCTATTCATTTAATTTCATTTATAGGATGTGATACTTAATATTACGAGGACTCTTAAGTAGTTGTAAATATAGAAATTGAATGTGTGTGTGTGTGTGTATGTGTATAGTTTGGTTCCAAAAGGTACCAAATAAAATAAATAGAAATATGAGTTATAGGGGGCAGCACATTGTTGGCTAGGAGTAGACTATTGTTTACAGATCAAAACGTATCAAATCACATTGGTACAGATCTCGAAAAATTGCATTTATAGCAAATGGACGCATATCTTCAGCATATTTTTTAAAGTTGCTGTAAAAAAAATTAGATGGATTTTGTACTTTTTCTGAAAAAGAGAGTTCTAGTCATTTCCTGTAAACTAAAACATTAATGCTGTATAACAGAGAGTCCATTAAGGCACAAATCCTAGGATTCTGTAGGATGGAGCCTACAGAACAATAGTCTGAGAAGTATCATACAGCTTTAACAGCATGGCACAAATGTATTATGTACTGAAAATAATGTCTAGCCCTTCCCAACCTAGCAATGATTCTTTATGACTTGCTTTGAAAAAAGATCTTATTTCTGCCCATATGTGGTTGCCCATATGTAGAGGAGAGGAGCCCGTTACCCAGTTCATTAGTGGGCCTACAAACCTCCAGATTTACATGTTTATTTATAGAGCTTATGGAAAAACAAGTGAAAATACCCTCCGTTCACACAGTTGTCTTGACTGAATAGTAAAAGAGGAAGGAGAAACTGCATGGGTGCCAGGGCTGTAATTATTTCCAAACAAAGTTGTTAAAAAGAACTCCAAGGCCTGTCGCTTCAGATGGCATATCTTGGATTTCTCCCCAAAAGGAACTTATTTGGTTTCTCGACAGCAAAATTGGTGTTCTTTCTAAACGGCTTTTGCCGAATCTCAGGGCACGCGTGGTACCATTTAGATCGCTGCAGCTCATTGTTTTCCTGGAATGCTATTAATTAGTACGCTTTTTAATACAGTAGGAGATGGCTTTTCTCTCTAATTGGTTTTCTCTTAATGTACCTTGAATGGGTTGCCTTTAAGTGTTGACAGCACTCCAGTCACCAAGTTTTGTATTATAGAATAAAGAAGGAGGGAGACTACAATTAGCATCCCCGTAGTTTCTTTAGCTGGAGATCATGGCATTAGTAGTCCCACGCTTTATTTCCCCCTGGACCTTGCTTTTGGTGCCAGTATTTGGAGGATTTCTGCAAGGCTCAAATGAAAAGGAAGTTCTGAGGCTACAAAGGATATCTGAAGGGGATCTGTGCCCCACTATTTATTTCTCCGTTTGTGGCAGGGTGAGAGTGGGCAACTCTCCAGATGTTGTTTGACTGCTTCTACCATCACTTACCATAATGAGCAATTATAGAAACAATTGCCTCAGGGGAGTTAGTTGGACCTGCAATTGAAATGCCACGTTATACCTTCCAACTTTTCAGATGAAAACCAGGACACATGTAACCAAAAAGCTATAGAGTACAGTCAAGATGGTAAAAGTTATGAATGAGGAGGAAAACACTTTTATTAGGACAGAAATAGCTAAAGATTTTCCCGTGACATTCAGTCCAGTTGTGTCTGACTCTGGGGGTTGGTGCTCATCTCCATTTCTAAGCCAAAGAGCCGTCGTTGTCCATAGACACCTCCAAGGTCATGTGGCCAACATGACTGCACGGAGCACCATTACCATCCAGCTGGAGTGTTACCTATTGATCTACTCACATTTGCATGTTTTTGAATTGCTAGGCTGTCAGCAGCTGAGGCTAATAGCGGGAGCTCATGCTGCTCCCCAGATTCGAACCGCTGACCAGCAAGTTCAGCAGTTCAGCGGTTTAACCGACTGTGCCACTGGGGGCTCCAATGTCCAATAGGACTGAAATATCAACCCTATATTATTCTCCCAGGTGGAACACGAAGCTAGATTGACTCCTGAAACTGAGCAGGAAGGCAAACAGTTAACAAACCATCACTTAGTTCAAAGTATCCAGCAAACCCCAGCACTTGTTTCAGTCCAACCTACTCAAAACACTTGATGTGATAGATAAAGTTTACTTCAAGCATCAGTGTTTTATAAAACTTCAGAATTATGCAGAGAAAGACAAAGTGCATATAAGCAATCTATATAAATAATGTAATGTTTGTTTGTGGGATTAACATAACTCAAAAACCACTGGAAGAATTGACACCGAATTTGGACACAATACACCTACTAACCCAAGGAGTGACCATCACTCATAAAAACACTGAAAACACAGTAGAAGAGACTTAAAAAGCCAAAAAATAAAAATATATTACAACGCATGCACAAAACACACACATACATACACACACACATACACACACACATACATACATATATATATATATACACACAGAAAACACATATACACAGACTGGGCCACAGCAACGCGTGGCAGGAGATGGCTAGTGTTTTCATAAAAACAAACTGTAGCAACAAGAAGAAGATATTGTGTAACCGTCCAGCTTGTGTGAACCTGAGCATTCTTTAAATAAATATTTTTCTGTTCAGTTCAAGTACCAGGATTTGTGTCTAATTATTAAAGAGAAGAATCTCCACAAAGGAGAAGTCTGAAGATCCTGTGGAGCTGAATACAGTTGTGTGGTGTTGAGCTACACATATTAAAGAGGCACAAACAGGTATTTTAAAAGTCAAACCTTTCTTACACAATTTTCAGCCAAGCGTCTAACCAACTTTCTCTCATAATAATCTCAAGTCTCTCTCAATACAGATCTATATAAATAAAAAATGTAGTTTGTTTGTGGGATTAACATAACTTAAAAACCTAGAATCATAGAATCATAGAATCATAGAATCAAAGAGTTGGAAGAGACCTCATGGGCCATCCAGTCCAACCCCCTGCCAAGAAGCAGGAATATTGCATTCAAATCACCCCTGACAAATGGCCATCCAGCCTCTGCTTAAAAGCTTCCAAAGAAGGAGCCTCCACCACACTCCGGGGCAGAGAGTTCCACTGCTGAACGGCTCTCACAGTCAGGAAGTTCTTCCTAATGTTCAGATGGAATCTCCTCTCTTGTAGTTTGAAGCCATTGTTCCGCGTCCTAGTCTCCAAGGAAGCAGAAAACAAGCTTGCTCCCTCCTCCCTGTGGCTTCCTCTCACATATTTATACATGGCTATCATATCTCCTCTCAGCCTTCTCTTCTTCAGGCTAAACATGCCCAGTTCCCTAAGCCGCTCCTCATAGGGCTTGTTCTCCAGACCCTTGATCATTTTAGTCGCCCTCCTCTGGACACATTCCAGCTTGTCAATATCTCTCTTGAATTGTGGTGCCTCTGGATGAATTGACATGAAATTTGGACACAAGACACCTAACAGTCCAATGAGTGTCCATCACCCCTAAAAATAACACTCCCACACACACACACACAAAACCGCACCAGAACAGACTTAAAAACCCAAAGAATACACCATATATACATATACACATACACTCAAATACATATACACAAGCATACATTCATACACACACACAAATATACACATATACACACATACATATACACATACATACACACATATATACATACAAATATGCATATAGACAAGCACACACATAAAAATATGCATGTACTCATATAAATGCACAAATACACAAATATATACACATATACACGCCCACATATATATATGCAAACACACATATATACACACAGAAACACATATATACACACTCAAACACATATACACAGACTGGAAAACAGCAACGCGTGGCAGGGGATGGCTAGTATAACATAAAAGTACTCAGCCACATCACACTATGCATTAATCTGGGGGTATTCACCTCATTGACCATACAGCCTGAAAAACTTACAACAATCCAGTGATTCCGCCCATGAAAGCCTTCGACAACACGCTTAATGTATTGTTTTAACAAGGCTTTTAATAAGCAACCTTGAAAGTATTGCTATTGTACAGCATATAAATGTGCTCAATAAATAAAATTTAAGTTTGCAATAAAGTACGGGCTGGTAAAGGACATTTTAACCCAGGAAAAACAGAGTAAAGTGTGTTCTCCCTAATTAATAACTTTTTCCATCTTGATTGCACTGTGGAATCATGGCCATGGCCAAGGGTTCTTCTGAATCAGGTTTTGTCTCTGAGTACTTTCCTGCATCGAGGATCAGACCCAGAAAGGGTGAAGTTACTTAATAATCTACTCTTCATATGAAGCCAGCAATCAATCTAGTGCTTTATGTAGTTTTTAATGTAGGTCCCTTCCTTGAGGACATTACAGTCAAATGTTCAGCCCAGGAAAAATAGAGAGAAGAATGGGGATGATGCTAAAACAGAGGAAGATAGAGGTGACTGAGAGTGTTGTGCTGGAGGTCTTGCAGAAAAGGTTGGCTTTGAAAGAAGGAATAATAGAAGAAGATGACTCTGAGTGCATGCCGTATAATTCTGTCACTCCTGTGCTAACTTTCCCTCTGCACTTTGCACATTAGTTGCCTGTAATTTAGGAGGCACATCTACTAAAAAGTCAATTTGTGATGTGCTCTGCATTATGAAAGAACTAGTGTTGGTCCCCCCACCCTCAAAATATCCTTGAATTCCCCTACCCTCCAATCCTTCCTCTTTTTAGAGCTTTTTAAAAAAGCCTCTGCCAAAGCTGAGGGTCGCATGTGGCACATGACTGCTGGACTTGCTAAACTGTCTTTCAGCCATTCAGAGGTTTCAAAAAATTGCTGCAAATGTTAAGTACTTTAGTGTACTTCCAATTACGTTGAGCTCTAAGTTAAATCTGCTGTTACCTATTGTTGAGTACTTTTGTGCCACTTGAACTATAGCTTGCTAAGCCTGGTCTTTAACAATTATTTTAAGTGCTTTCTAATGGATTGGAATATAAAAGCACATGCATTGTGCGGCTCCCTTCCCTTTTTTATTTTTTATTTTTTTGTTTAGAAGCGAAGTCCTTGCACTGGAGTTTCTGAACTCCTTTCATACAGATAGCTGTTTTGTAACCACCTGCCATTAATTTTTAAAATGGATTTTTAAAAACTCCTAAAATAATCCATCTAGTTTTTAGTATATCACAAGTGAGGAACAAAGGGTGAATGTCCTGATCGGTGCCGCTCTGAATGTTGCTTGCTCTCCATGTGTGGGTTTGGAACCTGAAATATATTCATCCCAGGTAGGCAATCTTGTTGCAGTCCAGATATTTTTGACTAGAGAGCCCATCATCCATTACCACATGGAAGGTGGAACTGGTGAAGACTATAGTCTAAAATAGCTGGAGGATAAATATTGAGCATGGGCCTCCTGGTGGCACAGCGGGTTAAACTGCTGAGCTGGTGAACTTTCTGACTGAAAGGTTGGCAGTTAAAATCCAGGAAGAGGGGCGAACTGCCACTGTTAGCCCCAGTTTCTGCCAACCTAGCAGTTCGAAAACATGCCAATGTGAGTCAATCAATAGGTTCCACTTCTTTGGGAAGGTAACAGTACTCCATGCAGTCATGCCGGCCACATGACCTTGGAGTTGTCTACAGACAACGCCGGCTCTTCAGCTTAGAAATGGAGATGAGCCCAAAATATAATTAAAACAAAATTTGACATGAAACCTGAGTACTACTTATTGAATATAACAGATCTCGATCTAAAGAAAAATGAAGAAAAGATCTTCTTTTACCTGTCAACAGCTGCAAGAATATTAATTGCACAGAAATGGAAAGCCAAAGAAATCCCCTCCAATGAGGACTGGATCAAGAAAATAGCAGAATTTATGGATTTGGATAGGCTTTCATACTTACTAAAGGAACAGAGTAAGGAAAACAAACAAACTGGAACCGACTTAGAGAGTACTTGAGGGAAAAAGTAAAGCTTAACATATAGTATAAGATACTATGAGTAAAATTGAATATAGAACATACGACACTATAAGATTTACACAATTTGATGATCATATCTCTGTGGGCTGAACTTTCTTTTTACTTTTCTTTTTTACCCTGGTGTTTCGACCTTCCCTCCCTCCATCCCCCTATCCCTCCCCTCCCCTCCCCTCTCTCCCACTTCCCAATACACTATCACTCTTTTAATTTCCCACTTTGCTATCACTTCGATTGTTCTCCCTCTTTCATTGTTAAGGAAAAAACTCTCAATAAAATTATTAATAACACAGAGTCAGACTCAACTAGACTTAATGTCAGGGGAAACCTTTACAGTAGCTTTATTTTAAATATTGGGCATCCCTTACCAGAATTTGATGGCTCTTAATAAGACATGCCGCATTATCACGGGGTGTCTGCGCCCTACACCACTGGAGAAATTCCACTGCTTAGCCGGTATTGCACCACCTGACATCCACCAGGAAGTAGCAGCCAATAGTGAAAGGACCAAGGCAGAGACATCTCCAGCTCATCCCCTGTTTGGATATCAGCCAGCACGTCAATGACTTAAATCTAGAAATAGTTTTCTAAGATCTACAGAGACACTCGCCGGAACACCTCAGCAAGCGAGAGTCCAAAAGTGGCAGGCTCAAACCCAGAACCTCAATCAATGGCTGATACCAAATGAGAGACTCCCCCTGGGTGAATGTGGAGAGGAGCAAACCACTGACCACCTGCTGCAATGCAACCTGAGCCCTGCCACATGCACAATGGAGGACATACTTGCAGCAACACCAGAGGCACTCCAAGTGGCCAGATACTGGTCAAAGGACGTTTAATCAACTACCAAGCTTGCAAATGCTGTGTTTTGTTTGTTTGTTTGTTAAAAAATGCAACACAACTGTTTGGTCTGCTCCTGACATGATAAATAAAACCAGAATTTGAAATTGTCCAAAACTGTCCACCTTTACTTTCTGATGTTCAATGTACACAACCTTGGTTTCATGCAAAAAAAAATAAATCAAAAATATTCTCTAAAATTATCTTTTGGCTATGTGTATAAGGTGTATATGAATTCCATTATGTACATCTATGCAAATACCGATATTACAAACTCTGAAAAAAATGAAGTCTGAAACTGTGCTGGCCCCA
This sequence comes from Anolis sagrei, assembly GCF_037176765.1. NCBI lineage: Eukaryota > Metazoa > Chordata > Lepidosauria > Squamata > Anolidae > Anolis > Anolis sagrei. The sequence goes on from NC_090025.1 coordinate 181,680,430, forward strand.
AGCTTTTCAGATAAAGGATATTCAACCTGTACCCAAATTTATGCTGCAGATTTCTTTTACAAGCGTTCATGGAAGAGTGTTTTTGTCCTGTTCTCATTCTCCTATCGCATATGGCCCTGAAAAGCCTTTGTAAAGGTATGATCCCAATATGGGATGAGTAGAACCAGTATAGTACTGGAGGACTAGAAGGAAACAAGTCAGGTAACATTCCATGGAAAAGTTACTTTTTGAGTGATGCCTGTCAGAATCCTCCACACAGCATGGGGCTTGTCTAAAAAAAGCAAGATAGCTGATTTCTAAGTATGAGGCATGACTTGTTGCATTTTGGTTCTCTGGTACTATATTTGTATTATAGTGATGTATGACTATAATAGACCTGTTATTGCATTCTACTACTCCACTAATAATGGTTTCCACAGGGAGAAAAACCTCAGATTTACTACCTGCATTTTGTTCAGTCACACATTTAGAGGTTAAGCTAGAAATAGAATATTATGTTGGATCTGAGGTATATTTTGAACTAATCATCCACTTTTGTCTTTCTGGTCTTCTAGGGCTCTTTGAAGAAATCCGCCAGTTCCGTCAGGCCTGCGGAGAAGCTCACATGAAAACCATCTTGGGGACGGGGGAGTTGGGATCACTCACCAACGTCTACAAAGCCAGTCTTGTTGCCATGATGGCAGGTGATTCCCATTTACATATATATCGTATCAGCAGGACATTTGATGGGAATGTGCAGAGTGCTCTAATTCAGTCTGCCTCCTAGTCAGCTTGCTCTCCCTTTCTGGAAGACACTCCATTGGAGGCAACCAATCCTGACTTGGGATGATGTGATGGTGGAACCCTTTTAGTCCAAATGTAGGATTAATAACAAAAACTATTCATGGTTGCCTCTTTGCGTCTCTTCCATCAGCATGAAATTTTTTCTGATCTTACAGGTTTTTAGGAATTGATTGGTAGATATTTTAATAGTAAGCAGCAGCAGCTTGAAGTAAAGAACCAGGACATGGCAGGGTGAGAAATATAGGAGGCAGACGGTCCCGTAAGAATCCTTTCCTCATCCTTGCCAGTCAAATATAATAACAATAAATGTAAAAATGGAGCCCCCGGTGGCACAATGGGTTAAGCTGCTGAGCTGCTTAACTCATTGAACGAAAGGTCGCAGGTTCGAATCTGGGGAGCAGCGTGAGCTTCCGCTGTCAGCCCCAGCTTCTGCCAACCTAGCAGTTCGAAAACATGCAAATGTGAGTAGATCAGGTACCACTCTGGCAGGAAGGTAACAGTGCTCCATGCAGTCATGCCGGCCACATGGCCCTGGAGGTGTCTAAGGACAACGCCGGTTCTTCAGCTTAGAAATGGAGATAAGCACCAACCCCCAGAGTCAGACACAACTAGAAAACCTTTACCTTTACCTAAATGTAAACAAACTCATGGCATTTATTATCTTCTATCTAATGCAGCTATGACACACAATTCTGTCTTGATATCTTCAGAAGCCTCAAGTGGTGCAGCGGATTAAACTGCTGAGCTGCTGAACTTGCTGACTGAAAGGTCGGTGGTTCGAATCCAAGGAGTGGGGTGAGCTTTTGCTGTTAGCCCTAGCTCATGCCATCATAGCATTTTGAAAACATGCAAATGTGAGTAGATTAATAGGTACCGCTTGTGCGGGAAGGTAACGGCGCTCCATTCAGTCATGCTGGCCACATGACCTTGAGGGTGTCTATGGACAACGCTGGTTCTTATCTTTATCATGTATGTATAATGCACAGATATCTATGTAGCAATATAACAGAATAGGTTTCAATAACAGAAAAAACAATTCAAAAACAGTAACAATTCAACAATTATTTACAGTCTTGTTAGAAGTCTTCCTTCACAATCCCAACTGGGTTATAATTGTTACTATATTGTAACTCTAGACATGGTCTACATGAATGTTTACAGGAAAATAGTACACATGTCAAATTAAACACAACAAATCAACAAACATTGGCACCTGATACAGGATATTAGGGGCTGCGAAAAAATTCCAATGATAGCCTACAGAAGATCAAGAAATTTTAAAAACTTTCTAGTTCATACAGACCTTACTACTCCTAAGATAACCGACAGTAACAACATAGTAGGACATTATCCATGTGGACACTGCAATTGTTGCAAGCAATCCCTAACTATTAAACAGGACATATACCTTGATCCACATTTCCACATTACACTGAAACAGTTTACCACATGTACATCTGAATATGTCATATATGTACTCATATGCCCGTGCCAAATGTACTATGTGGGCATGACCACTAGGGCTTTGAAAACACGTATTATTGAACACCGTTCTAGAATTAAGAATGGGTGTACAGACTCCACTCTATATACACATTTTCAGGAAAAGGCCCATTCCCATGAGAGTTTTAAGTTTTTTGCAATAGAGAAAGTCAAACCCAGAGGTGATGTAAAGATACTTCTTTTACAAAGGGAGACCTTTTGGTCCTTTAAATTGAATTCCACATTCCCCAAAGGCCTTAATGACAGACTGGACTTCACCTGTTATCTTTAGTGATACAAACTATTTGAAGACAGGATGTAGACCATAAGGAACTTGCAGGTAGAGAAACTATACAGAGCTCTGCAGGAGCCACAGCATGTAAGTCCATCACATAATATTATTCTTTATTCTTTGGCATATATTCTCCTAAGGTTATGGAGAACACAGGGGTAATTGTACTTATCTATTCTGGTTTGTTTAGTAAAATCACTATTAGAATGTACCTATGTTTTGTTTAGAAGACAAGCAACACAAGAAAGCCTGGAATTGTAACAGGATGAGCAAGTGTAATTAAAGGCACAGCATTTGCAAGAGAAGAGATCCAATAGAGTTCGAGTTGAACCATAGGACAATATATGCTGTAGCCTAGAACTTGAGCAGAACTGAGACATTGTGACAACGGAATTTATGAAGAAAATATACACCAGACGAGTGTTATAGACTATACACAACCTGAAGAAGGATCCCCGAAACAAGAATAGTTACCCGGGATTACTTGTTGTTGTGTTTGTTGTGTTTAATTTGACATGTGTACTATTTTCCTGTAAACATTCATGTAGACCATGTCTAGAGTTACAATATAGTAACAATTATAACCCAGTTGGGATTGTGAAGGAAGACTTCTAACAAATCTTATCTTTATCAGGCAGGTACCAGGCCTAAATAATATGTGTAGTTGAGATGCTGTGACCTGTGCTAAGTCAACAGTGTGATATGGCAGCTAAAAACTCAAATGCAATTCTGGGCTGCGTCAATAAGAGTAAAGTATCTAGATCAGACCTCACCAGAAATACTGTGTCCAGTTCTGGACATAACAATTCCAGAACATGGACAAATTGGAACATGTTTAAAGAACAGTGACCAAAATACTAGATGATCTGGAAACTGTGCTGTATGAGGAGCAGGTTAGGGAGCTCGGGAAGTGATTTAAGGTGTTATGATACTCCTTGTTTAACTTTTTGAAATGATGTCATATTAAAGATTGAGCAGGCTCGTTTTCTGCTGTCCTAGAGACCAGGGCACGGAGCAATGGATTCAAATGGTAGAAAAAGAGATTCCACCTAAACATTAGGAAGAACATCTTAATGGCCAGATATGTTTGACTGTGGAATATGCTGCCTCAGAGTGTGGCGGATTCTCTATCTCTGGAAGTTTTAAAGTAGAGGCTGGATGGCCATTTTTCAGGAATTCTTTGGTTGTGTGGTTGCGTTGTAGAATGGGGTTAGACTAGATGGCCCTTGTGGTCTCTCCCAGCAGGGAGACTATGAAGGAATCCCAGATGACAGGAAATAGCCTCCTGAGTATTCCTTGCCTAAGAAAGCCCTGTGGAATTCATGGTGTTACAGGGCGACTTGAAGGCACATGCACATGCATACATAAAGTTCCACTTCGTATCCTCTTATTTACCAGAAGATTAGTTGGTTGGGAGAGTCTGGGTGGATGATGGAAGCTGCAATATCAGCCCCACATGCGGCCCCATGGTTACCCTTTGCCCATCCCTTTACTACATTTCAATCTCTTCGGTGGTCATAGATAGTTAAAATTTTCAAAAACCTATATTAATGTTTTATTTTTTTTAAATGTTCTCTCACTTGTAGTACTTCTGGTGCAGTGTTCCTGTCCATACAGCAGGTGGCTCTGCTGTTAACACTATTTCTTCTCTTTTTTGCATTGTTAAGCTTGCTGCTTTCCATGCCATTTCTCGCTTTTCAGTACATACAATAATATCCCTTGATCGAAGGCTAGTTTGTTTGAATAATACAGAGCACAACAGCTGAACATGGCAGGACAGGCTTTGAAAACATGGCATCTCTCGTCAGATTGTACAGGTTTCTTTGCTGGGGGAAAATGCAGACACCAAGGCTAATTATGTGTCTGTGACAGTGGATAAGGTGTTATCAGGTATGCACAGTTTGAAGGAGAACCAGCCATGTCTTAATGCTGTGGAATTGTAAGAGTTATGGTTTTACAAGGTCTTTAGCATTCTGCCTGGTGCCTCGCCAAACTATGAATCCCAGGATTCCAAAAGATTGAGCCATGGCAGTTAAAGTAGTTCTAAACTGCATTGATTCTGCCATATAGATGCACCTCCAGGGCTTGATTCTTTCAAACTCTTGAGTAAAGCAATGCTAAAAAACAAAAAGGTCTTTCCAAAAACCAAAAGTGATCAGTTCACCTTAGACTGAATAACCATAAGTCAGAAAACCTGAAGGTATATATAATTACACCAGTGTGTAAATTTAATACATAACCTAGCTGGCCTAACACTAGCAACCCATTCAGAGAATACGTTGACACCTTCTCAGGTCCACGTGGTTCCTTCCTTGGAGACTTTTAAACAGTGGCTGGATGGCCATCTGTCCAAATTACTTTGATTGCATGTTTCCTGCATGGCAGGGAGTTGAACTAGATGGCCCATGTGGTCTCTTCCAACACTGAGATTCAATAATTCTGTATGAAAACTCGCAGGCAAGGGATGGATGAACACAGCTTAAAAACGGTTTTCATCTCATATACACACACCTTTAAAAAAGAAGCAAAGACTTAATGAGCTAGGCCTTCTAGGAATTAGCTCTGCATTTTCTGATTTTATTTATAAATGCATTATTATTATTATTATTATTATTATTATTGTTGTTGTTATTGTTATATTATTTTTCTCCTGTTTTTCTCCCATGGATAGGACTCAAAGTGGTGAACAAAATAGAAAAAAACAACTACATAATACAGAAAACCATCATCCCACCAACCCAACATATAAACAATAAATAGACACATGGCATAAAACACAAATTACATAAATATAATTAATCATAAAAATAATCACATATATCATTATCATTAAAATCCCTGTGTCTCAGGCCACTGAGGTTATCCTAAAACATTAAAACATCCAACTAAATGTCTCAGAGCTCCAACTCTTTGGCCACGTGAGCCTTGACCGACCGAGGTAGCTGCTATTGTGTGTTGTCGGGGAAGGCCTGCTTCCATAAAAAGGTTTTCACCTAGGAGTGAAAGGCCAATAATGAGGGGGCTAAACGTACCTCTTTAGGGAGGGGCCAATACCGAGAAGGCCCTCTCTCTCGTTCCCACCAATCGTACTTGTGACAGTGGTGGGACCGAGAGGAGCGCCTCTCCTGATGATCTCAGAGCTCGTGTAGGCTGTTAGGAGGAGATGCGGTCCCTCAATTATTTATTTATCTAAACAAATAAATACATATTTTATTTATTTAGATATTTTACTTATTGAGATTATTTACTTATTTATTTAAATTATTTTCTTATTTATGTATATCCCAATTTCTCCCAATATAGAGACTCAAGGTAACTAACAATAAATATAGACCCTCCACTTTCTTATGGATAATAGCACATAACCTCTGCAAAAAGGTGGAAATCAAGAAAACTCCCAATTTTTCTTTTTTACTTGCAAGAACAACTCTCCTTAGGAATCTCTAGGTTCTCCTGAGCAATTTAATGCTCAGCTTCCACCAGATGTTGGCCATCGCATCACACTGGAGGACCTAGACTCTAGGTACTGGAGAATCCTATAGAGAACATATTAATCAAATCTGTGAGCAATCAAATCTACAAAAGTTAAATCCACTGATATGGAGGATCGGCCATAGTAGATTGGATGTTTTGAGTTTTGTTCATATTTTTTAGATTGACGGGAACAATGCAAGAAGGACTGATCTAGTCAATGGCATGGGAGAAGTCCAGGGTCAGTGGTAGGAGATACCATTCTGTAGAGCCTGAGCTGCTAACTCTCTTGTATATATGTTAATTTGCTGGTGAATAATTTAAAGGGGTCTGTTTATTTTTTAATAATAGAGAAAGATATAAATTGTCTCTGCGGGGGTAATTTTACTTACAGCTGCCACTGAACAGATGCTTGGAGTTTTAAAATTGATATTTTAGTCTACACTAAGTTATGGGAGTGGAGAACAAACTTTTTTTTCTAAATTCCACTCTCACTAATTCTTTTTAAATCGATTTCCTGATGATATTCACACTACATCTCTTTCTTTCTGTCTATATGCAGGCATAGACACATATGCATATATGAGTTTTCCTTATAAATATTTAATTTAGCTTGCACTTGTCTTCGTTTTTTTGGCTGTGTATTTTTTGGGCTAGGATTGCATTTTAATGATGGTGATGATGGACTATTTTAATATAAAGCTATGAAATCAGTTTCATTTATTCTTCGGAAACAGACTTACCCAAGAAGGAGTCACTTGGATGTTTGGGGTTGGAGAAAGGTACAAATTAGAGCTATGTTGCAATGTAGTAAAAGTTTTAAATTGGGTCTTTGTTTATTAAAAAACTACAATTCCTGAAAGAACATGGCAAAATGCCAAAGAACTGAAGATCTCTTGTGGTATTTTAGTTTCCAAAAGGAGTGATTGTGCTAGTTTGTTGTAGCTGAAACAACAAAGAGTTCAGGAATACATTTAAAACAAATTGATTTATTACAGTTAATGGAGAATTGTATCTGAAAAAGTAGACAGCAGTCGGCAAAAACTCTTGGTATAATAAATCTGTTAATTTTAAAGGTACTACGGGATTTGAGGCGCATCTACTCTGTAAAATTAATGAAGTTTGACACCACTTTAACTGCCATGGCTCAATGCTGTGGAACCATGGGAGTTGTAGTTTTATAAGGTCTTTAGCCTTCCCTGCCAAAGACTGATGTTGCCTCAAAAAATGGAAATCCCAGGATTCTGTAACATAGAATCATGGCTCTTAAAGTTAAATGGTTCTATAACAGTGGTTCCCAACCTTTTTTTGACCAGGGCCCACTTTGACCAGGGCCCACTTGACCAGGGACCACTTTGACCAGGGACCACTTTGACAGGGGCTCACTTGACTAGAGCCCATTTGACCAGGCACACTTTGACCAGGGCCCACTTGACCAGGGACCACTTTGACAGGGGCTCACTTGACTAGAGCCCATTTGACCAGGCACACTTTGACCAGGGCCCACTTGACCAGGGACCACTTTGACAGGGGCTCACTTGACTAGAGCCCATTTGACCAGGCACACTTTGACCAGGGCCCACTTGACCAGGGACCACTTTGACAGGGGCTCACTTGACCAGAGCCCATTTGACCAGACACACTTTGACCAGGGCCCATTTAACCAGGGACCACTTCGACCAAGGCCTACTTGACCAGGGCCCACTTAACCAGGGCTTACTTGACCAGGGCCCACTTAACCAGGGCTCATTTGACCAGGGCCCACTTTGACTAGGGCTCATTTGACCAGGGCCCACTTTGACAGGGGCTCACTTGACCAGATCCCATTTAACCAGGGATCACTTTGACCAGGGCCCACTTGACCAGGGACCACTTTTACTAGGGCTCATTTGACCAGGACCCACTTAACCAGGCACCACTTTGACCAGGGATGACTTTGTCAGAGGCTCACTTGATCAGGGTCCATTTGACCAGAGACCACTTTGATAAGGGCCTACTTAACCAGGAACCACTTAACCAGGGCTCACTTGACCAGGCACCACTTTGACTAGGGCTCATTTGACCAGGCCCCACTAGACCAGGGACCACTTTGACCAGGGACCACTCTGACCAGGGACCACTCTCCAACATTAGCCTTGAAAGGGGTGGGACTGGTTAACTCTGTGGAAAGGAGCAGAAATAAAATAAAATAAAGAGGAAGGAGGTTCATGGACCAGATTTTCGTTCTTGCACCCCACTGGTTGAGAACCACTGTTCTACAATGTAGATTCACCCCTTGTGTCACATTCTACATTTAAAAAATGCATGGGATGTATTCTCCTAATTTGTTCCTCTGTTCTTTTTTATTTTGCCAAAACATTCATAGTTGGGATTTGAAGAATTGTTCAAAGAAGTAGCCATGTTAAATCCACATAAAAATGAGGAAAAGGGTGGAAGAAAGGAGAAATATGGTGGCACCTTTAAGATAAATCATTCTTGTTCGCATGGGCTTTCGTGGATATAAACCTACTTCTTCAGATGCAGTACAGAATAACATTAAAACCTTGGATGTAATGCATTCTGGGAGTGAGATAAAATTTAATATAATCCAGAAAGATGCAAATCATATCTCTTTCCTTACATTTTCAAAGGGCTGGGTGAGATGAAACAGGTTTTTCAGATCTTTGCAGTGGACAGTTAGTGTTGATATGTGAAAGCAATAAGTCTTACAGAAAGCCAGTTTCCCTGGCCTCAAAAATCTATCTGAGAATATGCCTTTTGTGGTAGCACGGATGTAGTCTTAATGTATACAGTGTTCCATGAAGCCGTTATCCATGTTCATACATCTGCAATTGGATTGGAATTTGTGAATATAACTTAATTCAGCTGTTTATAGTCTTCTGTGTCATTTTTTTGTTCAAGAAGTTTGATCTGTAAATCCCTTATGGAAATGTTCTGTATCTTGGTTTTGGTTATTGCCATTTCTGATGTAGATTTGTGTCTATTAATCACCTTGCTTATAGACTGTACTGAAGAATATAGCACGGTATTGTTGTCCTAGAATGACGTTATTGACATAGTATACCATGATATACCATTGGTAATGTGGGATGTAGTCTGAAGAAAGTTCTTGTTTTCGAATTAAGTGCCAAGTATCCAAAAGAGTTTCTTTTTCTGCAAACTTTGTGTGGCCATCTTTGGAAGCCCTTCCCCTATTTCCTTTACATGCCACCCCACTTTTTCTGAATTTAGGTGATGAGAGTGAGCAGGACTTTCTTAGTTATGGCTCCCTTGACTAGTTGCCTAGTGACAGCTCTAAATGCCATCTTTGTGCCATGTGCAGATCTGTTTAATATTCTAGCACAGCAGTGGATGTGCATGGCCTTCCAGATACTTTAGTATAGCATTCCCATCATACCTAGTTGATGTTGGCAATAGAGAAGGGGTAGAGGTATTGCAGTCCGAAAACATCAGGAAGGCTATCGCTGCCCATCTCTGATCTACCATAAACCTGCTGTTAAGTTCTCTTTTTATCCATTTCTCCGACATGCATGCTTGTGTTATAGCCGCTGGCCTCTGCTGTTTTCTCTGTTGGATTGTTGTTGATTTTATATATGTATTCTGTTTCTTGTTTTTATTACCTTGTAGTATGCTAGCACCCTGGGAGTTTTAGCAAAGGTTGGCATAAAAGCCTTTCAAACAAATATGAAGAAAGGAATACTAACGGCAACTTCACTTTGGAGCCTACAATGGTCACCTAAGTAGCAGCACTGTGTTTTTGTGTATTGTGGCCCTGCTTTGGATCTTTTGCACATAATTTGCGATTCTGACAGTGCAATGTTTGTATACAACACAGAGGAACATTTGCTGTTTGTGGAAGGAAGAAATTATCTTGGTAATTCAGAATAAAGTGAATATTTCACTGTTCAGGTAGATAATCTGTAGCAGCTAGATTGGTGCAGTGATTTGAGTGATGGAGTAGGATGCCAGGAAATGAGGATTTGAATTCCATTCAGACATGGACACCCAATAAGTAACCTTGGACAATTCACACTCTCTCATCCTCTGAGAAAAACAATAGAAATCCCTTCCTCCCCCAAATAAATCATGCCGAGAAAACCTGATGATCAATTCACCTTGGAGTCTCCATAAGTTGGATCTGATTTAAGAGCACATAACAAGCCAATGTGTAATCTTGACCATTTTTTATGCAGCTCATGCCCAATCTTTAAAAGTCTTCTGCTAGGAATCTGCTCAAGTCTCTAGCAAAAGTTATTTGTATAGACTTCCTTCCAGAAAACTGTTGGTTTGGAAAGAAGAGGGAATAAGAGAAGATGATAATGGAAAAGAGAACATGGAATTTAGAATTTTTGTGTGGAAATGCCTGCTGATTCTGAGCTTGATTCAAACATTTGGCACACATTTAAGATGACTTTATACAGAGTGGCAAGGAGAGCTAAGGTGTACCTTATTACAGCTTAATGGAGTCCTCTCCAACTTGGCATGCACTGATCTGAGAGTGCCAGAACTGAGAAGCTTCTTAGGCATGTCTTGTGTCTCCTGACCCATTCCAGATTGAATCCTTGAACGCTGATTTCTATGGCAGGCTTTCTTTTCCCAGAATTCAGAGTTTTTGAAGAATTTTACCAATAATGTTATTCCCATCACCAGTCACTTAAGGATAGAACTCTATGACTAGTGCTGTTTGTAATATATTTAATTGTGGCATTATGCGTGCAACTTCATTATTATGGTTGTTGTTCTGTGCCTTCAAGTCATTTCAACTTATTGTAGTCCTGTAATGGGGTTACCTTGGCAAGATTTGTTAAGATGGCAGTTTGCCTTTGCCTTTCTCTGAAAGAATGTGACTCGCCCAAGATCACCCAGTGGGTTTCCATGTCCGAGCAGGAATTCGAATCCTGGGATTGCAGCCCAGCCACCTACTTGATCCCTTTTCACCCAAATACCACACTGATGAACAAGAATGGTAAGTTTATTAAGAAAAGAGTATACAATATAAAAACAGTTTCAAGATACATCCATGAGTTAGATTTCCAGAAGTTTACCAAAAGCAATGACCAGCTCTGAAGAGGAATTCCAAAAATCCCTTTAGGCAAAAGCAGGAAACTGTAATTTAAGTTGAATTTAAATTTAAAAGCAGGAAACTGTAGTTTAAGTTGCACTTAAACTAAATTTATATCCAAAAGCTTGGAAGCATGAACATGACCATAATCCAAATGCTTGATACTTGCACATGACTATAATCCTCAAGGTTTGAAACTTTAAACAATATTTGTAATCCAAACAGGAGGCATGGAACTTAAACAGGAAAACAGAACAGAAATCCTAACTCAAAGCTTGACACACGATAATCCAACATTGATCATTCCACTGAACATTGACTCCAATTCCTTCAGAATACTCCCCTTTGTCCATGACATCACTCTCTCACACACCTGGGTTCCCTTTGTTTATCTTTCAGTCTCTGGGAACACAGGATTTTCTCTGTTTCTCATTATCTCTTCCAATCTATAATTGCTGGGTTATCTGTAACCCTCCTGCCTCTTCCACATTCCTTTCAGAGTCAATCCTTGGCTGATTCTCATGAGAATCACTCAGGGGCGGCTCAACCCATTACGCAAAATAAGCATTTGCAGTATAGTTGATTTTGCCCAGGGGTGCTCTTGAGGTGCTCTTGGGGGAAAATAGATCTTGACATATGCGAGTTGTAGTTACTGGGATGTATAGTTCACCTACAATCAAAGAGCATTCAGAACTCCACCAGTGATGGAATTGAACCAAATATGGCACACAGAACTCCCACGACGAACAGAAAATATATATCAGTGATTGGTTGGGGGGGGGGGGGCACCAAAATACTGTTTGCTTACCGTTGAAAATTACCTAGGGCTGCTTCTGCCTGTTTCCCCAACAATAGATCTATCCAAAACATTACAATCATCTCAAAAAAAAAAAAAAAAACCTTTTTCTTCCCCCCACAGAAACACCAGGCTCAACCTGGTTTTGTTTTGCATTAAAAGTATATAGGATCCTGGGTGTAATTTGTAAGCTCTTTGAGGGCAAGTGCCAGTCTTTCTCTTTATAGGGTCTAAGTACCCCAGAGACATCAGTTCCTATCTGATCTTGGAATCTAAGCTGGATTAGTTGTTGCTAGTACTTGGATGGGAGGCAGCCAGTGAAGACCAGGTATTGTAGGCAACATTTCAGAGGAAAGAACAGGAAAAACTACCTTGGAATTTTGCAAATCAGAGAAAACCCTCTGAAATTCATGGGGTTGCTGTAAGTTGGCAGATGACCTGAAGGTACATACAGACGAACATACTTGACTCATGTTATATGATTCTTAATAAGCTCTGTGTGCCGATAGCACTATAGAAATAAGAAACATGTACAGACAATTGTTCTAATCAGCTCCATCATTTATCCTGAGCAAAGTTTTTAATTCCTTTGGTGCCGACTTTGGGTTTTTGTCACTGAACAGGCTGGGCATTCATACTTCAAGCCTAAAGATTTCAAAGGGAAAATATAATAAAATAACTTGTGCCTTCCTTCAGGGCGTGCACTTTTATTGCAGTGCGAGTGCTTTTTATCAGAAACGGTTGAAAAATACACTCAAGTTGACATTGAAGTGTGATGATCGGTTGTGTGCATGTGTTTTTTTTATATCTGCCTTTAAAAAAGTTATGTTTAAAATTCATAGCACTTTCAAAGCCTGATAAAAGAGCCTAATTTCCCTGCTTGCTTTGTTCAGTGTAATATATTTTTCTAAATCCATTCTGAAGCGTTCATTTTTCCATTTCAGCAACTTTCCCCGCAAGTTTGGTAGACAATAGGCTTTTATTAATAATATTAGTTAACAACTGGCTACTGACACTAGAAAGCCCCAAAGTTAAATCAAGTTGCTTAGAAGTTTTGGTCCCTGATCCCTCAGATACTGCTGAGAAGGTATTGGGAGACTCATCTTGTTAAAATAAAGAGTGCATGAACCCAATGAGTAGGCTGATAAGAAAGTGGGGATCATTGAATTTAGGGTGGGAATTTGGACTGGGAAAAGTGCTTGTGTGCCGGTGTCCAAACTTAGCCCATTTGAGTAAATGACTGCACATATTGTATTATGTGGGTCCTTTTTGTATTTTTATGGCCAATCCCCAGGCTTCCTTAGCACAGCGAGGACATAGATCTGAAGAATAGACTAGGACAATGTTGGGCATCTATGGCACAGGCTCCCCAAAAAAGCCACAAGAGAAGTGAACAGTTCTGGTCCAACTTACCTGTCTGAACACCTCTCCCTTTATGAGCCTATTAGAGCTTTAAGATCACCTGGGAAGGCTCTGCTCTCAGTCCCACCTTCACAAGCTTAACTGGTGGGGACGAGAGACAGGGCCTTCTCGGTGGTGGCCCCTCGGCTGTAGAACTCCCTCCCTCGTGACATCAGGCAGGCCTCACCTCTCCTGGTCTTTAGAAAACAGCTTAAGACCTGGTTGTATACGCAGGAGTTTGGTGAATAGGGTTATTACAGAATTAGACTTTGTCAGCATGTATAAGTGACTATGGATTTGGGGAAAGGATCGTGAATAATTATGGATAAGTATGAAATCATGGCTTGGCATTTTATATGGTTTTAATCAGTTTTATTATTTATGTGTTTGATTGCTTTGTCGTTTGGTGGGGTGTGTTTTACTGTTATGTGCACATGGCATTGAATTTTGCTGGATTTTGTAAGCCGCATTGAGTCCGCCGTGCGATAGGGAAATGCATAGTAGAAATGAATAAATAAATTTTCCTGTGATTTTCCTGCTTCTTGGCAGGAGGTTGGACTGGATGGAACATGATTCTATGATTCTAAGTAAATATTGGAAAAACCAAGAAGTCCCAATTTTTGCTTTTGAAAACAGGTGGGCTTTTTGAAAAATTAAGCAACCTGTTTAAAATATTGCCCTAAAACCTGCAGAATAAGCCATTCACCTTTGTTCTAAGAAACAAGAACACCCACAAACACAACCTTGTGGGCTGTATACAACTCCCCATCCATGGAGTATGGAGAAAGAAGACAAGTGTCCTGATTTCCTTTCTTTAAAGTTTTTGGCTGGCAGATCCTATTGTTCATGGAGTTAGAAGAGACTACAAGGACCATCCACTCCAATTCCCTCCCATGCACAATCAAAGCATGCCTGGGAGATAACCACACAGCCTCTGTTTAAAAACCTCCAAAAAAAAAAAAAAGACCACCACAATCCAAAACAGCTGCATATTCCAAACGGCTCTTACCATCAGGACGTTCCTTTTAACATTAAGGTAGGATATATTTTCCTGCACTAGAATCATAGAATCATAGAATCAAAGAGTTGGAAGAGACCTCATGGGCTATCCAGTCCAACCCCCTGCCAAGAAGCAGGAATACCACACTCAAATCACCCCTGACAGATGGCCATCCAGCCTCTGCTTAAAAGCTTCCAAAGAAGGAGCCTCCACCACACTTTACCACAGTCAGGAAGTTCTTCCTAATGTTCAGATGGAATCTCCTCTCTTGTAGTTTGAAGCCATTGTTCCGCGTCCTAGTCTCCAAGGAAGCAGAAAACAAGCTTGCTCCCTCCTCCCTGTGGCTTCCTCTCACATATTTATACATGGCTATCATATCTCCTCTCAGCCTTCTCTTCTTCAGGCTAAACATGCCCAGTTCCCTAAGCCGTTCCTCATAGGGCTTGTTCTCCAGACCCTTGATCATTTTAGTCGCCCTCCTCTGGACACATTCCAGCTTGTCAATATCTCTCTTGAATTGTGGTGCCCAGAATTGGACACAATATTCCAGATGTGGTCTAACCAAAGCAGAATAGAGGGGTAGCATTACTTCCTTAGATCTAGACACTATGCTCCTATTGATGCAGGCCAAAATCCCATTGGCTTTTTTTGCCGCCACATCACATTGTTGGCTCATGTTTAACTTGTTGTCCACGAGGACTCCAAGACCTTTTTCACACGTACTGCTCTTGAGCCAGGCGTCCCCCATTCTGTATCTTTGCATTTCATTTTTTCTGCCAAAGTGGAGTATCTTGCATTTGTCACAGTTGAACTTCATTTTGTTAGTTTTGGCCCATCTCTCTAATCTGTCAAGATCGTTTTGAATCCTGCTCCTGTCCTCTGGACTATTGGCTATCCCTCCCAATTTGGTGTTGTCTGCAAACTTGATGATCATGCCTTCTAGCCCTTCATCTAAGTCATTAATAAAGATGTTGAACAGGACCGGGCCCAGGACAGAACCCTGTGGCACTCCGCTCGTCACTTCTTTCCAAGATGAAGAGGAAGCATTAGTGAGCACTCTCTGTGTTCGTCCACTTAACCAATTACAGATCCACCTCACCGTAGTTTTGCTTAGCCCACATTGGACTAGTTTCCTTGCCAGAAGGTCATGGGGGACCTTGTCGAAGGCCTTACTGAAATCCAGGTACGCTACATCCACGGCATTCCCCGCATCTACCCAGCTTGTAGCTCTATCGAAGAAAGAGATCAGATTAGTCTGGCATGACTAATGCCAGTCTGGCATGACCTTTGTGGACATGCAGTTTAGAAGTCCTTTCTGTTTTTTGTTTTCATTGTTTTTTGGAGTGAAGGACATACATTGGGTTGTTAGGGGTGTCATGTCCAAATTTGGTGTCAATTGCCCCAGTTCTCTACTGTCTCACCCAACTACAGATCCCAGGATTCCATAAGACGGAACCATGGCTCTTAAAATGGAATCATGGCACAGTAATGGGAATGGACCACAGTTCTTAAAGTAACAATGATGCTTCGAATGCGATTTTCCTGCTTCTTGGCAAGTCGATGGACTGGATGGCCCATAAAGTCTTTTCCAACTCTATGATTCTAACACAAACTGGAATAGAAAGAATTATGGAATGGAGCAGCTCAGTGGAGCCTTCGCTGCTCCTCATCTGTTCCTCAGGTTCATCTTTGATTCTGTAGACAGAATGTAGGTTGAGTTACATCCTTATGCTTATGATGTATGCGTGCGTGTGTGTATGTGTGTGGCAGTAGGTGTGTATGTGGAGAGAGAGAGAGAGAGAGAGCATTTGGCTTTCAGACAAAGCTGTAGGCTATCCAATTTGGACTTTCATTAGTGCGTCTGAAAAGATTGCTGCGAAAACTATGGTACAAAAAGATTATGCATTAACCCAATCACTTTGCATTATTTTAAATTGCAGACTGTGCCCTCACTCTTTATTAAGAGTAAAACAACTTTAAGCAGTCTGGGGTTATCTGGAGATAATCGCATTCCCCAGGGTGTTTATAGCACTTTGAAACGTAAAGACGGCGATTACTGCGTGATTGCTATGCTGCTTATTATTCTTTACAGCTTAATGATGGGACCGTAGCATTGTTCTTGATTTCGCTAGCGGAATACCGTTCTGCAATTGTAATCATATAAACGGTTACTGCTTACAAATCCGGAAGATATTTTGCCTCGATCAGAAAGGACAAAATGGTGGGAAGGTAGAGGAATGGCACAGCCAGGCAGTTTCTTGATGTCAACCAGGTCAGGTTGTTAAAAATTGGCCTCAAATCATTGAATCATAAGGTTGGACGAGATCACAATCCAAGCACTTCAGACAGATGGCCATTCAGCCTCTGCTTAAACCCTTCAAAGAAGGAGATTCTACCACATTCCCAGGGAGCATATTCAACTGTTGAACAGCTCCTTTTGTCAGGAGGTTCTTTCTTATGTTTAGGTGGAATCTTTTTTCCTGTAATTTGAAAACAGGAATCCCTGAGTTACGAACATTTGACTTACAAATGACTCACAGTTAAGAACAGGGGTAAGACAACAGGAAGTGAGAGAAATCTACCCCTCAGATGGGAAATTCACTCCTGAAGGAGTTATCCTGGGGAAAAGATGTCTCCACCGAAGTTGTATCACCAATCCTTGTTTCTAAAAGAAGCCACATTTTTCAAAATCCAAATTTCACAAGGACAGAAAGTGAGGTGAACTCTTCTGAACAGAGGCAGAGGCAGGAAAACAAACACCACAGGAATGTTAACCCTTCACTATGCTGTCCAAAGCTTATATTTAAGCTGCTGAACTTGCTGACCGAAAGGTCGACGGTTCGAATCAGGGGAGCAGAGTGAGCTCTCACTGTTAGCCCCAGATTCTGCCAACCTAGAAGTTCAAAAACATGCAAATGTGAGTAGATCAATAGGTACTACTCCAGCAGGAAGGTAATGGTGCTTCATGCAGTCATACCAGCCACATGACCTTGGAGGCGACTTCGGACAATGTCTGCTCTTCTGCTTAGAAATAGAGAGAAGCACCAACCCCCAGAGTTGGACACAACTAGACTTAATGTCAAGGCGAAACCTTTACCTTTACTTAGATAGATAGATAGATAGATAGATAGATAGATAGATAGATACATACGTACATACATACATACATACATACATACATAGACACACACATACATACATATGCACACGCACATACACACACTTCAAAAATGTACCTGTTCCAACTTACAAACAAATTCAACTTACGAAAAAACTTGGAGACTGCCTGTATATTGCTCCATGTCCTAGTCTCTGGGACTGCAGAAAACAAACTGGCTCCATCTTCAATACGATATGCTTTCACATATTTAAACATGGTTATGATGTCAACTCTCAACCTTCTCCTGGTTATGCATTCCCAAGTCACTAAGATGCTCCTCATAGGACTTGGCTTTCAGATCTTGTGCCATTTTATAGTCACCCTTCTCTGGACCTCTGCCAGGGGTTCAAAACAGCTTGAAATTGTGTGATCTACATGCAGAAGGCAGTCTTCGCTCATATTAGGGAGCCAAATACCTTCTTTCTGTGAAGTGGTCTTCTCAGGAACAAGAACAACACAGACACAAAGCCGTTCTTTCCAACTAGAAGGCTTTTCTTTCTTCAGTTGCAGCAATACAACAAACAGTACAAATACTGGGTTGTTGTAGTTTTTTCGGGCTCTATGGCCATATTCTAGAAGCATTCTCTCCTGACGTTTTACCTGCATTTATGGCAAAACGTCAGGAGAGAATGCTTCTAGAACATATCCATATAGCCCGAAAAACCTACAACAACCCAGTGATTCCAGCCATGAAAGCCTTTAACAATACAGTACAAATACTAACACAGTATTTACAGTACGTACCACAAATTATCTCTCTCTCTTCATTCATCAAACCCCTACCCTCATCAAATTAACGCAGGGTTACTACAACCTATATACTATAGTCTCAGTCCTGGCTACCACACCCCAATTACAATGACACATGTGGTTAGGCCTGAGACACTCGTCCTATTATTAAAATAAATGCTGAGTAACTTACGAATCCTGACAACATATTCTAGCGTCTCAGTATCCTTCTTGAATTGTGCTGTCCAGAGCTGAAAATAGGATTCCAGACAAGATCTGACCAAAGCAGAATAGAACAGAACAGTCCACCTCTATACTTCTTCATAAGCCGGGAAAGAGAGGGCTTTGTTGCCTATAGGGTGACTCTCACCTCCTCAAAGGTCCTGCCTGTGCCGTTGGGCTTCACAAATTGCAAAGTATCCTTTATCAACGGAGAATAAGGGGACATGGCTATGTCTGCCAGACCTATATCAATGATAGCGTCCAAGTATGAATGAACCTGAGCAATTTTTTGTGCAAGTGCTAGGCAAATTCTTCACAGTGGAGCACAATGGACCCTTGGTATGCACTGGTCATTTCATGAATACCAAAATCCAAGGATGCTCAAGTCCCATTATATACAATGGCATGGTAAAATGATATCCCTTATAACATTGGTTCCCAACCTTTTTTTTTTACAGGGATCATTTGACCAGGGACCACTTTGACCAGGGACCACTCTCCAACATTAGTACCAGAAGGGTTACAAATCAGTTTTTGGTCAACTTTAGATTTGGTTTGATTATTTGGAGTGCTGATTCAGAAAATTGCATTGGATAGACCACATCAGCTCTAGTTTCTGATACAGAACATATGCCATCCAGTAGTTGCCATCAACTCATCCACAGAAAACTATATTTAATAATCTAGAGCTGATGTGGTAGTAGTAATCTTTTGTGTATAGTCAGCCTCTCCCCTCCCGACATTCCCATTGCCTCAGCACTATAAGAGGTTTTTGTGAAGACCGTTGCTCTTGTTGCCACGTGGTTTTGAGGCAACAGTGTAGTAATGGTGAGGCTGTGGACCATATTTTCGTTCTTGCGGACCACTGATGGTCCACAGACCACAGGATGAGAACCACAGCTCTACACACTGGTACTTTGGGAGTTGGGAGAGCCACTTCCCCTACATCAGATTATAATTCCAGTTATTTGCGTAGGAATTAGTGCTTTGTGTCTGCCTGACACTGTGGAGGACTACCAGAGACAAATTTTGCTGTTTCTTTTAATAGTACACATAGTTTCTTCCATTTTCTCTTCTTGATTCTCATCAAGTAGTAATCTTCTGTGGGTAGTCAGCATTTCCCATCCTGACCTCCCAATCGCCTCAGTACTATAGGAGGTTTTTGCAAGACAAGTTGTTCTCGTTACCGCTTGGTTTCAAGACAACGGTGTAGTAATGGTGAGGCCGTGGACCATATTTTCATTCTTGCAGATCACCAGTGCTTTATATAGAATCAAAGTTTGCTTTTTTTGGGGGGGGGGGGGGGGTGAGCACAGAAAATATTTTCAAGGCATTAATGGTTTAATCTGTGGATATGGAGAGCTGGCTGCAGTCTGATTTTTGTCCTATGAGCCAGGTTGTAACAGATCCTAACCATATTTTGTTGAAAGACACTCAGAATCCAAAGGTGCATCTTGAATGTGTTAGTTTTTTGGACTACAATTGCCATCACAATTACTGTGTATTCTGGAACTATCATCCCACAAAATATTTTTTTACTCAGTTCTGGTCCTTATGGTTCCTGAACCACTGAATTTTCATTGTTGCTCAGTTCACAAGTCTCTGTGAGATCAGGTTCTGATCTATTCATAAATGTTGTCCTGTTTTATTACTATTTGCAAGAAAAAAAAAGCACAGATGGTGAATAATATGTCCAGAACCACCTTTATTTATAAACCTCGCATGAGTTATGCTTAATGGCATCCATTTTAAAACAGTACTTTGCTTTTCTCTCTCTCCACTCTTCAAAGTCCCCGTTTTCATTAGTAGAATATAAAATGTTAATAATACCTTTATATTGTAAGGCTCAGTGGCAGAATCCATCTTCTGGGTTCTTTATGGAATCCTGCTAGCAAACTCTCGATCGTATCATAAATAGAATTTGTACATGAAATAAAAAAGTGTATTGTTTTCATTGTTAGGAGATGCTGCTAAATTGGCTGTGTGTTTGATAATCACATCTCAAGCTGATTATACTACTAATAGCCTTAAGATATTATTTTATTTTAAAAACTAAGTGCATCACTGTAGTCCTGATATACTAGCATTTTTTTATTTAAAAAAAGATCCCTTCTTGTTTCTGCAAAGTCTGAATGAGATTTTCAAAATTGAATAATAATTTGATCCGTTAATCTTTTGAAGCTAGTAATTTTATTTTCTCCTCTTTGCAGTCTCCGAGGCTCACAAATGAATAGAGCTTCATTACTGGAGCCTGCGTTTAATAACCATTATCCATTATCTTGTAATTAAGACTCCCTGTAACGAATCATGAGGACAATGCAAAAATACATAGTACATTTCTTTAATGAACTGGAAAATGTTCATCTTGTTCTATTTAGTAATGAGTTGCTGAATAGTCGTTAAATCCACTGGAGAATAGAGCGAGATGGATTTTGAAGACTATCTTGAGTTTGTGGTTAATCTATTAGAATTAAAATTTCATCTTCTATTTTTATCAACAGCCGATTAGAAGCCCTTCTGTTTGACCAAATTGATTAGGAGACCCTATACAAGGGCAGATGTTGTTTAATGAAAGTTTTTAATGAAACTATACCATAGAGATTTCTAATTACAAGACTTATAAAAGCTTTGACTTACCTAAGTCTGAAAGGAGGGGGGTGTGATGCGGAAGTATTGTGCGAAAGGGCTTCAACTTTGCAGTGAAATTAAAACCAGAGGGAAGGCGGGGGAGAATAAATTGATGAAGGAAAGTTTGGTTTACTTTTGTAAGAGGAGGAAAAAACAATGGTCATCAACTTTGAAAAAGAGAACTATCGCTCCCAGGCTGGGGACATGCTTTGCATTTGGAAAATCTTAAGTTCCATTTTGTTATTCCAGAATTTACGGTGATATGGAAATCAATTTCTGGAGAACCCCAATTTCTGGAGAACCATCAGTATGGGTAGACAGTACTGAACCAGATAGATAATATGCCATTGTTGTTGCTGTTTATTTGTTGAGTCGCTTCTGACTCTTCATAACCTCATGAACCACCCCACGCCAGAGCTCCCTGTCGGCCGTGGCCGCCCCCAGCTCCTTCAAGGTCAAGCCAATCACTTCAAGGATACCATCCATCCATCTTGCCTGCCCCACTTCCCTTTTCCTTCCATTTTCCCCAGCATCGTTTTCTCCAAGCTTTCCTGTCTTCTCATTATGTGGTCAAAGTACTATAATAAGTACTATAATATGCCTAGCATCAGAATTTTGATGTAGTACTTTTATGGACCACATCTCTCAGAATGGCACAGCTAGATACAGTGAAGACATCTGCACTTGTGCTTTGCTACTTTGCTGCTGAATACTCATGCCCAGTGTGGAATACATTGCACCATGTTAAAACAGTGGCTTACTTACTTAGGCGATCCCTCGTTGGCTGAGTAGGATAGTCTTCCAGGATCAGTATTCTGGTGGGTCCGTAGGTGACTGTGGAGCCCTATTCTTGATCTGCATCTTCTCCTGCAGCGAGGGCATTGGTTTCCAGGTGGAAGACGGTCTCAGTCGGGGTTGGCTTGACGCGCCTTCCTCTTGGCACATTTCTCTCTTTCGCCCTCCATTTGTGCCTCTTCAAATTCTGCAGCACTGCTGGTCACAGCTGACCTCCAGCTGGAGCGGTCAAGGGCCGGGGCTTCCCAGTTCTTGGTGTCCATGCCAGAGTTTTTAAGATTGGCTTTGAGCCCATCTTTAAATCTCTTTTCCTGTCCACCAACATTCCGTTTTCCATTCTTGAGTTCGGAGTAGACCAATTGCTTTGGGAGACGGTGGTTGGCATCCGGACAACATGGCCAGTCCAGCGGAGCTGATGGCGGAGGATGGCTCTTAATTAGACATGCTGCATTATCCAAGAATGTCTACATCTCACACCACTGGAGAAATTATACTGTTTACCTGGTATTGCACCACCTAACATCTACTGGGAATTAGCAGCCAATAATGAAAGGACCAAGGCAGTGACATCTCCAACCCATCCTCTGTTCTGATATCAGCTAGCATGCCAATGGCTTAAATCAAGAAACAGCTTCCTAAGGTCGACAGAGATACTCACAGGAACACCTCAACAAGCGAGAATCCAAAACTGGCACGTGAAAACCCATCACATTAATCAGTGGTTGAGACCGTATGAGAAACTCCCTCCTGGGCACACAGAAGATTGGGCAACCTGAAAGGTGCTAAACAGGTGCGCTCTGGCACCACAAGATGCAGCGCTAACCTTAAGAAATGAGGCTACAAAGTGGGGTCCATGACATGTGAGTGTGAAGAAAAGCAAACCATAGACCACCTACTACAGTGCAACCTGAGACCTGCCACATGCACAATGGAAGATCTTCTCACAGCGACATGAGAAGCACTCCAAGTGGCCAGCGTCTGGTCAAAGAACATTTAGCATAATGCCAAGTTTTGTTTTGTTTTGTTTTTTTAAAAAAAACTTTGTGTTTTTAAATACATTTTAACTGTACCTTCAACTTGGTTCTGACACTATAAATAAAAAATAAATAACTCCCAGAATGGAAGATGAAGTCTGAAAAGCCATTTTCTCAACTTCTTTCTTAGCCTAGCTTGGTAATAAGTAACTTCCTGCATTCTTCCTATGAGAGATGTCACTGAAACTGCAGAATTGAATGGAATGAGTTATCCTAGACAAGGTTATGGCTGGAATTCTGAACAAACTCTCTCTTTTTCCAACTATAACTCCCAGCATCCTACAGATGACATTGCCAGTTGGAAGATACCCCAAAGGCCATCCAGTTGAAAACCTTACCATTCAGGAATACATGGCTAAGGAACTTATGAAAGATGCTCATGAATGGATGTTTAAAGACCTCCAAAGATATAGAGTCCTCCACTTTCCAAGGCAACCTATTCCACTGTCAGAGAGTTCCTACAGTTCTTCCTAATGTTTAGGGTGGGGCCTCTTGTTCAGGTGAAAACATTGGTTTGTATTCTAATTTTTGAATCAGCATAAAACAACTTTGATCCACTGGGTTGCTGTAGGCTTTTCGGGCTATATGACCATTTTCCAGAAGCACTCTCTCCTGACGTTTCACCTGCATCTATGGCAGGCATCCTCAGAGGTTGTGAGGTCTGTTGGAAACTAGGAAAATTGGGTTTATATATCTGGAATGTCCAGGGTGGCAGATCCATTTTCTACATCAAATACCTTCAGATATTTTGAGATGATCATCACATCATCTCTCAGTTTGCTTTTCACTGAGCTAGATATCCACAGCTTCCTAAATCATTCCTCATAAGGCTTGGTTTCTCTAGTCTTGTTGTAGCTTGCCAATATCCTCACTGATCTGTGAATCAAGCAGCATGAAACAACTTTGATCCACTGGGTCATTGTAGGTTTTTCGGGCTATATGACCATATTCTAGAAGCACTCTCTCCTGACATTTCTCCTGCATCTATGGCAGGCATCCTCAGAGGTTGTGAGGTCTGTTGGAAACTAGGAAAATTGGGTTTATATATCTGTGGAATGTCCATGGTGGCAGATCCATTTTCTACATCAAATACCTTCAGATATTTTGAGATGATTATCACATCATCTCCCAGTTTGCTCATCTCTGAGCTAGATCTCCACAGCTTCCTAGGTTATTCCTCATAAGGCTTGGTTTCTCTAGTCATGTTGTAGCTTGCCAATATCCTTACTGAACTGTGATTCAAAGAGTTTTACTCACAAAAGTAACTTTTACAGACTCTTTGCTCCTCGATGCACACAGAAACATTTTGTGTCAGGTTGACCTTGCTTCCCTAATATGATTAGGAGGAAGAAATACGTTGATAATGAAGTTTCACTTAGGATTACTAATGATCATTTTCCTAACCTTGAACTCTCTCTTCTTTTCATTTCTTCCCAAAGGTTCTGATTTTATTAAGACTTCCACAGGAAAAGAAGCTGTTAATGCTACCATCCCAGTAGGGCTGGTCATGGTAAGAGCCATCAGAGACTTCTACTGGAAAACTGGCTACAAGGTAACCCAACACCTTTGCTATCTTTTAGTTCTGTAGAAGATTGTACAGTACAGCCCCCATATCTGCAGATTATATATTCCTGAATTTACCAGGGAAACAAGAAACTCTGGATATTAGCAAAATGTATAACTTCCAGCAGAAGTTAACATGGAGTTCCCATGGAGCAATTTGAAAATTCATAGAGTTATTCTTTGGAGGGCTTTATTAGAGTCCATTGTGACTCTAGGCTGGATGGCCATCTGTCAGGGGTGCTTTGAATGTGATTTTCCTGCTTCTTGGCAGGGGGTTGGATTGGATGGTTGGAGGTTTTTTCCAACTTTATGGTTTTATGATTCTATGATAGAGTCGTATAAATAAATTGTAATAATGAAAAGTCTAGGGAGGCAATATATCTCATGAACACCTTTTATTTATATTTTTTAAAAATATATAGGATTGGTGAGACGTACATAACGTCTCACCAATCCTGACCAAATGTACAATAACGTACATTTCTAAGGTTTTTTGTCATTTCTCATTATGTTTGTGTGACATGCTAACACATTGCAGCTGGTATACTCATGTGTTACGATACACATAGAATCATAGAGTTGAAAGAGACCTCATGGGCCATCCAGTCCAACCCGCTGCCAAGATGTAGGAAAATTGCATTCAAAGCACCCCCGACAGATGGACATCCAGCCTCTGTTTAAAAACTTCCAAAGAAGGAGCCTCCACCACACTCCGGGGCAGAGAGTTCCACTGCTGAACAACTCTCACAGTCAGGAAGTTCTTCTTCATGTTTAGATGGAATCTCCTTTCTTGTAGTTTGAAGCCATTGTTCTGTGTCCTAGTCTCCAGGGAAGCTGAAAAAGAAGCTTGCTCCCTCCTCCCTATGACTTCACCTCACATATTTATACATGGCTATCATGTCTCCTCTCAGTCTTCTCTTCTTCAGGCTAAACATGCCAAGCTCTTTAAGCTGCTCCTCATAGGGCTTGTTCTCCAGACCCTTGATTTTAATCGCCCTCCTCTGGACACATTCCAGCTTGTCAACATCTCCCTTCAATTGTGATGCCCAGAACTGGACACAGTGTTCCAGGTGTGGTCTAGCCAAGGCAGAATAGAGGGGTAGCATGACTTCCCTGGATCTAGACACTATGCTCCTGTTGATGCAGGCCAAAATCCCATTGGCTTTTTTTGCCGCCACATGACATTGTTGGGTCATGTTTAACTTGTTGTCCACGAGGACTTCATACGTACTGCTCTCAAGCCATGTGTC
Source organism: Anolis sagrei (assembly GCF_037176765.1). Lineage (NCBI taxonomy): Eukaryota > Metazoa > Chordata > Lepidosauria > Squamata > Anolidae > Anolis > Anolis sagrei. Next base: position 181,706,098 of record NC_090025.1, read on the forward strand.
CCTCATTCTTTGATTAGGAGGAAGAATTTGCATTTCTTTGCATTTCATTTTTTCTGTCTAAGTGGAACGTACACAGCTCTGGTGTAAGTGATAGGGAAGTGTCTGAAATGTGGCATGTTCTAGGATCTTCAGGCATCTTGACATGTTTGTCATTTATTATCTTCATCTTCTGTCAGAGTGGCCTATCTGTTTCTCAACCAGATTTTATCCTCACAAGAATCCTATCAGGTTGATTAAATTGAAAGACAGCCTCTGTTCTAAGCCACCTAGTTGTGTTTATGGCTATACTGGGACACCCTGGGACACCTATAGCCTGACACCGTGGCAAGAGAGTGAGCAACGTGTGCATCACATGGGACTTGTTTTTGTGGGTATGAGATCCCCCTCCATGGTCTATTTAAAAAAAAAAAGCAAAAGGAAAACTATACTTGTGGAAATTTGTACGAGCATCCAATCTCCTTTAAAAGAAGACCTCCTGGGTGCCTTTCTTGATCCCCCTAAAATTTTTTCCAAGAAAGAAGATTTTAATTTGGTGGATGGTGATAGTGATATTGTAACCTGTTCATATGTATTTGAGCAGATTTATCATTCAGCTTGACTTTATCATCCAAAGCATGCCAACTTTTGCTTCCCATCTGAGGGCTGACCTGTATCATTGTGCTGCCTGAGGCAAAAGAGGCTCCGTCCTGCCATTTGCCAAAGTGCAGAGTACCTAAGGCAAGCCTTAGGCACCCGAGGCAGAAGAAAAAAGTCCTACAAGTGCCTTTCCCTGGGAGTAGGAAGAATAAATTAAGAAAGTAAGACATTTCTGCCTTTTTTTGATGACACGACAATCCAGTGCCTGAGGTGCTACTTCATTCTTCCTAATGAATTCTCTGGTTCGTAAAAGAAAACTGCCCTTCGGTCTGACATTACTCCATTTCCTTTCTGTCTTTTATTTAATTGGTAGGTCTTCAACATTCTAGCATTCACTGTGGTTTAATGTTCAGAAGCATTATTAGCTTCATTCAGTTCTCTAGGTGGGGATTTTGGGAGTTGTAATTCCAATGGAATATTGGACTGGGTTGCCTTGGTCTCTCTTCTCTGGACTTGTCAATGTTCTTCTTCATATGTGGCTCACAAAACTGGGCGCGGTATTCCAAATGAGGTCTGACCAACACAGAATATTGTGGGACAACCAGTGTCCTTGCCTTGGAAACGATACTGCTGATGCAATTGAGAATTTCATTGGCTTGGTTGGCTGTCACTTCACAGCATTCGATCATGTTCAGCTTGTGGTATACTAAGCCCTTTCCCCATAGCTGTATAAAATCCACATTGAACTGGATTGGATTCAGATAACCCAGTATCTGACCAGCACAGAATAGTGTGGGACAACCTTGTTTTGGAAACTATACTGCTGATGCAATTGAGAATTTCGTTGGCTTTTTCGGCTGCCATGCCACAGCATTGGCTCATGTTCAGCTTGTGGTCTACTCAGGCCCTTCTACACATCTGTATAAAATCCACACTGAACTGGAGTATGTGGCAGTGTGGACTCAGATAATCCAGTTCAAAACACATATTGTGGATTATCTGCCTTGATGTTTTGGGTTATGTGGCTGTTTGGAAGGGCCCTAAGACTTCTCGATCTGTTTCACACATAGTGATTTCAAACCAGATGCCACCCATTTTATATTTGTATATTTGAAGGCGTTCATGGCCGGAATCATTGGGTTGTTGTAGGTTTTTTCGGGCTATATGGCCAGGTATGGCAATGCCTTTAGAACATGGCCATATAGCCCGAAAAAACCTACAACAACCCATTTTATATTTGTCCATTTCATTTTTCCTGCCTACATCTTCCATTTGTCTCTGTTGAAATTCATTTTGTTGGCAAAGTTCTTCAACCTGTCAAGGCCATTTTGATTTCTATAGAGCTGCATGTGCAGAAGCTTCCAGTTGAACTTTAACCCTACACTGTCCAAGTTCCAGATTATTTGTAAACCTTCTTGCGATACACCAGGATAGGCAAAAATAATGTCTTCAGATCAGATTAGTTAATTCCTGTGTCTCCATATTGCCCCCAATGCTGGTTTCTGGCCCTCAGACTCTTCAGACTCCACATGTTTACCATTTTCTGGCCCTCCCCAGAGGAGAAGACCATTTGCCTTTTAAATAGGATGAAGGTCATCCCCCTGACCATTTAAGTATCTTATTTTTCAGACCTAGAAGAAGACTTCTCGCCATTTCTGATCTTGTTTTTGTTTATTTTGGAAGTATTTTAGACAATCATTGTGCCCCTTGAAGTATCCCATGCTATAGGTTTCCTACTCAACCCAGTTACTCAAAAAGTCTGGAAACCTTGAAAGGCCAAGAATTCCACTTTGGTTATATTGGCTGGGGAATGATGGGATTTGTCATAGAATCATAGAATCATAGAATCAAAGAGTTGGAAGAGACCTCATGGGCCATCCAGTCCAACCCCCTGCCAAGAAGCAGGAATATTGCATTCAAATCACCCCTGACAGACGGCCATCCAGCCTCTGTTTAAAAGCTTCCAAAGAAGGAGCCTCCACCACACTCCGGGGCAGAGAGTTCCACTGCTGAACGGCTCTCACAGTCAGGAAGTTCTTCCTCATGTTCAGATGGAATCTCCTCTCTTGTAGTTTGAAGCCATTGTTCCGCATCCTAGTCTCCAGGGAAGCAGAAAACAAGCTTGCTCCCTCCAAAAGTAACTTTCATCCAAAAGTAACTTTCATCCAAAAGTAACTTTCCAAAGCTCTCTGAGTTGCACTACGCATACAGGAACAGATCAACCGCATGACATAAATGGTATCAATGTATTGTCGAAGGCTTTCATGGCCGGAATCGCTGGGTTGTTGTAGGTTTTTTTGGGTTATATGGCCATGTTCTAGAGGCATTTCTCCTGACATTTCGCCTGCATCTATGGCAAGCATCCTCAGAGGTAGTGAGGTCTGCTGGAACTAAGAAAAAGGGTTGGAATGACCAGGGTGGGACAAAGGACTTTTGTTTGCTGGAGCTAGTTGTGAATGTTTCAATTGACCACCTTGATTAGCATTTGATTGCCTTGCAGTGCCTGGAGCAATCTTTTGTTGAGAGGTGAAACAAACAAGGGCATCTAATCACCTCTCAACAAAAGATTGCTCCAGGCACTGCCAGGCAATCAGATGCTAATCAAGCTGGTCAGTTGAAACATTCACACCTAGCTCCAGCAGACAAAAGTCCTTTGTCCCACCCTGGTCATTCCACAGATATATAAACCCAATTTTCCTATATCCAACAGACCTCACTACCTCTGAGGATGTTTGCCATAGATGCAGGCGAAACGTCAGGAGAAATGCCTCTAGAACATGGCCATATAGCCCGAAAAAACCTACAACAACCCATAAATGGTATCGTTCTGGTCATGTTTTGCAGTTCCCCTTTATTCCCACTCCTGAGACGGGCTTCTATGTTGAGGCTCGCGTGGAATGTTGTTTGCATGTCATTAAGATAACTCTTTAATTTATCATACATTTACACAGAGTTTATGGCAGAGGGGAGGGGAGAGTGTTTAAAGTTCTATTAACTGAAAGCATGCAGCGTGGGCACCTGCTCAGGAAATAATAATAAAAAATTAGATGTAAACTGAGTTTATATCCTTTTATTAAACGGAGACTATTTTATCACTGACAAGAGATTTCTAAATGGTTTCCTTAACAAACCAATTTGGCTGCTGTACAGATGCTTTTCCAGCAAGGCGTTGGCCAGTAAAAACAGGTTAATGTAGAAATTAAACTTCTTCCGAGGACAGAAGCCGGTTGCAGGCTAACATTTATTGAATGATAAGCTGTGGCGGGGATATGAAAAGTATGCAGCATAATGGGAAATAATCTTTTCCTGTCATTATTGAAGGACACACACAAATTGGTTTTTCTGTTGGGGAATCCCCAGTCCAGAGAAACTTATTACTTTTAATAATATAAGGTGACAAGAAAATATTCTCAAGGAGATGAACTTATTAAACAAAATAATGAAATGCTGTGAAACAGCAAGCGGAAAGGAGCCAGACTTTTTATAGCTCGTGAATGAAAGGTACACGCACGTGCACATATGGTATGTTCTGGTAGTTGGATGGAGTCTGGGTAAAGTCAGCAAACAGAAAGGGAGACAAGCAGCACTCCGGGTGAAAAGAAATAGAATTATTTTGAAGGGACATGGAAGGGGAATTTAAAGGGACTGCGACTATTTGATGTCTTCAAGGCTCACTTCCAAAAGTGCCACCCCTGTTTAGAAATTGCATTGAAAAGGAGACTTCCACTTTCATCCCTCCATTTCCGTAGTGCAGCTCCCTCCCAAAAGGGGGAAAATAGCAAATATCTGAGGTATGGGATGCTGTTCCAGGGGAAAATGGTGATTTGCAAGGTAAGTGAGGTAGCCTTGTATGCCACCTCACTTACCTTGCAAATCCTAGTTCCTTTTTTCTTCCTGAATGCCTTAAATATCTATTTTGCCTGGCAGGGTAAGGGAGATGCAGCCCAGCACAACTGTAGGGTTAAAGGTTGGGTAAGACCGTCTACATAACTTATAGTCTTTCTTGTGGACAGTGGATAGTCCCATTCATTCACCCACTAATGAGCTTCAGGATCAAGTAGGTATCCTTTGTGGCAGAGTAAGTAAGTATGCCACGCCTCCACTCTGTTTGACTCTGGATTTAGCTGGCTGTACTCCATTCCCCCATATGTGCCATGCCCTTATTGGGCTATTTGTTCTCCTTTCAAAAAAAATAATATCCATGTCTATTTTAAAAAATTGCAGTGCTATCTCAGTCCTAGAAGAAAAGTGGGATCCTACTCTTAAATATTAATCAGCTGGCTGTTTTTTTTTTCGTTTTTTTTTTTTTTTTTTTTTTGCAGAAGGCAATTGAACAACTGCAGAAACGTAGGATATTATTATTATTATTATTATTATTATTATTATTATTATTATTATATATGCGCTCTGGGCATAATGAGTACCTTAAAAACAAAAGAACCAATAAACAAAATCACACCAAATTTGGCAACAAAACGTCTCACAACACAAGGAGTGACCATCACTCAAACAATTATGATTTTGTCATTTGGGAGTTGGAGTTGCTGGGATTTATAGTTCACCTACAATCAAAGAGCATTCAACTCCATCAACGATGGAATTGAACCAAACTTGGCACACAGAACTCCCAAGACCAACAGAAAATACTGGAAGGGTTTGGTGGGCATTGACCTTGAGTTTGGGAGTTGTAGTTCACCTACATCCAGAGAGCACTGTGGACTCAAACAATGATGGATCTGGACCAAACTTGGCACTAGCACTCAATACGCCCAAATATGAACACACATGGAGTTTGGGGAAAATAGACCTTGACATTTGGGAGTTGTAGTCACTGGGATTCACAGTTCACATACAATCAAAGAGCATTCTGAACCCCACAAATGACAGAATCAGGGCAAACTTCCCGCACAGAACCCACATGACCAAACAGCAAGAAATACTGTTTACCCACAAGCATAGAGAAATTACACATATTAGAAACCAACACTTTCTCATTACTTTATTTTCCAGATTAATAGATCAACACGTGGCAGGGGATGGCTAGTAAATAATATAATCTGCCCTTGCACTTTGTTACTGCTGCTGAGTACACATGCCCAGTGTGGAACGCATCTCACCACACTAAAACAGTAGATTTGGCTCTTAATGAGACATGTCACATTATCACAGGATGCCTACACCCTATACCACTGGAGAAATTATACTGTTTGGCTGGTTTTGCACCACCTGACGTCCGCCAGGAAGTAGCAGCCAATGACGAAAGGACTAATGCAGTGACATCTCTGGCCCATCCTCTGTTCGGATATCAGCCAGCACACCAACGCCTTAAATTAAGAAATAGTTTTCTAAGATTTCTAAGAAATGGGCCCACAAAGTGGAGTACAGAACATGCGAGTGTGGAGAAGAGCAAACCACAGTTGTTGCTGTTAGGCGATCCCTCGTTTTCTGAGGAGGATTGTCACAAGTATTCTTGTGAGTCCGTATGTGGCTGTGGAGCCCTATTCTTGCTCTGCATCTTCTCCCGCAGTGAGGGCATTGGTTTCCAGGTGGAAGGCGGTCTTGGTCAGGGTTGGCTTGAGGCGCCTTCCTCTTGGCACGGTTCTCCCTTTCACCCTCCATTCGTGCCTCTTCAAATTCTGCAGCACTGCTGGTCACAGCTGACCTCCAGCTGGAGCGGTCAAGAGCCAGAGCTTCCCAGTTCTCATGGTCTATGCCAGAGTTTTTAAGGTTGGCTTTGTTCCCATCTTTAAATCTCTTTTCCTGTCCACCAACATTCCATTTTCCGTTCTTGAGTTCGGAGTAGAGCAACTGCTTTGGGAGACGGTGGTCGGGCATCCGGACAACGTGGACAGTCCAGCAGAGTTGATGGTGGAGGGCCATCGCTTCAATGCTTGTGGTCTTTGCTTCTTCCAGCATGCTGACATTTGTCCGCCTGTCTTCCCAAGAGATTTGCAGGATTTTCCGGAGGCAGCGCTGATGGAATCACAGACCACCTATTACAATGCAGTCTGAGCCCTGCCAGTTGCACAATGGAGGACCTCCTTATAGCAACACTAGAGGCATTCCAAGTGGCCAGCTACCGGTCAAAGGACATTTAATATAATTCTTCGTGGTTTTTTAAATACATTACAACTGTATCCTTGGTTTTATTCTGATACAATAAATGATACGATAAATAAATTACAATAAATATAATAATAATATCCTACTTTTCTGCAGTTGTTCAATTGCAATCTGTAAAAGAAAACAAAATAAAATGGCAGCCAGCTCCTGGATGATCTGTTGTTACAGTCCTGTTTTATTTAGGCCTGGTTTTTTTTTAGGAGGAGCAATTAAAAATCTTCTGTTGGTTCCTTTTATATTTTTAATGATTTTATTTTTACGTTGTCAGCACCTTTATTGTGAGGCTTATGTTTTATGAGGCCATAAGCCACTGTGCACACCTCCATTTCAGACTGGAAATACAGAATAGCAATCCCTATATAAATAAACCATTCTCCCATCCATTTTGTAGATAAATGTATGCATTTGATATGCAAATATCTATTTCCTTCTCTAGCAGCGCTTGTATTCCTCATTACCTTGTTTTCTATTCCCCACTTTTCTTGAATTAAGGTTGGATTTAAGCCTGCGGGAGGCATTCGCACTGCCAAAGATGCCTTGACCTGGCTTGCATTGATGAAGGAGGAACTAGGAGACGAATGGCTGAAACCGGACCTTTTTCGCCTGGGTGCCAGCACTTTGCTGGGAGATATTGAGAGACAGGTTAGGCTATTATAGATATAGTAGTGCCTTTTGCAAGACAGACTTTTCAGATTTTCCATTTTGTAACTTTTTACAGGGTTGCCTTGCTTTTAATTGCTAATGTTCAAGCACTTGAGCTGCCTCTTTCTGAGAAGGAGGGATCCTGCATAGTATCAATATGTTCATTTTGTGGCATATTACCCCTCTTACAGTAAGAACTCGGTGGTAGCATTCATGCGGCGCATCTGTGGTGCCACAGGTTCAGCCCCTGCCATCTGCTTTTCAAGTGATCCCAAGTCGCTCTAGATATTTGTGGGGTCCCCCTCCTTTTCCTTGACACCATCTTTTAATTTTATATAACAAACAGCTTTTAATAGAGAGAGAGAGATTGTAGTTTTGTATACTTTTTCATGCATAAAGGCTCAGGTTCCAGCCTACCTATCTCCAGTTGAAAGGAACAGATAGTAAATGATGGAATACCAAATGGCGAATTATACCTGGTCCAGATTATTTGTGTATCTCTATACTGTCTGATAGCCACTTTCCCATTGGAATTTCCATCACCTGCTACTTTTAACTAAAATTTCCAGTGACTAAATCTAGGCCCTTCATCATGCCCATAAAGTTACTCTGGAAGATGTAGATATTCTTAGACAGGAGGCTTCTCTAGTCATTTGGAGATCGTCTAGCACAATTAAATGGAGATTCCAGGGATTAGAATTAAGTTTTCTGCATACAATTTTTTTTTGCCTTTGCATGTTTCCCCAATTGCGTGTATATGTGAATATACAACTAACAACCCTCTATATTAGTTGCCATGGGATTTTTTGGGCTATATGTCCATGTTCTAGTAGCATTCTCTCCTGACATTTCACCTTCCTCTATTGCAGGCATCCTCAAGGTTTGTTCAGATATCTGTGGGAAACAAACACAGACCTCTGAGGATGTCTGTCATAGATGCAGACAAAATGTCAGGAGACAATGCTACTAGAACATGGCCATACAGCCCAAAAGACTCACAGCAACCCAATAATTCTGGCTATGAAAGCCTTTGACAACATGGCCCTCAATATCTTTTATGGATCTGACTATTTGACCAATAAAGAGAAACACTTAAAAAATAGGGGAATTCCAGACAAGAAACAATCAGGGCCAGCTAATCACCTCCCAACAAAGAATTCCCCCAGGCAGGAAACTACAAGGCATTAAATGCTAATCAAGGTGACCAATTGCAACATTCACACCTGCCTCAAACAGACAAGAGTTGTTTCTCTCACTCTGGATATTCCATAGATATATAAACCCCACTTTCCTAGTTTCCAGCACATCTCACAACCTCTGAGGATGCTTGCCATAGATGCAGGCGAAACGCCATGGCCATACAGCATGGAAAATTCACAGCAACCCAGTCATTCTGGCCATGAAAGCCTTTAACAGTATTTGCAGATTTGATTAATATGTTTTCTCTAGGAATCTCTAGGTCCCCTAACATGACTCTGTGGTCAACCTTTTCTGGAAAATTCACCCATTCTATCACATTCAAGCAGGGCTATCAAACTCATTTTCACCAAGGGCCACATCAGCCTTATGGTTGCCTTCAAAGGCCTTTTATAATTGTAAGACTGTAAAAATGTAAGCACGTTACTCTGGCATTGAAAACTCGATATAAATATAATGCTAATACTAACAATTAATATTAGAATAATTAGGGAGCCCCCAGTGGTGCAGTGGGTTAAACGACTGAGCTGCTGAACTTGCTAACCGAAAGGTCGGCAGTTTGAATCCAGGGAGCAGGGTGAGCCCCTGCTGTTAGCCCCAGCTTCTGCCAACCTAGCAGTTTGAAAACATGGCGGGAAGGTAATGGCGCTCCATACAGTCATGACCTTGGAGGCAGCTGCGGACAACGTCGGCTCTTTGGCTTAGAAATGGAAATGAGCACCACTCTGCAGAGTCAGACAGGACTAGACTTAGCTTTACTTTTTACTAATAAAAGAAACTTTGGGGCAACTTAAAATGACATGGCGGGCCAGATTCAGCCTGTGGGTCTTGAGTTTGACCCATGTGCATTAGAGAGAGTGATGGAAATAGTACGCTTTTGGCTATTCAAGAAGCAGAACCGAACTGAATATGTTGGAGCAATATTAGAAGAAAGAGAGAGATAAAATAATCAGAGTATATGTTCAGCTAAGATAGGGACACAAAGGACTTCATGACCTGGTTGTTCCCAATTAGCTGGGAATTCGCAGAGGGCAATGACCATGCTGGCTGTTACAAGTCCCTGCTCACCATTCCACAAGAGAGTAATTACAACAGATTGCATCACATTATCAACAGATATCTAAAAAAGAATGAAGTGGTGGGTTAGGGTTGGAGGACACCAGCAGGCTAAAGCATTATTGGAAACCTCTGAGCTGCCTTGTTTGGTGAGCTGCAAACACAACGTTCATAGTGCCTTTCTCTATGAGCTAGATAAAATGAAAGGAAATAGCAAAGACAATGAGGAGGCAAGAGAAGTAGGGAAGAGAAAGAGGAAAGCTTAGTTAGCCTTTGGACTCAACCTCCATCCCTCAAAAAAGCCTTTGCAAAACTGGCCTTGACTGTTAGCTTGGCCAAAAGAACATTGATCTTTAAGTTGATGGTTCAGCATCAAGCCAATAGTCCTATTGCTTATTTCCATTGTGAGATATGGGTCTGGTTGGCTGTCAAAAGAGATTGCAGCTTGTAACCAGAAAGGCCCACAATGTCAGGATTGCTGCTGCACACATAGGACTAAATCCAGTGATTAGTCTCAAACTACACTAGATATCTTGAATCAATGGAAATATGGGATTTATTTATTTGTCGTGTCAGAACAACCAGTCTAACAGAACAAAGCAAACAAACAGAAAAATACACAACTTGTGAGTTTGGTAGCTGGTTAAATGTCCTTTAACCAGTATCTGGCCACTTGGAGTGCTTCCGGTGTTGCTGCAAGAAGGTCCTCCATTGTGCATGTGGCATATGGGAAATGAGCATTTACAGTTGGCCCTCCACGTTTGTGACTTTAACTTTTGATTATTCGCAGATATGCTTAATATATCTTGATCATCTGGGGCGACTCTATGGCCAAATTCCAGTGGAAGATAGCCATAGGGATACAGAGATTTCTAGAGAGGTGTTATCTCAGATACAAAAGTAACAACGAAAAACAATAAACAGTTTCGCACAAATTCTGTGCTCCTGATCCACAAAAAAGTAGAGGGCCTACTGCATATAAATATCATTAAATCCATGTGCATACTCTTGCCAGGACTAAATATTGGATTTAGCCCAGAAAGTGATCACATCTGGAGTTATCTGACAGTCCAAGTGTGAAGGATACTACTATAAGAGGGGCTTGAGGAGTGTGCATTTAGGCCAGATAAATAGTGGGCGATCATAGGTTCCCACAGTCCTTACAACATTGAGAAAGCCTGGACTAGGAGAGAAGAAAAGGAAAGATACACTAATCTTGAGTGTTCCATTTGGGATGAAACAAAACAATTAATTGGTTCTTGGATTTTCCATTTGGGGCTGGGTTTGAACATGCGAACCAGCTGCAGTTTTTGCTCCTAAGGCAGTGGCTCTCAACCTGGAGGCCTACTACTCCCAGAAATCCCAACCAGTTTACCAGCTGTCAGGATTTCTGGGAGTTGAAGGCCAAAAACATCTGGGGACCCCAGGTTGAGAACCACTGTCCTAAGGGTTGCAACATGAATGCTACTGTCACTCAGTTTCCATGTCAAAGTTCAGAAGGAAGGCACCATTCAAAATCATGGAGGTTTTTTGATGTGAGAAAATATTGTTGTTGGATTCGGTATTGACACTAAACCAAGGTAAATGGGAAGATGCCATTTCTGCTGTTCTTCTCCCCTAATAATAATAATAATAATAATAATAATAATAATAATAATGGAAAAACGTACATGATATGAGTATTTAAAGACAGAACTGCAAAGACTCTGGCACAAGCCAGTAAAGGTGGTCCCAGTGGTGATCAACACACTGGGTGGAGTGCCTAAAGTCCTTGGCCTGCACTTAAAAACAATCTGTCAGCTGCAAAAGGCCACCCTACTTGGATCTGTACACATTGTAATGTTGAAGGCTTTCATGGCCGGAATCACTGGGCTGTTGTAGGTTTTTTCGGGCTATATGGCCATGCTCTAGAGGCATTCTCTCCTAGGAGAGAATGCTCTAGAACATGGCCATATAGCCCGAAAAAACCTACAGCAACCCATCTGTACACATTATTTGCTGATACATCACACTGTTCTAGACACTTGGGAAGTGTCTGATGTGTGATCAAATACAAAAGCCAGCATAGTGATCTTGTTTGCTATGTACTAATTTTGTTATGTATAATAATAATAATAATAATAATAATAATAATAATAATAACTTTATTTCTAGACCACCCTCTCTCCCCAAAGGGACTCAGGGTGGTCTACACACACAAATAGATCAAAATAATACACAATAAAGCAACAGTAATAACAGTGAGCTTATGATGAAGAATTAGCATTGTGATAAAAATAAAACAAAACAATCCAAGAAGACACAGTTAACTATAACATAAGTAAACATTACAACAAATACCCTAAAAGCAATTTAAAATACAGTTGCATTAAAAACGACTGATGCCAGTGTTCATTTGAAATGTAACATGGCAGCCATATAGTACAAGTGGGACTAGCCAGCATCCCAAGTAGTTAAAGAGTCTTAGTCCTTAAAAACAGGGTGGGAGCTGTTTTTACTTCTTTAGGAAGGGAGTTCCAGAGATGGGGAGCAATCACAGAGAAGGCCCCCTCTCTCATTCCCACCAAACAAGCTTGTGACGGAGGTGGGACCGAGTGGAGGGACTCCTCCGTTGACCACAGTGCATGGGATGGTCTGTATAGGGAGATGCAATTAGACAAACTATTTAGGGCAATGGTTCTCAACCTTCCTAATGCCATGATCACTTAATACAGTTCCTCATGTTGTGGTGACCCCAACCATAACCCTAACATTATGAATCGCCATGTAAATAATGATCTGCAGGATGCATTCTCATTCACTGGAGCAAATTTGGCACAAATACTTTTTGTCATTTGGGAGTTGTAGTTGCTGGGATTTACAGTTAACCTGCAAACAAAGAGCATTCTGAACCCCACCAACAATGGAATTGAATCAAAGTTGGCACACAGAACTCCCATGACAAACAGAAAATACTGGAAGGGTTTGGTGGGCATTGACATTGAGTTTGGGAGTTGTAGTTCGCCTACATCCAGAGAGCACTGTGGACTCAAACAATGATGGATCTGAACCAAACTTGGCACGGTTACTCAATATGCCCAAATGTGTACACTGATGGGGTTTGGTGAAAATAGACTTTGACATTTGGGAGTTGTACTTGCTGGGATTTATAGTTCACCTACAATCAAGGAGCATTCTGAATCCCAACAATGAATTGGGCCAAACTTCCCACACAGAACCCCCATGACCAACAGAAAATACTGTGTTTTCTGATGGTCTTTGGCGACCCCTCTGACACCCCTTCGCGACCCCCCCCCCCAGGGTCCCGACCCCCAGGTTGAGAAACACTGATTTAGGGCTTTATAGGTAACAACCGGCACTTTGTATTTAGCCCAGAAGTGACCGGCAGCCAGTGGAGGTGCCGCAGCATGGGAGTCGTCTTGTCACAATACGACGCTCCAGTTATATAACACCACTTGTTTGCATGATGGCTTGAACAGGACCAAGGAACCTCTATTTCAGATACTTACTAGCTAGCCTTGGAAGAAGTCACATACACAATCTGTCTCAAAAGATGGTTATAAGGCTCACATAGCTTCACATATGCTGTTATTGGAGTAAATAGAAATGCATGGATAAAATAAAATATGGGGAAATAAGGAGGTTGCGGGGGAGACACACCATTATGTGCTGCTTGCTGACAGATAAAAACTTTAGGAAACTTCAGCAAACCCCCGTTTTAATCAGCTTGAATAATTAAATGTCTATAAACTGCATCAGCCTTCTTGTTGACCTCTCCTTAATTTGTCAGCTTTGTTTAATTTCTGGTTTTCTTTCATTGCTCTGGTAAATGCCCCATCCCCAACCCATTCTGCAGATTTATCACCACGTGACTGGCAGATACGCAGCTTACTATGACCTGCCCATGGCTTAGACCAGTGACTAATTCATCACCAGCGAGAGGAAGAAAGAGACAATACGGGGAAAGAAGCTTAAGGGAACAATGTCCTGAACTCTTTTCCTGCAGCCAAGCTCAAGACATGCTCATGGAAGGATTAAAGAGTCAGTGTTTCCAATTTTGTGGTTTCATTGTGCTTAGTGAGTTCTCTGATATTGTGACGATAAATATGGAGACCTTTGGAATTTTAAAGATTGGCAGTGTCAATACTGCTGCAGCTCTTTCAAATTAACTTCAATATGGATACTTAAAAAAAAGATGAATAAATGATTGTTTCAGCTTGAATGTTATTATTCTATTTTAAGCTTTGGGAGAATGGAGATGGGATGGATTTTGAGAAATTGGTTATAATGCAAGTAAGGATAGTCCCTGATAGTGGAATACACTCAAGTACGGGCACTTCTGAAAGTCAAGTTAGACTCAACACTATTATTGTTTATTTAAACAGATAGTTTTTATCCTTCTGTAACATTACATTTTGTGGATGAGTCTCACTATCTCAGTGGTTCTCAACCTTCCCAATGCCACGGCCTTTTAATACAATTCCTTGTTATGGTGACCCCCAGTCATAAAATTATTTTCGTTGCTACTTCATAACTGTAATTTTGCTACTATTATGAATTGTAATGTAAATATCTGATATGCGGGATGTATTTTCATTCACTGGACCAAATTTGGCACAAATACCCAATATGCCCAAATTTTAATACTGGTGGGGTGGGAGTGGGATTGATTTTGTTATTTGGGAGTTATAGGTGCTGGGATTTATAGTTCACCTACAATCAAAAAGCATTCTGAACTCCACCAATGATAGAATTTTACCAAACTTGACACACAGAATTCCTATGACCAACAGAAAATACTGGAAGGGTTTAGTGAGCAATATTGACCATGAGTTTTTGGAGTTGTAGTTCACCTCCATCCAGAGAGCACTGTGGACTCAAACAATGATGGATCTGGACCAAACTTGGCACAAATACTCAATATGCCCAAATTTGAACACTGGTGGAGTTTGAGGAAAATAGACCTTGACATTTGGGAGTTGTAGTTGCTGGGATTTATAGTTCACCTACAATCAAAGAGCATTCCAAACCCCACCAATGACAGAATTGGGCCAAACTTCTCAAACAGAACCCCCATGACCAACAGAAAATACTGGACGGATTTGGGAGGAATTGACAGTGATTTAGAGGAGAGTGCGCCTGCTCTCCCCTCCCCGCTTGGAGTCTTGGAAACTGCCCCCCCCCCCGCTTGAGAGGCCAGCCAATCACATCAAGAGGAAGACTTTTGGTGGGAGGATTCGCTATCTGTTTCCAAAAAGGAAGAGAAAGATAAGCTAGAGATCTTCAGCCTTCTCTGCCAAAAGGGTTCCTAAGACCATCAGAAATATGTTCGGCAACTCTGAAATCCCCTGGGGATCCTGACCCGCAGGTTGAGAAATACTGCTCTATCTGAAAGCAGAGTCTCTTCATTTAATGTTTTGGCTTATGTTGGGGCAATTTAAATACAAATGCTGTAAATCGTGGTTTCACAGGCTTTACATCTGAGTCTCCATTAAAAAACACAAATGAAAAGGTGTTTTTCTTTACTCTGTGAAATTTTATTTCAACTTTGACTTTGCAAAAGGAAATTGCCTGACATTTAAGAGCATACATTTAAATAAAAATAATCTGTGTTCTCTTTCATTTCACTTGAGATTAATTACTGAGAAGTTGCGACAAAACCGACAATAATACTGGAATGATTGCCTTTCTAAAGATCAGGTTAGAGCAAATGTTGCACCTTCTTTCATTGCTAGGTTCTGCTCAGATGTCGGGCAAACATCTTTTTTATATTCCTCATTAGGCCTCCTGTTTTAACTATCTTTGCTGCCATCATCTAAAGCAATTCAAGGAGCTGAAAGGAAGATTTCTAGCGGGCTTACAGAATGAGATCAAACTACTATTATCTGTTCTGAAAGCTTGGGAAAATTACTCTTTTGAGTCATTACTCCAAGAATCATTTCTAAAAGAACATTTGTGTATGATTTACAAAAGATTCTCCATCTGATGCTACACACAAATATGCCAGTTTGCTTTCTCCTCTCTCCCAAGCCAGTCAAAAATGGCACCTAGACAGGTCAGTGTGGGTACATAAGTTGACAGGTGAGTTCTTGCACACTCCTGATGTAGTCAATAGCTGGATGGAGCAATAATCTGATTTATTATTGAGTGCTTTTTGTGAGCCCCCAGTGGTGCAGTGGGTTAAACCGCTGAGCTGCTGAACTTGCTGACCAAAAGGTCACTGGTTCTAATCCGGGGAGCAGGGTGAGCTCCTGCTGTTAGCCCCAGCTTCTGCCAACCTAGCAGTTTGAAAACATGAAAATGTGAGTAGATCAATAGGTACCACTCTGGCCGGAAAGTAATGGCACTCCATGCAGTCATGCCAGCCACGTGATCTTGGAGGTGTTGATGGACAATGCCAGCTCTTCAGCTTAGAAGTGGAGATGAGCACCAACCCCCAAAGTTAGACATGACTGGATTGATGTCAGGGGAAAATCTTTACCTTAATCTTTTGTGAGCCACCCGAGTCCCTTCAGGGAGATGGTGCGGAATACAAATAAATTATTATTATTATTATTATTATTATTATTATTATTATTATTATTTAGTTTCTTCCCTCCCTTATTCAATGGTCTGTTTTGTGTATATGCTTTCAAATTGCCTATCAAATTATGGTGAGCCCATGAATTTCATAGGGTTTTCTTACACCAGTTCCCTCCTCTGAAATACAGCCTACATCAGCTGCTCTTTGTTGGAGGTCTCCCCTCCATGTGCAAACCAGAGCTGATGCTACTCAGTTTCCAAGATCAGATGATACCTTTGGGGTATTTAGAGTCTATCCCAGGAGCGGCACTCAGGGAGCACACTCTGTTGCGCCAGCTCCACTAGCTGCCAATTTGCTGGCACTCTGTTGCGCCAGCTCCACTAGCTGCCAATTTGCTACCGGGCACAATTCAAAGTGCTGGCTATAGCCTTTAAAGCCCTAAATGGTTCTGGCCCGACCTATCTGTCCGAACGCATCTCCTCCTATGAACCAGTTAGGACGTTAAGATCGTCTGGGGAGGCCCTGCTCTCGGCCCCGCCAGCTTCACAAGCACGCCTGGCGGGGACGAGAGACAGAGCCTTCTCAGTAGTGGCCCCTTGGCTGTAGAACGCCCTTCCTACAGACATTAGATCGGTCCCCTCCTTACTGGCATTCCGGAAGAGTGTGAAGACCTTGCTCTTCGAACAGGCTTTCAACTAAGCAGTACAATTGAGTGATTATTGGAATGGAATAATGGACAATGAGATTGGATGCTGATTCTATTATTGAGACGTGATGAATTGTTTATTGCTGTACTGTTGTATTGACTCTGGTGTTAATTAATTGATATTATTGTTTTAATTGATTACTGATTTTGTATTGTCTTGTTGAAACTGGTTGTTAACCGCTCTGAGTCGCCTGAGGGCTGAGAAGAGCGGTATATAAATGAAGCAAATAAATAAATAAATACTGGGTAAGAAAGAGACAGAAAAGCAAGTAGCAAGAGAGATGGAAAGTGGGACTTCCATCAACTTTGGTTCTTTTCCTTGACCACTACTGATAGGTAGTTCCCAGCCTTCAAGGAGAATATTCTAGGCTTCTGTATGTAGGGAGTTATTTATTTGTTCTTAAACCAGAGCATTTAATACTTGTGACTCCTACTGTTGCCTGCCTCAGAATCCCAACTTATGCCAGTTCAGTTTCCTGCTTCATAATATCTACTTGCGTAGGTTTGTTCTTGCCATAAGAAGCATAGAGCAGCTTTGTTGGGTTTAGCAAAAGAGAGGTTTAAAATATGGGTTTTTATGTTGCCTGTCAGATTCATTTTGAACCTGAAACTTGGCTTGAGGTAGCATTTTTTCCCTCCCCTTCTACCACCTCTCTTCACCAGAAGGTTTGATGAGATTATCTCCAAAGCCCACCTGACTTGGTGACTCGTCCAAGGACTCCAAAGAAAGAAGCAACTTCTATTTTTAATTTGTTCAGTTGTAACTTTGGTTTCTTGTTTCCTTCAGAGAATAGAAGTAAATTTTATCCTGCTGATCCTATGCTGAAATGATCAGAGGCAACATCTGGATGGTAGATAAAATGTCAGGGGTGGGATTAAAAGGGAGAATCGCTTTTTAATTAAATACAACCTGCGCAAGAGGAGAAGATGGTTGAAAAAAGTTTCTCCATCTGGTCATTTTTTTTAATAGGGCAAACGAGAACCAAAGTATTCCAACTGTACAAAAGCTCAATATGTGTAATGGCCATCTGAGTGAAAATCCAAGATACTTTTTGGGTGGAGTCTTCTTTCTGCTTCTTTCCTACATTAGATATCACAGGAGCTGTTACTCTTTTGTATGTAGCAAGTGCAAACACCATGCTAAGGGATTTTTTTTAGAACAGGTCCCCCCCAAAAAATCACGTTATCATTAATAGTGAATATATATACCATGTTGAGCAACTCAATATCGCACCTCAATGCAATTGCACTGATATGTGGTCTAGTAATTAGACCACATACTGCACTACTGTTTACTAATGTGTTATTGATAGTGAAATCACACAATTCCAGAATTTCAGAACAAAAAAGGGAAATATAAATTTTACTTACTTACTTAGGCGATCCATTGTAGTCTGAGGATGATGGTCATCCAAGTGTAGTGGTCTTGGTGGTGGGTGCATAGGTGGCTGTGGATCTCTGCTCTTAATCCGCGTATTTTCCCACAGTGAGGACATCGGTTTCCAGGTGGAAGGCAGTCCCGGTCAGAGTTGGCTTGACTTGCCTTCCTCTTGGCACATTTCTCCCTTTCGCCCACCATTAGTGCCTCTTCCAATTCTGCAGCACTGCTGGTCACAGCTGACCTCCAGTTACAGTGCTCAAGGGCCCGGGCTTCCCCGTTCTCGGTGTCTATGCCACAGTTTTTAAGATTGGCTTTAAGCCCATCTTTAAATCTCTTTTCCTGTCCACCAACCTTACGTTTCCTGTTCTTGTGTTGGGAGTATAGTAACTGCTTTGGGAGACGGTGATTCGGACAACGTGGCCAGTCCACTGGAGCTGATGGCATAGGGGCATCACTTCAATGCTGGTGGTCTTTGCTTCTTCCGGCACACTGACATTTGTTCACCTGTCTCCCGAGGAGATTTGCAGGATTTTTTTGGAGGCAATGCTGATGGAATGGTTCCAGGAGTTGAGTGGGATGTCTGTAGATAATCCACGTATAGCTTTATAAACAAGCACTTTATAGTGCAATCACATAAATATAAATTTTAAATATAACAAAAGGAAAACAGCTAGCTGGGAAATAACAAGGCAGATGGGGAAGAGGAGGAGAATCCTGTTCACTGATGTCACTTTACTGTTGGCGTAATAGCACAGAAGCAGAAAGAACCAAGGTAAGTGATGGGAATGTTGAATGTTGTGGAATTGGAACTATTGTTGGGTTTTACCTGTCAATAAGTATCAAGGAGGGAGTCAGACTCGCAGCAGGATACATATGCAATGGTCTAGCTGCAATGCCAATTTCTGTCCTTGTGCGGTAAAGTCCAGTGCCTCTGTATGAATTCATTTTTGGAACTGTTTTTCATTGCCTCGCCTTCACCTCAAAAAGAGTTTTGTTCAGATGCCATGCCTATTGCCTGAAGTGCTGGGCAGCTTTGGCCTATCTTAAAAAATTCTCATCAACCATGGCCATTAGTTAAGGCCATGGAATAGAGGAGCCACTAATCACAATGAACCTTTCGTGACAGCTTTGTCCAACTTAGATTTTTTCCTGCATAAAACAAAAATAACTTGAAGCTGATGCACCTACTTCCTTATTTTGGCACAAGAACTACATGTTTTGTACATTAGTTCCTTGACCAAAAGCTGGCTGGAGCTTCTGGGATCTGAACTACAAAATATCTGGAAAGGCAAATTCTGAGAGTTATTGATATAAGGATCAAAGGGGAGAAGGATTGGGAAAAGATGAGAGAATTTGCACATTGGAGAGGTCTACATGAGAGGCTGAAGGTCACATACCCATGTGAAATAACTGGCCAAAGCCATGACTGCGGGCCACTCTCTCGGCATATAATGGAAACACAGAGAGAGATTGGACCCAAGCCTTTTGTGCAATGTACGTATTGAGATTGCATTGTCTAGCCACTTTTAAAACTCTGAACTAATGGGCACTTTGGCAACAGTTTCCAAGCCTGAAATCATTATTAATTCCTTTAGTACTGTAATAACATTGATGGAGATGAACTTTTATAACATTGAAATTGTATAGTATTTAGCAGTAATTAACGTCCCCTAATTAGGAAATGTTGCCAAGTAGTTTTCTCTGCTGGCTCCATCAGTAGTTAAGTGCAGCTGGATGAAAATTAACCACAAAGGGAACAGCTTGTGTTTTATGTGAAGTTTGCCTTTGATTAATTCCAAAAGATATTCCTCCATGCTCCGTCTTATTATCAAAAAGGGTACGCAGAGTTATCAATGTTAGAAGGAGTTGACAAACCCACATGTCACAAACCACACAACAGATGAAGTGGATGGGGGCTAGAGCTGAAGAATTCATCCACTGACCTTCCAAGTCAAGCCATGCTTCTACCACGAAAGCAATCAGATTTTTAATGTGGCTGTCACTATCATAAACAGAACTGGCCAGTTCATGGGGTAAAAGGAATGCCATATATACAAAGCTTTACAGAGTAGCTAAGTCTGAACAGGAGGTAAAAGGAGATGTTTAACATCTATTCATTTATTTCAAGGGAGAAGAGCCAGTATGAAGGAGTGGTTGGGCATTGGACTATGACTCGAGTTCAAATCCCTGCTTGTCATGGAAACCCACTGGGAAGTCACACACTCAGATGAAAGCTTTGAAAACCCATTATCAACTAATATTTCCAAGAAAACATGATAGGTTCACATTGGATGGAAAATGACTAGAAGGCACACAAAACCCACACAAAACTTTATCGTTGTTTTGGTCGGATACTACTTTAAATGTCATGTCTCTATCCTATGAAATCTTGAAATTAGCCATCTTGAACCCATTTTTTAGAGAATGGCACAATATGTACAATTTAATATAAATAAATAGATAGTACTTTGTCTAATCTTGAATCAATTGTCTACATGCTGTCTTCTACTATTGATTCAGTGGGTTAATGTGGTGAGATGTATTCCGCACTAGGAATGTGTATTCAGCAGTAGAGTAGCAAAGCGCAAAGGAGGAAATAAAGCCCGACTGCTCACTGGAGGGAAGGATATTAGAGGCAAAGATGAAGTACTTTGGCCACATAATGAGAAGAGCGGAAAGCTTGGAGAAGACAATGATGCTGGGGAAAATGGAAGGAAAAAGGAAGAGGGGCTGACCAAGGGCAAGATGGATAGATGGTGTCCTTGAAGTGATTGGCTTGACTTTAAAGTTGCTGGAGATGGCCACAGCCGACAGGGAGCTCTGCGTGGGCTGGTCTATGGGATCACGAAGAGTTGGAAGCAACTGAATGAATAAACAACAACAACAAAGATATCTTCACTGTTTCTGGTTGTGATCCACAAATTGCACCAGTCAGCTTTCATACAATGTTATTTCTAGCATGTTCCAGAGTAACTCCCAGATATTTTGGCATGCTGCAATGCTCCAGTAGGATTCCTTCCTCACTACATTAAAACAATGGATGTGGCTCTTAACGAGACATGCCACATTGTCACAGCATGCCTACTCCCAACACCACTGGAGAAATTATACTGTTTAGCCTGTCATGCCCAGCACTTTCAATTTTAATTTTAATTATTACATTTGGCCTGGCCATTGTTTTTAACGGTGTCACTGCTTGTTGTTAATGTTATTGCTTGTTTTTGTTTTGTTTTGCTGTGTTGTTGTTGTTGTTTATTGTTGTATTTTGGGCTCGGCCTCGTGTAAGCTGCACTGAGTCCTTCAGGAGATGGTAGCGGGGTACAAATAAAGCATTATTATTATTATTATTATTATTATTATTATTATTATTATTGCCAGTATTGCACCACCTGACATCCATCAGGAAGAAGTAATGAAAGGACCAAGGCATTGGCATCTCCAGTCCATCCTCTGTTTGGAAATCAGCCAGCACGCCAACATCTTAAATCAAGAAATAGCTTCCTAAGATCTACAGGAACTACCTCAGCAAGTGAGAGTCCAAATGTGGCAGGCCAAAACCCGAAACCTCAATCAGTGGCTGATACCAGATTAGACTCCCTCCTGGGCACACAGAAGATTGGGTGACCTGGAAGGTGCTGAACAGGCAGCATTCTGGAACCACAAGATACAGAGAAATGGGGCTACTAACATGCCGGTGTGTAGAACAGCAAGCCACAGACCACTTACTACAATGCAGCCTGAGCCCTGCCACAAGCACAATGGAGGACCTTCTCACAGCGACACCAAGGGCACTCCAAGTGGCCAGATTCTGGTCAAAGGACATTTAGCATAATGCCAAGATTTTAAACTTTGTTTGTGTTTTTAAATACATTATAACCGTACCCTCAATTCGTTTCTGACAGAATAAATAAATAATGGGTTAACTCGAGTTGGAAGTGACCAACATCATTCCAGGTCTCGTCTTTCCAGTCTGTGTATTGATTCTACAAGGCAAGAGCTTAGTATTCTAAATATCAAAATAAGCATTAGTATTAGGTATGCATATAATATGTGTGAGCTTTTTGGGCTGGCTTTTTGATTATGCTGTTAAAAATTATATACGTGATTATATATGTATTCTAAACATTTACAGTTAATCTTGTATGTGCGCGTTTGAAAAAATTATAATTTAAGCAATACATTCAACAGCAGGCAATTGGATCTTGCTGAATCTTCTCCCCCTCTGGATATTTTTGTCCCCCTACTAACTGCCCCCCCTGCAGCATAATTGTGCAAGCCAGAAGCCATCTATTATGGAAGAAATCATATAATAATTGGCTGGTATGGATATAACCCCAACTGAAGAGGCCTTTGTTGGTCGGCAAAGGCTGAAATCTTTGGGAATTTCAAATGCTATCCGCACTGCTCCTGTTGGTTCACCGTGAAACTTCAGAACATATGGTGCTTCTGCTGGTAGGTGTTATTTCAAAGTTTTCGCATCACACTAGGAGAGGGTCCCACTGGTGAGATCTTGGAACGCTTAGCAACTGTGAATTGGAAGTGACAGAACAGAGAAAGAGGGAACAAAAAAAAGCAACGAGACACATTCTGTCTTCTAGACACGAGTACAAAATAAATCTATATATTGAGACATCTCTACAAGGAGAAAAATGAGGCCAACATGCCAAAATGAAAAGAGATCTAGTTTGGATTTCACCCAACCCTCACCCCACTAAATACTCCTTTACAAAGGGACTGGGGAAAAGCCTTGCACAAGTAAATCACCTAAATTGTTAAACTAAAAATATAGTCACTTTCTCACACTGACAGTGTGTTGATGTGTAAATTCAGACAACTGGCAGACAAAACGTGGAGCGGTTTATGATAGCTCTCAAGGATAAGGGCAAGTGTCTTGGAGATGTGATTAAAATAGTGCCTTTCTCTTGAGTTTCAAAACCAGCCTCTTTCTTCGGGTGGCTGGGAAAGGTTTCTTCCTATCCAGCCATTCTCTCCTGACCTTCAACACTCTCTTCCTTGCGTCTTCCAAAAGTTCAAAACATGTTCATAAAAGTAAGGAATATAAGAATTGAATAATTATACAGAGAGGGAAGAACACACTTGTTTTGAAGGATGGACTCCCAACATTCTATTTAGTTTAGCATTCAAAGGTAGCTTAGAAAAGTTATCTTTTTGAACTATAGGAATGCTTCAACCAACATGGTCAAAAATGGATCTTCCTTTGAAGTTCTGAACCGTGAACCAGATGAATATGTTAAGTCAAGCTGAAGACTTACATATTATTTTAGACAAATATATGGAGCAGTTACACTTGGCATATGGTGCACAGTAGTTATTAACTTGATTTATACCCTGCTCCCCCCCCCCCCCCCCCAAAATTGTGGAATGTATTTGAATACTGGTGGGTGCCAATGGGGCATGAAACCCACTCAAGATGCTGCAGTATATTCCCAAAACAGAATGATCACCTTGACTGGCTGAGTTAAAGTTTGTGCCAGAACCAAGATAAGACTGAGCACCATACTGATATTTATTATTATTATTATTACATCCATTATTATTATTATTATTACATCCCACTTTTTCGCTCCCGAAGGAGACTCAAAGTGGCTTAACATTAAAGTATTAGCAAACAATTTAAAATATACAAATATGCATATACATTGAAACTGAGTTAAATATGAACAGTATTAAAAATCACAGTTAAAATCCATTAAAACATTAAAAGGTATTATTTATTTATTTACTTACTTCATTTCTACCCTGCCTTTCTCACCGAAGGGACTCAAAGTGGCATACAATTCAATGCTGGTAAAAACCCAGCACTAACAATAAAAATTTAAACAGTTAAAATGATTAACATTAAGCAATAAAACATACACCAATATTCAAAATTTAAAAAGTATATAAAGTATATGGTTCAATTAATCCATAATCTTGCTCATAATCCTTAATCCAGACCATGGTAAAACCTTGTAGAAACTTAGTTTTTGAATGCTTGTGTGCAGAGACAGGTCTTCAGCTTTTTCCTAAAACCCAAAAGGGATGGGGCCTGTCTCATGTCGCTGGGGAGGGAGTTCCACAACCAAGGGGACACCACAGAGAAGCCCCTGTCTCTCATCCCCACCAGTCGCGCTTGCAAAAGTAAAGGTTTTCCCCTGACATTAAGTCCAGTCATATCTGACTCTGGGGTTGGTGCTCATCTCCATTTCTAAGCCAAAGAGCCAGCATTGTCCATAGACACCTTCAAGGTCATGTAGCCGGCAGGATTGCACAGAGCACCATTACCTTCCCGCTGGTGCGGTACTTGTTGATCTATTCACATTTGCATGCTAAGTTGAACTGCTAAATTGGCAGAAGCTGGGCTAACAGTGGGAGCTCATGCTGCTCCCCGGATTCGAACCTGTAACCTTTTGGTCAGCAAGTTCAGCAGCTTAATGCTTTAGCTCATTGCGCCGCTGGGAACTCTATTAAAACATATTCAACGTTAAAAACCCTGATCACTGATGCTACTGAAACAGACAATTTAGAGTAAACATAACATAGATCAGGAGCCTCAAACTTTTTAAACAGAGGGCCAGGTCACAGTCCCTCAAACTGTTGGTGGGCTGGATTATAATTTGGGAAAAAATGAATGAATTCCTATGCACACTGCACATATCTTATTGGTAGTGCAAAAAACACTTTAAAACAATATAATAATTAAAATGAAGAACAATGTTAACAAATATAAAACTTATTAGTATTTCAATAGGAAGTGTGGGCCTGCTTTTGGCTGATGATAATGGACTGTTGTTGTTGTTGTGTGCTTTCAAGTAGTTTCAGACTTAGGTTGACCCTAAGCGAGGGCTGGGTAAATGACCTTAGAGGGCCGTATCCGGCCTTCAGGCCTTAGTTTGTGGACCCCTGACATAGATGAATAAAAATATATGAGTGGAAACCTAAGGTTGGAAGATACCTCTGTCCTTTTCAAACCTCACAAAAGCACATTACAGGCTTCCCTTGCCTTTTGATTTGACAAATCTAAATTATATACCATACTTTCAACCCCTGGCCCACCCAGACCAAGCTCTGCCTTTTTTTTTTTGGCTTTGTGACATCCAGCATTTACTCTAGCATTTGCAAGCTAAAAAAGTGTGTTCTGTTTTTCAATTATTTTCAGATTTGGACAGTGCCCTGGTTCCTAACCTGTTGAATATGTGAGGTAGACCTGCATACAACCCTGTCTGTCCTATAACCTAAGGGCAGCAAATGTCCCAAGTGTTCATTTAAGGCAATGTTTCTCAACCTGTGGGTATCCAGATGTTTTGGGCTTCTAGAAATTCTAAAAGCTGGTAAACTGGCTGGGATTTCTGGGAGTTGTGTCCAAAACACCTGGGGACCTACTGGTTGAAAACCACTGATTTAAGGGAAGCGGCTTCAGGAGAGTCAATCCAGTCTAGGCCAAGCAAGATCTTAGCTAATCCATTTGTACTACACAAGGCAGTAGTTCAGGGATCCAAAGCTAAAATGTGATGAGCTAAAGAGTTAAATGAAACTAGTCCAGAATCAAGAATGCCAGGAAACATAGGACCATAAAGGGCAAGAAGACCATGGCCAATTGAAGAGGTTGCACAGTTGAGAGCAGCAGGGATTCCCCATACATGGGAGGAGATTTCAAAGTGAATGCCTCTAAATGCCAGATGATATAATCATCTTGCACCCGGCTCCAGGGACATAGCCATGCACTCAAAAGAAAAAACGAGCAGAGGCAAAACTTATGGAAAACTGGGCTGCCTCTTACATTTTTTTTCCTTAGGGTGATGCATTTCTTCTTTTTTGGATGGTATGGAAGTGGTTTAGTTGCATGGCAGCTTTGGGTCTGAGCCTGCTGCATCAAAGTCGACATATGCCCAAACTGGGGGAAAATCTTTGGAACTTTTGCTTTAATCCGTAACTCCTGACCTGCCTTTACAGCTTTTCTTTTGCAAACTAGGCACTGAACAAAAATAGATCCGGAGGCTTTCTGAAGAACAGCTTAGCGACTCAAGGAATCACTTTCAAATGTCCACAGCAGCTCCCCCTTTTCAGCTTCTCTGTCCTCCCCCTCCCCACAGGGACCCCTTTCCATCAGTCTCACCTCCTTCATGCCTCCCTACCAGATGCTGAGCTTTGATGGCAGCTGGGCTGTTTTAAAGTTTTATCTCTAATTAAGAAACGGAATTTTAAGCAACAGTTAAATTTTAACATAGGCCAGCTGTGTCTACAAAGGAATTGCTATTTCAGAAGCACAGTCCTACCCCCCTCCCCATTTCCTAATTGAAATAATACAGTAATTGATGGAGAATCCAACTACTGCTGTGGTTCAAACTAAAATGGAGCTTGCCAGTTCCAAACCAGCTTCCAGTACTTGGTTCTTAAAAAGTGTCCTGGATCAGAGCTTGGGTCAAGTTACTTTTTTGAGACAACAGTTCCCAGAATTAAGTACAACTCTCAGCATGCTTCCAGGGGAATCTTGGGAGCTCAGCTGTACTCTAGTACTGTAGCCCAAAAAGTGATTTCTATAACTTTTGTCTTGGATGGATCAACATCTCGATTCCTTCTATTCTATCTTATTTATAATATAGCCCAAAGACTGAGATGACGTAGGGGACATAGTTAAATAGTGGCGTAAGGGACACAGACAACAGTCAGTCACAGTACCATTGTGCCAAGGGCCTGGCAGATGGTAAAAGACCTTCCCCTCATACCAGCTGCAGTTGATGAGATCTTTGAGTGAGAAAATGTGGGAGAGGGTTAATCTCGTCCCATACTTGACCATGGTGGTCCATGCCTCCGTTACCTCAAGATTGGACTACTGTAATGAAGACGGTTTGGAAACTACACTTGGTGCAAAGGTCAATGGCCAGACTGTTAACAGGAGCAAGTTGCAGGGAGTGGTCAACCCTCCTGTTTAAACAGCTCCACTGGCTGCCAATAAGTTTCTGGTCCCAATTCAAGGTGCAGGTTTCAGAACCTGCCTATCTTCGTGACCGTATCTTCCCCTACAAGCCCACATAGTCTCTAAGATCCTGAGACCCACCCCCATCTCAGGTGCGGTTGGTGGGGATGAGAGAAAGGGCATTCTCAGTGGTGGCCCCTTGTCTCTGGAATTCCCTCCCCAGGGAGATCAGGTTAGCACCCTCCCTATCCACATTTCCTAAGGAACTAAAGACGTGGATGTTCCATTGTGCATTTGATTGACGATCCCTTTGACAGATAGTCCCTAGCAATGGCCTAAAATCAAGTTCCTGTATTTGATTATTGTGTGTTTTAAGTTAAAATAACCCTATTACAATTGCTCTATTCCTTTGCTGCAATATGTTCTATCCATCTTTTTGAACAGCCTATTCTACAACTTGTTTGTACACCAGGCTTCCCCCCATGAGACTAGCAGTATTTCTGGTTGTTGCTTATGATGTCATTTTACCAATTACAGATCCACCTAATAGTCTTTACTAGATGAACTCATGGAATTAATAGAATTTACTTATTTGTTGGCTCGCCATTCAACAATTGATTCTATAGGTCTATTCTAGTGATTCTAGTAGTGATCTTAGTAGTTAGATAGGCAGGTAGGAAAAACCAACAACCTAACTAGTTTATAAGAAGACTCTGACAATGACAAGATTCCATGTTAGCTTGGGGTGGGGGGGGGGGTTGTTTTGAACTGTGTGTGATTTTCCTACTTCTTGGCAGGAGATTGGACTGGATAGCCCACAAGGTCTCTTCCAACTATAATTCTATGTAAAGGAGCTATATGAACTGAATTCATGTGTATTATGAACAAACCCTTATATAGCACCCAACTGGGCATTGACATTCTGAATGTATCTTCTGCTGCCTCAATTTTTCAAATACAAGGTCTCAATGTCTCAGTCCTCATCCTACTTCTCCCTATGTTTGCAGTACTGTAAAGTGAGTTCAAAATGCAAAAATAGTTTGCACCAAATAAGCCCTTCAGCAAGGGAGAAAAGAAAAAAGAGTGGAACCTTTCTCTTCCCAGTAGCCTCTGTCACAAGCAAACTGCTACTAGCTTGAGTGTGGCTCATCAATAATAATATTTAACATCTTGACAATTTATTTATTTATTTATTTATTTATTTATTTATTTATTTATTTATTATTTACAGCTTTTATATTCCGCCCTTCTCACTCCACAGGGGACTCAGGGTGGATTACAGTGTACACATATATGGCAAACATTCAATGCCAATTTTTGACATACAAACATATACAGACATACACAGAGGCTATTTAACTTTTTCTGGCCGCCAGGGGAGCTGTTGCTTTCATCGTCCATCTGCGATGCTGATGAAGTACTTCCGCATTCCCCGCATGCTTCCTCGCTGGAATGCTTTGCTGGAGTCTTCTTTATGGCCTCATAAATTAGTTAATTTAGCCTCCCCACAGTGTAAGGTGGTACCTAATTTTCCTACTTGACAGATGCAACTGTCTTTTGGGTTGCAAAGGTCAACAACAGGCTACACACAATTGGTTGGAAACCCACTCCAATCCAGGCTGACTTCGAACTCATGACCTTTTGGTCAGAGTGATCTTTAATGCAGCTGACACTCAGCCAGCTGCGCCACAATCACGGTGCTGATATTGCTTGGCCACATGTGTCTCAGGTTCATCTGTGAAATGTTGGAGGGTATATGCTGGCCTACCCAATATTTCGTTGTGTCTGAGGCAAAGAGCAAGGTGATAGTTCACTCTCATTCCATAGCTAGAAGCTGTCCAGAAAGCCAATTGTACCTTATCCAACCATTTGTGACAGAACAATATCTTCTACCATATCTGAGGAAACATTCAGGAGGCACATGGCAGGTCATGTAGTACAACAATAGCTATTTTCGCTGACATCTTACCATCTAAAGCTTCTGCGGAGTCTTCCTTGTGGAACCAGTCCTAATAAAACAGCTCACCTCTGATTTGTGCCGTGTGTATTTATATTTAAGCAAAGAGAAAATGTCTCATCTGAATCACAATTCACTTCCTTGAAATTTCACCTGTTGCCTGACAACCCTGCTTCAGATTCTAAACTAAATTAGGAGTTCATGTGCATTTCCCTTTATTTTGATACAATGCCTACCAGGAATTATAGGCAGGGATGCATGAACTGCTAAAGCATTTGAGGCATCAAAGTAACCAAGGCAACCTCTCTTTTTTTGTTGCCTAAAACCATTTTTTGGATTCCTGTCTTTTGCAATGCCAGTAACCGAAGAGGCTACTTATTATGAAAGCCCATTAGCGCTTGAAATAAAACAAACAAACAAAGATTTCAATTAAAGGGGCATGGGATGTTGAGTGGTGAGATTTTTCAAAACAAACCAGGGTTTGTTTGGGTTTGTGTGTGTATGTGTGTCTTTTTGCAAGAGAGAACACAACTGGTTTAGCCCCATTCTCCCCATTCTGCTCCATCACTAAAATTGCACTGGAACTTAGTGGACTTTTGAGTAAACATGTCAGTGTAAGTAAATGTGCTATCACAAGAATGGGAAGGGGCTATCCTATTTAATAACTTATTTCCAGAGTTCTATGTGGCCATTAAGATCATCGGGGGAGGGGCTGCTCTCAGTCCCACCTCCTTCACAGTTGCGACTGGTGGGGTGAGAGACAGGGCCTTCCCCGTGTTGGCCCCTCAGCTGTGGAAATCTCTTCTCAATGATATTAGATCCACCCCTTCCCTCCTGACCTTTTGGAAAAAACTCAAATCCTGGCTTTGGGATCAAGCATTTGAGCAATACATGGATCAATTGGGAAAAGAATGTTTTAGTGAACCACAGTGGACTGATTTGGATTATGTTTTGAACTGGCAAACTGTATTAATTGAATGCTTATAATTGTTTTAGTTGTGTTAATTGTAACTGTGTGTTTCAATGTATTGTTTTTTGGCATCTAATGACTGCCTGCTGTAAGCCGTCCTGAGTACCTCTTTGGAGGTGAGAAGGATGGGATAGAAATGCCCTAAATAAATAAATAAATAAATAAATAAATTTCTCACTAGAAGCCAAGATTTCTAAAGTGAGTCATGTGTAATTTGGACAGTACATGATATTATGTGCACCGGAACTGTGGCGCAGCTGGCTGAGTGTCAGCTGCATTAAGATCACTCTGACCAAAAGGTCATGACTTCGAAGCCAGCCCAGGTTGGAGTGGGTTTCCAACCAATTGAGTAGCCTGTTGTCGACCTTTGCAACCCGAAAGACAGTTGCATCTGTCAAGTAGGAAAATTAGGTACCACCTTAAAGTGTGGGGAGGCTAAATTAACTAATTTATGAGTCCATTAAAAAAAAGACTCCAGCAAAGCACTCCAGCAAAAAGCATGCGGGGAATGTGGAAGTACTTCATCAGTGTCACAGATGGACGATGAAAGCGACAGCTCCCCTGGTGGCCAGAAAAAGTTAAATAGCCTCTGTGTATGTCTGTATATGTTGTAAGTCAAAATTGGCATTGAATGTTTGCCATATATGTGTACACTGTAATCCGCCCTGAGTCCCCTGCGGGGTGAGAAGGGCAGAATATAAATGCTGCAAATAATAATAATAAATAATTATGAAAATATGAGAATATTTGGTAAAGTGGAAGGCAGTAGGAAAAGAACAGAAATTCTGGGTTTGTAAAACCTTAGCAGGTCACTTGTTGAGCTGAAGATCTTGGGGGGGGGGGGGGGGGGCTCTCATTCATAGGGTCTCCATAAGTCAAAGTCAAGTTGATGGCAAATAATAATAACAACAACAACAACAACAACAACAACAACAACAAATGGCCTTTTGGGATTCCTTCCTATTTATTTATTTATTTATTTATTTATACAATATTTATATCCCACCTTTCTCTACCCCAAAGGGGACTCAATTATGATTCTGTGATTGTTGAATCTTAAGAGACCAGCGTTTGAAGCCTTGCTTAGCCATGAAACTCACTGAGCAATTTTGAGAAAGTCACACTCTCTCAATCTCAGAGGACAGCAATGGCAAATGTCTTCTGAACAAATCTTGCCATGATAACCCTGTAAAAGGTTTGCCATAGGCCATTAAAGACTTGGAGGCATACATAGTATGCCCATTTATTATGCAAGCATATTGAATATGGTTTGATTTGTATATGGAGAGCTCTGAATACCATGGAATCTTTCTGGAGGAACTAGTAGTACTTCGAGAAGTGTTTTTTCTAGGCCTCCAGCTTGATTCTATGACCCAGTTCTGCTGGAAGTTCCTCCAGAATTTCCACCAGATGTTGATCATAGAATCATACTGAAAGTTTGGAGCAATGGTTCTCAACCTGTGGGTCCCCAGGTGTTTAGGCCTACAACTCCCAGAAATCCAGCCAATTTTCCAGCTGTTAGGATTTCTGGGAGTTGAAGGCTAAAACATCTGGGGACCCACAGGGTAAGAATCACTGGCTTAGAGAGAATACTTCTCTAGGCATTTTCTCGCTTTTCCAGAGTGATTCTATGGTATGCTTCATCCAGAAACCCAAGACACTGTTCATTTCAAGAAAGAAAAAGTAGGCTCCTGATTATGCATCATATGAAGGGTCTTGGAATAGATCCTTTGTGTATAGCCCCTAAATATAGCCCAGGAAGTAAGATCAATAGTTTTCCTCTCCCCTGCTGCTATTTATCCATTTCAGACTGTTTTTAACATATTTATTTATTTATTTACAGCATTTTTATCCCGCACTTTTCATCCCGAAGGCAACTCAGGGTGGCATACAGATTGTCAACAATTAGCTGCCATAAACATACATACATATCAATTAAAACAGTTAATATCACATAATAAAAATAACATATAACAACCAATTAAAACTATAATAATAAATGTCTACCGGTTCAACTCCTTATCCATTTGCATCATCTAAGCCGTTTTTACTCTTTTCTGAAAGGTCAGGAGGGAGGCGGCCGATTTAATATCCCTGGGAAGGGAGTTCCACAGCCGAGGGGCCATCACTGAGAAGGCCCTGTCTCTCGTTCCTGCCAAGCGTGCCTGCCAGGAAGGCGGGATCGAGAGCAGGGCCTCCCCAGATGATCTTAAATTCCTAGATGGTTCACAAGGAGAGATATGTTTGGACAGGTAAGCTGGGCCGGAACCGTTTAGGGCTTTATAGGCTAAAGCCAGCACTTTGAATTGTGTTCGGTAGCAAATTGGCAGCCAGTGGAGATGGCGCATCAGAGGAGTTGTATGCTCCCTGAGTGCTGCTCCTGTTAGCAACCTGGCTGCTGCTCGCTGGACCATTTAGTTCAGGGGTCCTCAAACTAAGGCCCGGGGGCCGGATACGGCCCTCCAAGGTTATTTACCTAGCCTTCGCTCAGGGTTACCCTAAGTCTGAAACGACTTGAAAGAATATAACAGCAACAACAATCCTATCTCATCAGCCAAAAGCAGGCCCACACTTCCCATTGAAATACTAATAAGTTTATATTTGTTAAAATTGTTCTTCATTTTAATTATTGTATTATTTTTAAGTATTTTTGCACTACAAATAAGATATGTGCAGTGTGCATAGGAATTCATTCATGGTTTCTTTTCCAAATTATAATCCAGCCCTCCAGCAGTTTGAGAGACTGTGACCTGTCCCTCTGTTTAAAAAGTTTGAGGACCCCTGATTTAGTTCCTACTGTGTTGTACCTTGCTTTTGTTTTTGTTCTCTGTGTTACTACTCTATGAATGAAAAGGTTGGATTTAGCTGGCGTCCTGTTAACTAGTCCTAAATAGTGTAAACTCATTAAATTAATTATTGGTTGGTCAGTCAACTAATCCCATTGATTCCATGGGTCTGCTGTAGACAGGACCAGCAGTAAGATTTAGACCTTTCGTTGCTACATTTCCAACTTTCTTCTCAGCTGCCCAGACCTTCTGGAGGCAAAGAAAGGAGTAAATTTAAACAAATAAACAAAAATAAACATTGAATACTTGCTTGAGCCTTGCAGCCCCTGATGAACCAGCTAATACTAATTTTCCTACCAAGCCGTATTCCGAGCTGAATAATTTGGTCCCAGCAACACATATCTTAGCCTACGAAACAATCAACATATTTATATACCGTCTTGCATTATTTCTTTCCCTTTTTTGAATTCCATTTCCAGACCTGCCTCTTACTAGCTCATAAAAATGACCCGCAAATATATATTTTAAAAAACAACCTGCGCAAAGCGAATGGCACTTATATTTATTGTCAAAATTAACATCTTTCTGAAACTGTAATAATAACTGTGCGACCAAGGATAGCTCTTCCTCCAAATGCTTCCCTTGCTAATGCTCAGCAGGCGAGACTTGCATTTATAGCCTCCCAGAATAGAGTTAATGCTCGTAAGTCTCCACTCTTGTACGCCTACAGCTAAATCATGGTACCTAGCAGATGGTCCGCGTGTGTTTCCTAATGCAATGTCTTGTATGTGTGTAGTTGTCATAATTAAATAATAGTTCCCCACGCCATCTTGTGTAACAAGAGATCCAAAGATGTATTTCTCAAAGGCAAGGAGCCAAGTGCTTCTTGTGTGTGCCGCAGGAATCTAGCACACAAGAGGAAGCATAGCACATAAATAAGGCATGCCTCCCGCCCCCCACACATCATTGACTCTTTGTTCCAGTCTTTAGATTGAGAATAGAATGGTTTCATACATATCCATGATACAATGCAGACTTCCAGGAAAACAAGTTCAAAATGCCAAGGCTGGGTCCAAAGTGGCCTCCTCCTCCACGCCTGTTTTCCTGACCTCTGGTGTCTGGAGCAAAGCTTGGAAGAATTACTCATGAGGACAAAAACTCTCAGAATCCTCAGTCTGCATAGGGATTTAGGAAATTGGCATCTCCAAAAGGAGTAGATGGGGCAAACAAGAGAAAATTCAATTCACATATACTATAGGTGCTTCACATATTAACAACAACAACAACAACACAACAACAACGACAACTCAGGGACTTCTGAATTCAGACTGATAGAGTTTTGGAGCACAATATTCCTGACCTCACAATCGTGGGAAAAAAACCAAATATGGATTGTTGATGACGAGAAGCAACTAGAAAAGCTTACACGATATGAGGATTTAAAGATCGAACTGTAAAGACTCTGGCACAAGCCAATCAAGGTAGTGCCAGTGGTGATCAGCACACAGGTTGCAATGCCTAAAGATCTTGGCCTGCACTTAAAAACAATCGGTGCTGACAAAATGATCATCTATCAGCTGCAAAAGGTCACTCTCCTCGGATCTGCACGCATTATTCGCCGATAAATCACACGGTCCTAGACACTTACTAAGTGTGATCAAATACAAAAGCTAGCATAGTGATCTTGTTTGCTATGTACTAATCTTGTTGTGTATCTTCTTCTTCTTCTTCTTCTTCTTATTATTATTATTATTATTATTATTATTATTATATTCTTATATCTTGTCACTATTTCCCCAAAGGAACTTGGGGCAGCTTACAGACACATCAGTCAAAAAGAGCATCAAGGCAGAGGGCTTCAACCTGTGCCAGACAGGATTTTGCTGTTGTGTGCCTTCAAGTAATTTAAATCTTATGATAAATCTAAGGCAAACTTGTCTTGAGTTATCACTGTTGAGCTTAGTACATCTTAGAATAGAACTAGTCCAACGGGCGGCAGCCAGATTACTTACTGGAGTGACAGAGCACACCACCCCCCTGTTGTGCCAGCTCCACTGGCTGCCGGTCCACTTCCGAGCACAATTCAAAGGCTGGTCTTGGCCTATATGATCCCAGCTCAGCTTACCTGTCCGAACGTATCTCCCTCTAGCAGGAATCGTCATCTGTCATCACAATTGTTCCGCTACCTCCATAATATCTCAGTTTTTTTTCTATTCCTCCCACTTTCTACCTTTATCTGTGGCTTACTTCTATTACTCAGAATAGTTTGCACTCAGCTAACTCATCAGGTGGATGAGGAGAGGAGGCAGAATCTCGTTCTTCCCAGTAGACTCAGGCCAAAGCAAACTCATGCAACTTCTCCTAGTTGATCTGTTGTCCCTCGTGAATGACTTGTGGCCATCTTGATCACACTCTGATTTTCTTGTGTCCCAGTTTTCTTCTGTGAAATGTTGAGATTTGAGAGGTTTGGGCCAAAGGACTTTTAAAAACACAGAAGCCAGATTGATAACCTTACTTAGGCGATCCCTCATTGTTCAAGTAGGATTGTCTCCCAAGATCGGTGTACTGGCGGTGAGTACATAGGTGACTGTGGAGCCCTATTCTTGATCTGCATGTTCTTCCGCAGTGAGGGCATTGGTTTCCAGGTGGAAGGCGGTCCCGGTCAAGGTTGGCATGATGCGCCTTCCCCTTGGCACGTTTCTCTCTTTCGCCCTCCATTCGCGCCTCTTTGAATTCTGCAGCACTGCTGGTCACAGCTGACCTCCATCTGGAGCACTCAAGGGCCAGGACTTCCCAGTTCTCAGTGTCAATACCAGAGTTTTTAAGGTTGGCTTTGAGGCCATCTTTAAATCTCTTTTCCTGTCCACCAACATTCTTTTTTTCCATTCTTGAGTTCAGAGTAGAGTAACTGCTTTGGGAGATGGTGGTCGGGCATCCGGTCCAGCAGAATTGATGGCGGAGGACCATCACTTCAATGCTGGTGGTCTTTGCTTCTTCCAGCATGCTGATATTTGTCCGCTTGTCTTCCCAAGAGATTTGCAGGATTTTTCAAAGTCAACGCTGATGGAATTGTTCTAGGGGTTGCATGTGACGTCTGTAGATAATCCATGTCTCGCAGGCGTATAACAGGGTTGGGAGGACAATAGCTTTATAAACAAGCTATGGTATCCCTACGGATGTCCTGGTCCTCAAACACTCTCTGTTTCATTCAGAAAAATGCTGCACTTGCAGAGCTCAGGCGGTGTTGTATTTTGGTGTCGATGTTGACTTTGGTGGAGGGGTGGCTGCCAAGGTAGCGGAAATGGTCAACATTTTCTAATGTTACACCATTAAGCTGTATTTCTGGCATTGGAGAGGGCTTGGCTGCTGAGTGCTGGAAGAGCACTTTGGTTTTCTCGATGTTCAGTGACAGGCTGAGCTTCTCATATGCTTCTGCGAAGATTGATAGCCACATGAATCTCACTTATGTGCTCGTTTACCCAGAAAACAGGGCTGAACAATGAACCCGTGTGTATGCATTTGTATGGATGTGAAAACCAGAATGAACCCCTTTTTCTATTTATTATCTCACTCCACTATTGGAAGTACTTTTGTCTTAACCTGGTTCACATCCGATATCAAAGCTGGGAACTATGGCCTTAACTGTATAGCACAAATCTACACGTGTAGAACTATGCACTAATTATATAGTGCAACCCTTGTGATGAATAGCAATGCAGTCCAACTAAATACACATCCAAATATGCAAGTGAATGCCCAACCAAATGTGTATATGCATCCATGTACATCCATGCATAATGGATGTCTTAATGCATGGTGGCACTCAGTGTACTTAGTCAGACACTAGACAGACTTGAAATGAATGTGGACTTCCTGTATCAGACAATACGACATCAACAGGATTCCAGTCTACATATGTGATGGGTTGTGTGTGTGCCTCAGGCAGCACAATGGTGGAACGCTAAAGCAGGCGGGCAGTAGACTTTGTTCATATTTTCTCCCATGCCTCTCATTATTTCCTAAAGGTTGAATCCTCTCCAGGTTAATAGAAAATCAGCAGATTTGTGTTCAATTGTGGTCCAAACCCAAGTCTCTGCATGGGTTCACTGGCTCTCCTTCAAATGCTTCTCCCTCCCCTAATTTAGGCCCCTTTCAGTGGATAATTGTAGCTATTATTCGACAACTTGAGAATGCCATCATGGGTCACTTGTCACAGATCACTGTCTCTCAGTCCATTAGGCAATTACCAAACAATGGAAGGCAAGGTAGGGTATGATCAGCTAATAATTTAAATTGAACATAGTCTGACACATATTAAAATGTCAGTATAATCTAGGGTATTATTGGCTATTCTTATATCGTTCCTCAGAGTTCTTTTAACTTTGTCAACAATTGGCTTGAACAGTGGTGTCCAGAATATGGTATTTGCATTGCGCCATCAGTTTGGGACTTACCAGTGATGACTGGCAAGAGAAGATGGGATGAGATGTTTCTAAACTCACCACATAAACCAGATTTGGACCTTTGAAATATTGCAAACTTGATGTATTTGAACACAAAAGAGCCTCAAGAGAATGATCCTAAGAGGCAGGCAAGTCCCTATGGGATTGTTGTTGCTATCTTCAAGCTGACCTTGACTCATGGCAAAACTGTGAATGAAATACCTCTAAGAGCCCTTCCACACAGCCATATAACCCAGAATATCTAGGCAGAAAATCCCACAATATCTGCTTTGAACTGGGTTACCTGGGTCCACACTGCCAAATATCCTAGTTCAAAGCAGAAAATGTGGGATTGCATTCAGCTGTGTGGAAGGGGCTCAATCAACTCAGGTCTTCAGGATTGAGGGTGATAGCCACCTTTGATTTTGTCTTCCTGTTTTCATCTTTTCTTTCACGTTTTCAATCATTATAGTTTTTTTTCCTAGTTAATCATGCTTTCTCATGGTGTGTCCAAAGCACAACAGCCTCAACTTGGTCATCCTGACTTCTCGGGAGAGTTCAAGCTTGGTTTGTTCTAGAATCCATTTGAGGAATGCATTACAATAATCAAACTGGTATGAAATTAGGGCATAAGGCACTGCAGCAATGTCTGCCCTTCCATGTTGCTCTTCCTTTTCCATTAGCAGTTGGTTTTTGTTTTCTAATCTCATAGAATCATAGAATATTAGAGTTAGAAGAGACCACATGGGCCATGTAGTCCAACTCCCTGCCATGCAGGAAAAGCACAATCAAAGTATCCCTGACAGATGGCCATCCAGCCTCTGTTTAAAAGTTTCCAAGGAAGGAGCTTCCACCGCACTCATCCCATTCTAGTCTATTTATTTCCACCAGTTGCATCAGACAGACAAAGAAGACATTTTGGAATCATTGCATTCTTTCGGTGACTCTCAAATAAGTGCCATAGTAATGAAGCACAGTGAAATGTAGCAACGTAGCATCATAACATGAATGCTACATTTCAGATCTTGAAAGACTTCTTGTCTATGGGAAATGAGCCTTCTGATTCTTTTGACCTCAGCCCCCTCTGAAAATATTTTGCAGATCTTTGGCCTAAGGCCCTACCTTGGGAAAACTACAAACAACTGTGGCAATGAGCAAGTGTTAGAAATGTCTTGCGAAAATGAACTTGCTCATTCTTTGTTGTTGTTGTTGTTGTTCTCATTGTTGTTGTTTTCCAGAAATGTGTGTTACCATAAATATGCATAATGCATTCTCCCCATCACTTTGTAACTTGTGGAGCAAAGACTGTAATCTGTTTAAGAAGAACATGAATCAGACTGATAAAAAATAATTGGTTGGAGGTTGTTTTTTAATTTTTTAAAAAAACTATATCCCTTTTTTATAAAAAAAATAAAGCTGTCAAAAAGTTCTTATGGTAATGAAGAGCTTTGTTGTTATGACAATTGCATCGTCTCATTTGTCTTTTGAAGACGCTTGCAGTGTGCAATACGATAGGCAAAAACATCAGGAATAATTAAAACAAATGGTAAGTGAAGGGGAAAAAACATCTGCAAAGACAGATCCCTACCAGAAAGCTTTAGAATCACACTTGTTAAGTGACAAACTTCAAATGGGATGCAAGTGTGTGTGTTGTGCAGACACAGACTGATATGCCAGCTGCCAGGGGCTAGGATAATCACATAGCAATGAGTCCCAATGCTATGAATGGATCAGGGATGCATTCCCTTGTTACACTCTCATTCAATCCATCAGACAAGGCAGAGTGTGCCACATACACTTCTGGTGACAGAATCAGGAGGGGTTTTTCACGGTGCCTTATGAGCCTCCAAGGAACTCAATTATCTAGGCTTTTCTCAACCCACAAAGCACTGCAAGTGCAGCGTCTAGACCCCCTGCTGGGTTTCTCTTCTTCCCAGGGCGGATATTGGAGAAGGATTTGTCGGGAGAGGAGTCAAGGGACTTTCTCACATGAGGTTGGTAAAGTGATATTCCACACATTCCCCACCAAACAATACTGTCTCGCTCCTGTATCTGCTTCATATCGCATCAATTCCTGGAGATTCCCTGATTTATTTATTTATTTATTTACAGTATTTCTATTCCGCCCTTCTCACCCTGCAGGGGACTTAGGGCGGATCACAATGCATGGCAAACATTCAATGACATAGACACACAACATATATAGACAGACACACAGAGGCTATTTAACTTTCCAGCTTCATGAGTGTATGCTTTGAATTCTGGCCACTGGGGGAGCTGTTGCTTCACCATCCACTTGTGACACTGATGGAGTACTTCCTCATTCTTTTGCATGCTGCTGGAGAATTTTATGGCATCATAAATTAGTTAAATTAGCCTCTCAGCATAAGTGGTACTTAAATTTCCTACTTGACAGTGCAACTGTCTTTCGGACTGCAAAGGTCGACAGCAAGCTAGACAAATAGTTGGGAGCTTATTCTGACCTGGGCTAGCTTCGAACTCATGACTTTTCGGTCAGTAGTGATTTTAATGCAGCTGCATCCCAACCAGCTGCACCACAACCCGGTCCTTTGAAGGGTAGGACCAGTCAATTCATCCAGTCATTCTGCTTGTCCACAATAGATTTACATGTGAAATGTTCATCCTGTAGTTCCACTTTTCAGGCATTCACATGATGTGAGAAGGCTTCATTTTATAGTACTACTGCTCAGCTTCTTCCTTCCTTCCTTCCTTCCTTCCTTCCTTCCTTCCTTCCTTCCTTCCTTCCTTCCTTTCCTCTCTGTGAGAAAGGACACTGATTCCTTTGGCATAGCATAGAGGGGCAAACCCTTCTCCTCCCTGTCAAAGAAGGAATGACAGTCTTTCCTTGCTGGGAAATTTTCTCCAGAGGAAGAATTCTCATTCCTTCTTTGAGGCAATTCTGCTGTAATTGCAAAATTATAAAATTCAAAAAATTTGAAAGGCATGTATGTGCAGAGGTCAGAAGGAAGTGTTATGGCAAGGGTGCAGAAAATAGAACCATGGATCACCAAAACAGTGCTAAAGTGTAGTACGTGTAAAAAAACATCAATGCAAAACTAGTAAGCTTTCTTAATTAAACTTGGCATGATTGTGTTGAGACAGCAGACTTGTGCGTTAAAGTCCAGAGAGAGTCCTGGAAAGATATTTTATCAGCACATGATGAATTCTATTAGCAACCAATCACCGCTGAGATGCTGAACTTGCTGAACAAAAGGCTGGGAAGTGGGGTGAGCTCCTGCTGTTAGGCCCAGCTTCTGTCAACGTATCACTTTGAAAACATGTGAGTAGATCAATAGGTACCACTTTGATGGGAAGGTAACAATGCTCCATGCAGTCATGCTGGCCACATGACCTAGGAGGTGTCTATAGACAATGCCGGCTCTTCAGCTTAGAAAGGGAGATGAGCACCACTCCCCAGAGTCAGACATGACTAGACTTAATGTCAGGGGAAGCCTTTACCTTTACCTTTTTTATTTGGAAATCATCGACTCCCAGGCTTGTTCTGAAATGGGTTAGAAAGACTTGATTTTTTTTAAAGTGAATGCAAAAGAAATCTAAACTGACAGATTTCTACTCCCAGGCTTATGAAGCCTATAAGTGCTTGGCTCTTAAGAATCTGGATTATGAATCTTTGTCTCTTTAATCATGCTTGTGGTCCTGAATTATGGTTGGACTCCCCTCCCCCCCCCCCCCCCCCAGCTTTGTCAGCACATTCCCAAGTTCTGCAAAAGGCAAACAAAAACCAGAAATCTAGAATCTGAGGACTGAAGTGGAAAAATCTTGGCTTTTTAAAGCAGCATAGCATCTGAGAGTTGAAAGAAACCACAAGGACCATCTAATCCAACCCTCTGCCATGCAAAAATACATAACTAACTACAGCAGTCCCTGAAGAATTACTATCCAATCTCTTTTTAGAGATATCCAATGGAGAAGTTGATCCTTCCCAGAAATCTATTCCAGGGTAAATAATGTTTGTACAAGAGGGGTTCTGGTCATGCAACTTATAGCGACCAAATTGATTTTATAGTGTTTTCTTAGGCAAAAGATACTTTCAGGTGGTTTTGCCAGTCCCTTCCTCTAAATATAGTCTACAGCAGTGGGTCCCAACCGTAGATCCTCCATGTGTTTTGGACTTCCGCTCCCACAATTCCTAACTGTAGGGGAACTGGTTGGGATTTATGGGCAGTGAAGTACAAAACACCTGGAGGACCAAAGGTTGGGAACCACTGATCTACAACATTATATTTTTCCTTGTTGCGTACCCCCAGATTTCCCTCTGCAAATTACCTGTGTGGTATTACTCTGTTTTCCCATTGTAGGTAAAGGTAAAGATTTTCCTCAGACATGAAGTACAGTCGTGTCCGACTCTGGGGTGTGGTGCTCATCTCCATTTCTAAGCCGAAGAGCCGACATTGTCCGTAGACACCTTCATGTGGCCAGCATGACTGCATGCAGGCCCGTAGCCAGGATTTCGTTTTGGGGGGGGGGGGGGCTGAATTTTTTTCAGGGGGGGGGTTGGGGGGGCTGAGTTTTTTGGGGGGGGTGCTGCGTCTGAGTGAAAGAGGGTCTAGCCTAGCAAACCTTTTGTATTGTAATCCCAATACCCCCATGCATATGGGATATATTGGGCATGGTGATCAGATCATGATATGAATGAATATTTCATGATCTGATCACCTTTTCGCGAACCACCATGAGAATTTCGGGGGGGGGGGGGGCTGAAGCCCCTCAAGCCCCCCCCCCCCGACTACATGCCTGACTGCATGGAGTGCTGCTACCTTCCTGCTAGAGTGGTACCTATTGATCTACTCACATTTGCATGTTTTTGAACTGCTAGGTTGGCAGAAGCAGGGGCTGTCAGCAGAAGCTCACGCTGCTCCCCAGAATCAACCTTTCGATCAACAAGCTGAGCAGCTCAGCGCTTTAACCCACTGCCCATTGTACCTCTCCTTTACACTCCTTGTTGTTGTTGATGATGTTTTTTTGTTGTGTGCCTGCAAGTTGTTCCTATCTTATTGTGGGATTTTAAAAAAAATGATTAGAGAGGCGTTTTCTTTGCTTTTCTTTGAGGCTGAGAGTGTATAATTTGCCTAAGGTCAACTTGTGGATATCCTGTTATTTTGGCTGTTGTACAAAGAATCGTGGACAACGTTGGAGAGAATGTTCTTTGCATGCTGCCAGGGTCAGCCCTAGATGTCTCAATGTAAAACCCAGAATGCTCTTGTCCTTTAGACTATGGAAGGATGCTATCTGCCAGCACTGACAATACGGAGTTGCATGGACTTAGACACCAACCAACAAACATCACTTCCTAATTGCCTATGGTAAGGATGATGGTTTTCCCTTGAATGCTGTCTTGCTCTTACAACAGGGAATGAAGTGACAGTCATGAACACTAGGTGGTGCTGTAGCAGTGGATTGTGGAGCAGGGGAGAAAAATAGAATGGGGAGGGAAAAACAAGACAGAATTACTTGGCAATGTATGCTTCTGCAGGAAATATTAAGATGTCCTTACAGATTCTAGTTCTACAACAAAGAATGGGTAACCTAAACTGTTTGCAATGACATCCACCTCACTGAAATGTAGGAAGCTTGGTCCATCTTAGAATCAGAGAAAAATAAGAATCGGAAGAGACCGCGTGGACCATGCAGGAAAAGCACAATAAAAGTACCCCTGCCTAGTGTTGTCAACATTGACTGGCAGGGATGGCTCTCTTAAATTTCAGACAGGATTCTTTCCTAGCCCTAAGTGGAAATTGCTGGAATTCCCTGGCAATTTATCAGCCAAGTGTTAATCAGGCCCAACTCTACTTAGTATGAAATGCGGTATCTAAATAATTCAGGACAAAGGGTTTACCTGCTTTGTCTTGAATTACCTTGCTTTTACCTGAGGTGTTGTTTGGATGCCTCAGGTAAAAATCAGCATTTTGGGCCCTGTCTGGAAGGGCCCTGAGTTTAGAAAGAGGACAACAAAAACGTTGCTTTTTCTTAAGGAGCGAAAATGTGGGCCATGTATCTATACTATCCAGTAAATCTGGGGTCAGTCTGGAGCAGAAATGCATGATCATGATCATAGCAGTATTATTACACCTTAACTGCCATAGTTCCATCCTATGAAATTCTGATATTGGCAGTTTTGGAAGAGGCATATAGCATGCTCAGTCAAAGCACCCCAAATTACTTACTTAGGTGATCTCTCGTTGTCCGAGTAGGATTGTCTTCCAAGATTGGTGTACAGACAGGGGGTACATAGGTGACTGAGGGCCCTATTCTTGACCCGCATGTTCTCCTGCAGTGAGGGCATTAGTTTCCAGGTGGAAGGCGGTCCTGGTCCGGGTTGGCTTGACGCGCCTTCCTCTTGGCATGTTTCCCTCTTTCGCCCTCCATTTGCGCCTCTTCAAATTCTACAGCACGGATAGTCACAGCTGACCTCCAGCTGGAGTTCTCAAGGGCCAGGGCTTCCCAGTTCTCAGTGTCTATGCCAGAGTTTTTAAGGTTGGCTTTGAGCCCATCTTTAAATCTCTTTTCCTGCCCACCAACATTCCATTTTTTGTCCTTGATTTCAGAGTAGAGCAATTGCTTTGGGAGATGGTAGTTGGGCATCTGGGCAACGTGGCCGGTCCAGTGGAGTTGATGGTGGAGGACCATCGCTTCAATGCTAGTGGTCTTTGCTACTTCCAGCATGCTGACATTTGTCCGCTTGTCTTCCCAAGAGATTTGCAGGATTTTTTGGAGGCAATCCCAAATTACAAACCCCCAAATCCTTTAGGATGGAACCATGACAGTTAACATGGAATCATAATACTTTAAATGTGCAAAAGTGTCCCAGCTCCCTCACTTATGGAGGTTTTCTGCAAGCATCTTCTCTAAAGGTTCATTGAGTACATGGTGTTCTGGGAATATACCAATCTTTGTAGTACCGAGTTGGAATATGATGGCTGAAATTGAACATCAGTATGGAACACAATTGTGGAAAGCAACCTTATTCCACTTCTTTTTGACTGGAGGTGGGTGGTGTTGGTCACTTCCTGAACAGTAAATGGCCACCACAGTGGTTCTCAAGTGTATGTTTGGGATGGATCTTTTAGGAATAGTGCATGAGGAATTCCTTGCCCAATGTCCAAGAAGAGACATAACATTGAGTTCTGTGTGTACATATCACAATCAGGATTTGTGCCATTGTATTGTTACTGCTGTTGTGGGTCTCTGTTTTGTGATAAAAATGGAACCTGGATCTGACAACGACGAGAGTTTGGAAAAACTTCCTTTTTTAGGTTGACAACTTCCAGAATTCCCAACCTACAT
This sequence comes from Anolis sagrei, assembly GCF_037176765.1. Lineage (NCBI taxonomy): Eukaryota > Metazoa > Chordata > Lepidosauria > Squamata > Anolidae > Anolis > Anolis sagrei. Next base: position 181,750,700 of record NC_090025.1, read on the forward strand.
GGCTAGTCTGCGAGTTTTGGAAGCTGAAACCCAAGAAAGAGCAACTTTTCCAAGTTCTGTCTAGACCCACTGGATTAGATTATTGGTGGGTGTACTTTATTTGCTCCACCACCTCCTAAAGTGGTGCCCTTTTGCAGATGTGAAAGACGCTGTAACTCCAGCGATGATTATCCAATCCCCGTGAGAGTCACATCCACAGGCGTTCTAGAGGTGGTACTCCAATCTTTGTTCTTCCTCTTGTAGTTGCATTAAAGACAGCTTGTACTCCAAAGGTTAACACGTTGCTGAACACTCCCGACTCTGACAGCCTGCTAAGTGGCCCGACAAAGCTCTAAATGGGTGTATGGCAGCAGCGCCGCAACAGCTTTTTTTCCTGGGCTCCTACAGGTGTTAGCAGATCTGGTGACAGGGGAGATGAGGAAGAGACCAATTAGTGAAGAGAAAAAAGTCTCCCTTTATCAAATCTGGGCTTCACACCCAAAGTTCTTTTTGCCGGGAGCTCTACCTAATGGCCCATCAACCCCAGTATAGACATCATAAAATCACAGGGTTGTAAAGGACCACAAAAGTCATCTAGTCCAATCCCCGCCATGCAGGGACACTATCAAAATACTAAAACATGGTAGCTAAAATACCTGGAAAAAAAAACATAACAGCAATTAAAACAACTGTAGTGCATGCAGATGAAACTACATGATTTGAAGCATTAGTGTAATTGGGGAATAATGACAGCTATGACCAGAGGGCATGAGCATTAGAAGGTTCAAAAAATAAATGAGCATTGAGGTTTAGCCTTTTAGGTATGGTACATGTAAAATATAAAAGCTGGGATATTTTTATTTAAAAGAGAATACATTTGTGCTGAAACACTGTATAAAACTTTCATAAACAGTCATTTTGGGGTCACCCCGTCTGTTGGTGTCACCTGGTGTGGTTTGCACCCTCTTAGTGGTGCTGCTGCTCTCAATTTTTGTCTGATCCTATTTATTGAGATATTATTATTATTATTATTATTATTATTATTATTATTATTATTAAGCATTTCCTTCTCTGTGTTGTCGAAGGCTTTTATGGCTGGAATCGCTGGGTTGCTGTAAGTTTTTAGGGCTGTATGGTCATATTCCAGAAGCATTCTCTCCCGATGTTTCTCCCACAATTATGGCAGGCATCATCAGAGGTTGTGAGGACTGTTGGAAACTAGGCAAGTGAGGTTTATGTATCTGTGGAATGTCCAGGGTGGGAGAAAGAATTCTTGGCTTTTTGAGGCAAGTGTGACTGTTGCAATTGGCCACCTTGATTAGCACTGAATGGCCTTGAATGGCTTGTGCAGTTCCTACAATGTACACGTCCAGAAAATGAATAAATGTTCTGCCTAGCTTACCTATTCATCATGTTGGTTGACGCAAAGACGCAGAATGGCTCCTTCAACACAGCTGTATAAAAGGCAGAGTCATCTCCAGCTCATCCCTTGTTTGGGTATCAGCCAGCATGTCAACGACTTAAATCAAGAAATAGTTTTCTAAGATCTACAGAGACACTCGCTGGAACACCTCAGCAAGCGAGAGTCCAAAAGTGGCAGGCTCAAATCCAGAACCTCAACCAATGGCTGATACCAAATGAGAGACTCCCCCCTGGGCACACAGAAAACTGGGCAACTTGGAAGGCGCTGAACAGACTGTGCTCTGGCACCACGAGATGCAGAGCCAACCTCAAGAAATGGGGCTACAAAGTGGAACCCACAACATGCGAGTGTGGAGAAGAGCAAACTGCAGACCATCTGCTGCAATGCAACCTGAGCCCCGCCACATTTCTCAAGAGTGAAATACTCAAGGCGCAATTGCAAACCGTGCCAACAAAGAGAAAAAATAGGACAAGTGCAAAGAAGCCAGAATGGATGTCCAAAGAACTTCTAACTGTGCTAAGACACAAAAGAGACATGCACAAGAAGTGGAAAAAGGGAGAAATCACCAAAGAAGAATTCAAACAAATAGCCAACACCTGTAGGGAAAAGGTCCGCAAGGCTAAAGCAAAAAACGAGCTCAGACTTGCCAGGGACATTAAAAACAATAAAAAGGGCTTCTATTCTTATGTCAGTAGAAAAAGGAAAAACAAGGAGGCGATAGGACCTCTTTGCGGAGAAGATGGGGCAATGCTGACAGGGGATAGGGAAAAGGCAGAACTACTTAATGCCTTCTTTGCCTCGGTCTTCTCACAAAAAGAGAGTCTTCAACCTCAGCAAGATGGAGTGGATGAGGGATTGGAGGACATCCAACCCCAAATTGGGAAAGAAGTCGTCCAGGAATACCTGGCCGCTCTTAATGAGTTCAAGTCCCCAGGGCCAGATCAACTACACCCCAGAGTATTGAAGGAACTAGCGGAAGTCATTTCGGAACCATTGGCAACCATCTTTGAGAGTTCTTGGAGAACGGGAGAAGTTCCAGCAGATTGGAGAAGGGCCAATGTGGTCCCAATCTTCAAGAAGGGAAAAAAGGATGACCCAAACAACTACCGTCCGGTCAGCCTCACGTCGATACCGGGCAAGATTCTGGAAAAGATTGTTAAGGAAGCGGTCTGCAAACACTTAGAAACAAATGCAGTCATCGCTAATAGTCAACATGGATTTATCAAAAACAAGTCATGCCAGACTAATCTGATCTCTTTCTTCGATAGAGCTACAAGCTGGGTAGATGCGGGGAATGCCGTGGATGAAGCGTACCTGGATTTCAGTAACGCCTTCGACAAGGTCCCCCATGACCTTCTGGCAAGGAAACTAGTCCAATGTGGGCTAGGCAAAACTACGGTGAGGTGGATCTGTAATTGGTTAAGTGGACGAACACAGAGAGTGCTCACTAATGCTTCCTCTTCATCTTGGAAAGAAGTGACGAGCGGAGTGCTGCAGGGTTCCGTCCTGGGCCCGGTCCTGTTCAACATCTTTATTAATGACTTAGATGAAGGGCTAGAAGGCAGGATCATCAAGTTTGCAGACAACACCAAATTGGGAGGGATAGCCAATAGTCCAGAGGACAGGAGCAGAATTCAAAACGATCTTGACAGATTAGAGAGATGGGCCAAAACTAACAAAATGAAGTTCAACAGTGACAAATGCAAGATACTCCACTTTGGCAGAAAAAATGAAATGCAAAGATACAGAATGGGTGACGCCTGGCTCGAGAGCAGTACGTGTGAAAAAGATCTTGGAGTCCTCGTGGACAACAAGTTAAACATGAGCCAACAATGTGATGTGGTGGCAAAAAAAGCCAATGGGATTTTGGCCTGCATCAATAGGAGCATAGTGTCTAGATCTAAGGAAGTAATGCTACCCCTCTATTCCGCTTTGGTTAGACCACATCTGGAATATTGTGTCCAATTCTGGGCACCACAATTCAAGAGAGATATTGACAAGCTGGAATGTGTCCAGAGGAGGGCGACTAAAATGATCAAGGGTCTGGAGAACAAGCCCTATGAGGAGCGGCTTAGGGAACTGGGCATGTTTAGCCTGAAGAAGAGAAGGCTGAGAGGAGATATGATAGCCATGTATAAATATGTGAGAGGAAGCCACAGGGAAGAGGGAGCAAGCTTGTTTTCTGCTTCCTTGGAGACTAGGACGCGGAACAATGGCTTCAAACTACAAGAGAGGAGATTCCATCTGAACATTAGGAAGAACTTCCTGACTGTGAGAGCCGTTCAGCAGTGGAACTCTCTGCCCCGGAGTGTGGTAGAGGCTCCTTCTTTGGAAGCTTTTAAGCAGAGGCTGGATGGCCATCTGTCAGGGGTGATTTGAATGCAATATTCCTGCTTCTTGGCAGGGGGTTGGACTGGATGGCCCATGAGGTCTCTTCCAACTCTTTGATTCTATGATTCTATGATTCTACATGCACAATGGAGGACCTTCTTGCAGCAACACCAGAGGCACTCCAAGTGGCCAGATACTGGTCAAAGGACATTTAATCAACTACCAAGCTTGCAAACTCTGTTTTGTCTGTTTGTTAAAAAATTGTTTAAAATGTAATACAATTGACTGGTTGATACTGACACGATAGATAAATAAATAAATAAATAGCTGTATAAAATCCACACTCAATGTGCTTATATGGCAGTGTAGACTCAGATAATCCAGTTCAAAGCAAATGTTGTGGCTTATCTGCCTTGATATTCTGGGTTCTATGACTGTGTGGAAAGACAAGCCCTAGAAGAACTTCATTGTAGCCTTCTCAGCCCCATGCAGAACCATGTATTTTGAGTTGAGTTTTCTGAGTTTTCAGCTTAGATCTCCGGGACTCACGTGTTTCGGCTCCTCTGATTCGTCTCCTAAAATGTATTTATAAATCTAATTAAGGCAAGAGAGAAGGGAAACGCTAACAACATGCAGCAGGCTAACAGAGCACACTTACAACAGTAAACTACCTATTTAGTGCTAAATCCCACAGCTGGCTTCTACCAACGTCAGCTCCGTGGAATAAGGAAAAAGTCACATCAGCTCATAGCACAGGTGGTGCGTGTGACAATCCCCCCTCCCCAGGTGTCTTGGGGAGGCTTGATGCATATGTTGTTGTTATTTATACTCCCCCTTTCTTCCTCTCCACTTTATTTAGCACTCGCAGCAATCAAAGCAGATGCTGGCAAATTCTAGCCTTGAGAAAGTGGGGCAAGCACTGGGGTTTGGGTAGGCAGGTAAGTCATGCTGGCCCCCTATTTGCATTGGCAGTCGATAGCTGGAGCCCTCAGAGAATGCTTCCAATGTCTACGCATACACCAGAACGGAGGGGAAAATATCAAGTGTTAAATCAGCCCTTTGTATCAATAGATTATGTATCCATGGATCCAACCATATTCAAATTATTATTTTTTAAATCCAAAAAGCAAATCTTGGATTTGTAATTTAATATTGTTGTTATTCGTTCAGTTACTTCTGATTCTTCGTGACCTCCTGGACCAGCCCACGCCAGAGCTCCCTATCAGCTTTGGCCACCCCCAGCTCCTTCAGAGTCAAGTCAGTCACTTCAAGGATACCATCCATCCATTTTGCCCTTGGTTGGTCCCTCTTCCTTTTTCCTTCCATTTTCCACCGCATCATTGTCTTCTCCAAGCTTTCCTGTCTTCCCATTATGTGGCCTCTAATATGCTTTCTTCCAGTGAGCAGTCGGGCTTTATTTCCTGGAGTAATTTAATATATATGACACCATTTCATAACGTCATTGTATCTACCACTCATGGATCCCAAAATCTGTGGATGCTCAAGTCCCATTGTATACAATGGCATGGTAAAATGGTGTCCCTTATATAAAAAATCAAGGTCTGCTTTTTGTTTTTGTTTTCATTTTGGGCAGGGGGAGGGAATATTTCTCAAACCTGGATGGTTATTTGTATGGATACAGAATCCATGGATTGGTGGAGGCATTGTAGTTTGAATCCATTGCTCTGTATTCTAGGGCCCTTCCACACAGCCATACAGTCCATAATATCAAGGCAGAAAACCTCACAATATCTGTTTTGAACTGGTTTATTGGAGTCCACACTGCCATATAGTCCTGTTCAAAGCAGAAAATGTCGGATTTTATTCAGCTGTGTGGAAGGGGTCCAAGTCTTTGGAGCAGGAGAAAACAAGCTTGCTCCCTCTTCAATATGACATCTTTCCAAACATTTAAACATGGCTATCATGCCCCATATTCTTCTTCTTTGTTTGAAGCTAAACATACACAGCTCTCTAAATATCCCTCATAACTCTTGGTTTTGGTGAATGAAAGAACATTTTTAGAGAAAGCTCAGGGGGCAGACAAAAATCCCTGAGGACATGATTCCCACTCCTGATCTAGTCAATTATTCAAATCCAGAAGCAGGATAAAAAAGACCAGGGTAGAATGAATAACACAGACTATTTAAATTGAACTAGTTGTGGGATTACATTGCTAGCCTCCTTGATAAGTCCAGTCTCTTCATGCTACCTTGAAAAACTTTTAGAGTTGAGAAGTGGTCCAGTTGCATTAAAAGTTGGCCTCATACTTTTGCACGATAATCCTAGAAATTGAGATATTTTCAACAGTTACAACTTTGATTTACTAGGTACTCCAAACAATTGGAGGAGGGAGTTTAGCTGCTGGGAAAGTTTCTTTCTTTTGCAGTAGTTTGGAGATAACAAGGTGTTTTCGTCTGCATGGGTTGTTCTCTCCCATCACACTTGGCTTTATCAACATGGCCAGTGGGTAAGCAGAGCAAGCATCCTTGGCCTCATTGCTTCTCATTGCAAGGGATCACAGTTCCCCTACTGAGCCAAAGCTGAAATGGACTAGGAGATATGTATGTGTGGAGCACCACAACCAAACCATAGCTGAAGGGAATGTTCTCAGATCCTTCTTCCTTCTCTCTGAGTAACCTGTGATAAATATTTCATTTCATGGTAACATTATTTTCTGTGTATTGTCGAAGGCTTTCATGGCTGGAATCACTCAATTCTTGTGGGTTTTTTTGGGCTATATGGCCATGTTCTAGAGGCATTTCTCCTGACATTTCGCCTGCATCTATGGCAAGCATCCTCAGAGGTGAGGTCTGCTGGAGCTGGGAAAAAAGGAGTTTATATATCTGTGGAATGACCCTGGTCATTCCACAGATATATAAACCCCTTTTTTCCCAGCTCCAGCAGACCTCACCTCTGAGGATGCTTATTTATTTATTTATTTATTTATTTCACAGTTTTCTATACCGAGCTGCTTAACCTCATTGAGGGACTCAGCCTGGTTTCCAGCCATAAAAACATATACACTCATTAAAATATCATATATCACATTTACAAAAACAACTTTAAAAACACTATATATAAAACTACAGTGGTCAGTCGTCCTATTAAGATGGATCTACATCAACTTCCATCCAGGGTCCTATGGTGTTGTCTCATTCAACGAAGGCCTGACTCTACAGACACATCTTCACCCGTTTCCTAAATGTTAGGATGGATGGGGCGGTTCTGGCCTCCAGAGGGAGAGAGTTCCAGAGTCGCGGGGCCACCACCGAGAAGGCCCTGTCCCTCGTCCCCACCAGGCGTGCTTGCGAGGCCGGTGGGACCGAGAGCAGGGCCTCTCCAGATTATCTTAATAATCTTGATGCTTGCCATAGATGCAGGCGAAACGTCAGGAGAAATGCCTCTAGAACATGGCCATATAGCCTGAAAAAACCCACAAGAACTGGATTATTTTCTGTCTCTGTCTGTTTGTCATCTAGCTATCCATGAGATCTTGGAAAAGTTGATTTGCTGGAGTATAATGATGCCCATGTTAGGATTCTGGAAGCATTATTTTATTTATTTATACCCTGCTTTATCTCTCCAAAGGGGACTCAAAATAGTTGTCAAAAAAAGGTCCTCATTCAAGTTATACATGGGCTACTTAGTTATGTATGTGTAACTAAGAACTTTATCACATGAGGTTGATAAAGTGCAATTATGGCAAGATAAAAGAGCCTTTGGATGGGGCTTACTGCATGACATTGTGTCTCTCCTACACTTGCATTCTGCTTGCATCATCTCCTTTCATTGACAGTAGAAACCTACGAATGAATCCAGTGTGGTTCTTCAGCCACTCTTCCTTGTACAATGATGTCCTTTTGTTGCATTCCAAATACTGTAAAGTGAAGGAAGGTACTACAAAAATGCTGAAATTGTATGATTGTGCAGTTGTGGGGAAAAAGGGGGGGGGGGCAATATGGAGAGAACTCAAGGCTGTGTGGAAGACTGATCACGGAGATGTACATCAACAAAGTGCTAGCATTGTGTCATTGCAGCAAGGTGTGAAAGTGATTGTTTCAGTAATTGTATGTTTTCATTTGCTTAAACAACGCAATTGTGATGAGACAACAGGCCGACGAGATAAAGCCCCCCAAATCTGTTTTACCACACATCAGCTGCACTACAAGAGGAAGGTCTGTTCTGCTGGCCATCGGAGCAACGGTGGATGAACTTTCTACTCCCTTCTGCCAACCAGGGAAGCTGCAAGATGCAAGTCCAAGAAGGGTCCTCTTCCAATTATTGCAACTTCATTTGCTGCAAGAGGAGTCGTCATATCTGAATGACAGCAGAATGGACCTCCTTTTCTCAGTGCAGCTGATACCTGAGGGAACAGTTATGATTAAGAGTACAAACATGACTACAAAGGGATCATGAATAATTATCAGTTATGGATACGTAGTTCCAGGTTATGTATCTGTAAGTGTAATACTGTATTCTAGCCATGCTTCCAACCTATGTTATTGGAAGGAGAGGAAGCAAACACTTTGTAGCAGATAACAAAAGTTTCCAGGCAGTTATCAAAAACGAAAAGACCTTGCATCCAACTACCTGAAGAGACTAATCACCTTACTTAAAGTGTGTGTTTTTGGAAGTGATGCGGGGGAGAGAATTCTTATGTGTTTAAGGTGAAAAGAAAATGGAAAATGCAACAACAGCCCCTCAAAGGAACTGAGAAACAAAAATACAAAAAAATTAAATAAAAAGGAATGCATAAAATACGTAAATGTGAATATATCTAGAAGCTAGCAATGATTACCTGCCATTATGCGGATGGTAATTCTTATGATTGCCTTTTGTAAGTCCTTAGTGCTTTTGGATTGGGGTTTGGAGTGGAAGAGAAAACAGGGCTTTGGAAAGTTACTTTTGCAGATCCTCTCACATTTCACAGAATAAAACAAGGATACATGGGGCCAAGCAGCATCTTTAAAAATTCTAAGTTTTCAAGATGTTTTAAATAATCCTAGACTCCAGTTTTGAAACAGTTTAAACAGTAATGCCAAACACTGAATGCCATGTAGAACAGTGCAGTGTTGATGGTCTGCTGGAGATGGGGATGACCTAACATCCTTGGGAGCAGAGGTCTACAATTGAGGCACTGCTACCAAGAAAAAAACTGTTTTATGTGCCCAGTGTTTCTTCGCTACTTTGTGGTTCACTTTTAGCAGACTCGCTGTTTCGCGGGTTTTTGAAAATATTAATATAAAATATAAAATATTTATGTACAGTGGAGGCCAGGGACCCCGGAAGTGTGGCGGCCTAAGGCGCGGTGGGGAAGGCCTGCTGCCTCCGGAGGCTCTGCCGGGGTTTGCGGAGGCCAGGGAGGCAGGCAGGTACCCTTGGGATGGGCCAGGAAGCGAGTAAGGAAGCGTGGGTAAGAAAATAATATATAAAATAATATATAAATTCTAAAATTAATATCATGTTCCTACTTCACAGATTTTCACTTATTACGGGTGGTCACAGAACAGAATCCCCACGAATCCCCAGGCCATCAAATGCTAATCAAGGTGGTCAGTAGAAAGATTCACACTTAGCTCCAGCAGACAAGAGTTCTTTCTCTCACCCTGGTCTTTCCACAGATATATAAACCCAATTTTCCTAGCTCCAACAGACCTCACAACCTCTGAGGATGCTTGCCATAGATGCAGGCAAAACGTCAGGAGGGAATGCTCCTAGAACATGGCCATATAGCCCGGAAAACCTACAACAACCCAGTAACAACAACAACTTCTTCTCCTCCTTCTTTTAGGTGAGACCACCAGTAAATGTCACGTGCTGTAGACTAAAGAAAGAAGCTGGCAAAAACTACCCCTGAGTTTATCTTGCCTAAAAATCCTGTGGAATTCATAGAGTTGCCATAATTTTCAGAGGCAATTGGAAGGTACATGTGCCTGCATGCATGCACGCACACACACACACATACACAGAATACATCACCTAAATATGGGCCATAAGGATAGAAAGTAGGACAAGAATTTCCCTCTTAGCTCAAGGGCACCATAAAACTTTCTCTAAGGTCCTGCCTTTGTATGTTGGTGGAAAAGAAAGCATTCTCATCCTCCGGCCCTTCCTTCCCCATTTTCATTTTTCCTTAAGCCTTAAAAGAAGATCATGGGCCAAATCTTTGAAATAAAATATGATAGCTGCCCTAGATCTGTACGTTAATCAAAGCCGTGTTGCAAAATTGATCAACCTTCTTCTTCAAAAAGGTTCCTTTCGGCTCCTCTTCTCCCTCACCCCCGGTGTTCTTTTATTGAGCTCGGAAGCATCCCAATGGATTTCCCTTTAGGAATCCTGATCTCAGCATGAAAATGGATAGCATGATTTATGTTGACACTGCCAGCTTTTTTCTTGTTTCCCTTTTCAGAATAAAAATGACTTCACCTCATCAGGTAACGCCGTCACGAATTAGCACAGTGAAAATTTCACCACTTGGATGGCTTTAAGGAGGCAAACAGCCCTATCTAGAGACTGCAAGTTGTGTACATGCATATCAAGGGAAATGAATATTGAAATAACTTAGTTACTTTGTGCATCATGAGCTGGTAAAAGTGTGAATACATGCCTGCATGCAAGTGTGAACAACTGCAATGTCGATAACCCCCTTAAATAGGTGACGACCTATTCCATCATCAAACAGCTCTTAGGATCAGGAGGTTTTTTTCTGAGTTTCCCTGCAGTTTGATACTGTTGTTCCATGTCCTAGGCTCTGGAGCAGCAGAAAACTGGCTCCCTCTTCAACATGACATCCTTTCAAATATTTAAACATGGCTATCATGTCATCTCTCAACCTTTACCTAGCTAAACATATCCAGCTTCCTAAGTGGCTCCTCATAAGACTTGATTTGTAGACATTTTACCATGAGACATGTTCCAGCTTCCAGATGGAGATGCCCAAATCTGATCACAATATTCCAGGTGAGGCCTGACCAAAGCAGAAGTGTTACTATTACTTCCCTGGCATTCAAGTCTAAGACGTAATCTCTATAGCAGTGGTTCTCAATCTTCCCAATACTGTGACCCCTTAATACAGTTCCTCAGGTTGTGGTGACCCCCAACCATACAAGTATTTTTGTTGCTACTTCATAACTGTAATTTTGCTACTGTTGTGAGTTGTAATGTAAATATCTGATATGCAAGATGTATTTTCATTCACGGGGGCAAACTTGGCACAAATACCCAATACTCCCAAAATTGAATACTGGTGGGGTTTGGGGGGCAATTGATTCTGTCATTTGGGAGTTGTAGTTGCTGGGATTCATAGTTAAACTACAATCAAAGAGCATTCCGAACTCCACCAATGAACGAATTGAACCAAACTTGACAGAACTTCCATGACCAACAGAAAATACCATGAAGGGTTTGGTCGGAATTGACCCTTGAGTTTTGGAGTTGTAGTTCATCTACTTCCAGAGAGCACTGTAGACTCAAACAGTGATGGATCTGGACCAAACATGGAGCAAATATTCAATATACCAAACTGTGAACACTAGTGAAGTTTGGAGGAAAATAGACCTTGACATTTGGGAGTTGTAGTTGCTGAGATTTAAAGTTTACCTGCAATCAAAGAGCACTCTGAACCCAGCCCACAACGGATCTGCACTAAACTTGGCACACTATCTACATGGTCTATATTGAATACTGGTGAGGTTGGGAGGGCTGTTTTTGAATTCTGGGAGTTGCAGTTCTCCAAGACCAAAAAGGAAGAGAAGGACAGGTAGAGAGATCTTCAGCTTTCTCTGCCAAAAGGGTTCCTAAGGCCATCAGAAATATGTGTTTTCTGATGGTCTTTGGTGATCCCTCTGAACCCCCCCCCCTCATGACCCCCCCCCCCAGGGTCCTGGCCCCCAGGTTGAGAAACACTGCTTTATAGAATCGCAGAATAGTAGAGTTAGAAAGGACTACATGGGCCATCTAGTCCACCCCCCACCTCCCAACGTAGTACACTGATTCTCAAGAAAGGAGATCCAACTATGTCTAGTCTCACACTTGGACATCCTGAAATAGCTGCTGGAGCCTCTGCAGTTAGTAAAATGTGCCAAAGGGTAAGAGCAGCTTTGGACTGCACTGTAATGAAAGCCTCCTCAACCTGAAGAGACATTGCTTTCAGGGATGAAAGGTGCAGAATTATTCCCCAGTTGTTTCTTATCCATTCCAAAGACACTCTTTGCCCCAGTTTGAGAACGAGACTTCATAGTTTTCTTCCCTTGCAAAAACACAAGTGCAATTCAAATGAATCTAAGTGACACTGGCATCTCCAGCCCTTTTAAAACAGTTGTTTGCAACTTTTCTTTTCTTCGCATTTCATCATTCATGAATGCATCCAATCATCCTAAGCTACAAAAGCCCATAAATTCATGAAACAGCCCACACTATTCCTTTTATTTTTAGGAGAATGTGTAAAATATTTATGGCCCTGCCTGCCCTTCCTATCATTTTTCTCTTTGCTATGTTTTGTTCCAAAATACATCCAAAAGGTGATTAAAAATTCACAATGCTACAAAATAATACAGTTAACTTGTACATCGTCACCTACCCTTTCATGATGCACAATACTAAGAAAATCAACTCAGATGCAAGACTAAAGAATTCAGCAGGCTTATTCTTCAGCACGTGCATAGTCTGTGTTGAAATAATGCACTAACAGACTCGGGGAGACAATCTGACCTTTTTTTCTCCTTAAACAGATCAAGGGATGGGGAATTTTCAGCTATCCAGGTATTTTAGACTTCCATCAGTTCCACTCAGCATGGCACACAGAAAAGAGTTACAGATTTGATATTCCAAAGTATGAGGCCAATGAGAGGTTCCCCAGCCCTGATTTAATTTCAGCCTATGGGACTGGGCTATGGCGCAGCCAATTAGTATCCATCTGCATTAAATCACTATTGACTGAGAGGTCATGAGTTCAAAGTCAGCCCAGGTTGGAGTGAGCTCCCAACTATTAATAGTCTTGCTTACTGTTGACCTATGCAGCCCAAAAGACCGTTGCATCTGTCAAGTAGGAAATTTAGGGACTGCTTTATGCAGGGAGGCTATTTTAACTAATTTATGATACCATAAAGCCTTCCAGCAGTGTGCATAAGAATGAGGAACTACTCCATCAAAGGACCCGGTGTCACAAGTGGACAGTGAAGCGGCACTTCCCCTGTGGCCGGAATTGAGGATACCCTCATGAAGCTGGAAAGCTGGAATGTTAAATTGTTTCTTTATCTGTCTATATATGTTGTATGTCTAATGGCATTGAATGTTTGCCATGTATACATGCATTGCAATCTGCCCTGAGTCCCCTGCGGGGCGAGAAGGGTAGAATATAAATACTGTAAATAAACAATAAATAAATATTTAGAGCATATTTAACAGGACAACACTGGTGGTGATATGTTTTTAATGGTTTTAATGGTTTATATGGTTTTTATAATATTAGATTGAATGTTTTTAATTGTACTTTATGAATGTATGTCATCAAATTCTGCAAATTTCTGTACACTGGGAAGGTGTAAGTGAAGGGTGAAGCAAACTGCAGGCATCCGGGGTGCCCGTGGTATGGAAAAAAGAGATTGAATGGCTCTGGGCCCAGAAAAACACAAGTCTTTTACCTGTCTGGCCCGCCCTTGTATGCTATTACTGTACCTCCTCCTCTGCCTCTCAGATCTCGCTCTTGAAGACTGCAGTGAAGTAGTGCAGGTGCGCATGTGTGACATCTTAGAGGCCGAAAAGGAGGTACAGTAATAGGAAAATTACTATATTGAAATAAAATCTGATGCTTTTTAAATTTTTATTTGGTGTATGTTGGGAGAGGGGTAGTCTTATATGGCAAGTATATACCAAACTCTATATTTTAACTGGAAAAGTTGGGGGCCGTCTTATACGCCCAGTCATCTTATATGCTGGAAAATACGGTAGTCTGCACTCAGTCCACTCAACAAGTGTGAGAGGAAAGCAGAGGAACGGAGCACTGTAGAAAACTCCATGCTCTCCAACGGTCCCTGTCTGTCAAAGAAAGTTCCAATGAATCCTTTGCCATACTAGTTTTTCAGTTGCTTTGAAAATGTTCCAGTTTCTCCTCTCTCCTCCTATTTCTTCCTTTTGTCTTCAGCTGACTTCAGATGCTGCAAGATGAGTTCAGAGAGCAAAAGCAGTTTAATTAGCAAAGGAGTAAAGGAGTGGGGGGCAGAATTTTCCCAGTTGTTTCCTACGTTTATGTGTATGCAAGTGGCACTTGGAATCCTAAGATAAGACCACTAGGGCCACTTACATGTATGTATGTCGCCAATTTTTAAAGCTATGTCTACACAAATAAAAGCAGACCAAACCCCATACTCATCTCAAAAATAGCACTGGTCATCTTTACCACATATGATAATTTCAAACAAGAATGTGTACCTTTCAGCCTTAACTTGATACTCTGAAATTTGCAGGAAACTCTGGTGTATCTTCAGGGTTTGTGACTCTTTCTCTGTGCTGATCGGGAACCCTGGTGACGCAATTGGTTAAACCCTTGTTCCAGCAGGACTGCTGACCAACAGGTATGTGGTTTGAACCTGGAGATAGTGGGTTGTGTTCCCTCTGTCAGCACTAGCTCCCCGTGTGGGGACATGAGAGAAGCCTCCCACAAGGATGGTAAACATCAAACATCTGGGGGGCCCCTGGGCAACATCCTTTCAGGTGGCCAATTCTCTCACGCCAGAAGTTATTTATTTGTCGTGTCAGGGCAACCAGTCAATTGTATTACATTTCTAACCAAACAAAACAAAAAAAAAGACAAAATACAAAATTTGTGAGTTTGGTAGTTGATTAAATGTCCTTTGACCAGTATCTGGCCACTTGGAGTGCTTCTGGTGTTGCTGCAAGAAGGTCCTCCATTGTGCATGTGGCAGGGCTCAGGGTGCATTGCAGCAGGTGGTCAGTGGTTTGCTCTTCTCCACACTCGCATGTCATTGATTCCACTTTGTGGCCCCATTTCTTGAGATTGGCTCTGCATCTCGTGGTGCCAGAACGCAGTCTGTTCAGCGCCTTCCAAGTTGCCCAGTCTTCTGTGTGCCTAGGGGGGAGTCTCTCATTTGGTATCAGCCATTGGTTGAGGTTCTGGGTTTGAGCCTGCCACTTTTGGACTCTCGCTTGCTGAGGTGTTCCAGCGAGTGTCTCTGTAGATCTTAGAAAACTACTTCTTGATTTAAGTCGTTGGCGTGCTGGCTGATACCCAAACAGGGGATGAGCTGGAGATGTCTCCGGCTTGGTCCTTTCACTATTGGCTGCTACTCCCTGGCGGATGTCAGGTGGTGCAATACCGGCTAAACAGTATAATTTCTCCAGTGGTGTAGGGTGCAGACACCCCGTGATAATGCGGCATGTCTCATTAAGAGCCACATCTACTGTTTTAGTGTGGTGAGATGTGTTCCACACTGGGCATGCATACTCAGCAGCAGAGTAGCATAGCGCAAGGGCAGATGTCTTCACTGTGTCTGGTTGTGATCCCCAGGTTGTGCCAGTCAGCTTTTGTATGATATTGTTTCTAGCACTCACTTTTTGCTTGATGTTCAGGCAGTGCTTCTTGTAGGTAAGAGTACGGTCCAGAGTGACTCCCAGGTATTTGGGTGCGTTGCAATGCTCCAGTGGGATTCTTTCCCAGGTGATCTTCAGAACTCGGGATGCTTCTCTGTTCCTGAGATGAAAAACACATGTCTGTGTTTTAGATGGGTTGGGGATCACACCAGAAGTGACTTGCAGTTTCTCAAGTGACTCCTGACATGGAAAAAGTGCAGAGAAGGGAATGTCTGTATGTTGCTGCTGCTACTTCACACTGGCTAAAGAGCTCCGTATGAGAGCATGGCCATTGTGGGTGCATTTTCTGAGGTCCCAATGAGGCAATTAAAAGGAGGAGGTCTCTTTTTTGATTTCATGGTGACCCTGTTATGATTTCAGCAGATTCTTGCAGGGAGCTTCATACTTGGAGAGAAGCTGCAGTGGTGACTTGAGGACAAGGGGACAGAACAGTAGGGTTGATGTGGTCTCGACCCAATTGGATGGTCACCACTTTGGTCCCAGTGTATGATAGTTGTTAGCATGGTCTAGATTGGCTACATATTAAGCAACCAGTGTAGACAGAGCCTGTTTGTTTGTTCTTTTAAAGGACAGCAAGCTATTGATTAATTATTGCCAGGATGTTTCTAGGCACTTTGGACTTAGTGAATGAAGAGTTCAATGTACTGCTATAGTCCCAGGTCTCAAGATGCCTTAAGTCCACATTAGGCAGGAGAAAGTACATTAGACAACCATTATTTATAAAACAAGTGTTTCCCTTTCCACAAAACTAAGCCTAACTCTGTGGAAACGCAGCAGCCCTTTGCAAAGCATTGCTTGAATTAATGGGTGCTTTCAAACAAATAACTCAACATCACCACTTGAAATGATTTCACAAATATTTTCCCTCTAACCGATTTACAGTTAAAATTCAAATAGGTTATCTGTTATTTATGGCAAAGAATGAATCTTAAATTAAATTCTTTCTCTTTTTTTGGCTATGTCAACAAGCCTGATAACCAGCGAGACGCTCAATTTCTTTTAATTGCTGGAAAAACAACCCCAAAGCCCCAAACTGAAAAACAAGTTAAAATATTCCAGAAGGATAAAATAATAAAAAGGAGATGAGTATTCATTTGGGTGCCATTATTACACACAAAAATAAGGTGCTCCTTCTATTCCCCAAGATATTTCTTTCTAATCCCATAAAAGCATCTGTCTTTGATTTCAAGTGGAATTCCTGCTGTGCAGGTTCCAATGCAAATCCAATTTGTGTGTAACAAAACCAAATAGGTTGAAATGAACTCTGCATTCCAAAGATGTTTTTGTTTAATCATTGCCTTCCCTCGTCTTTATAACGAATGCATAATCAAGTTATGCTTCAAGAGGGAAAAAAAGAAAGCAAAAAGGAAAAAAATGGAGTCGTGAAGCTGGGAGGGCTTGGGATGATATCTCAACAAGATCTGCCTCCTTCCAGTCTTCTTTTGGCACAAAGGGAGAAACAGGAAGTCCGCCAAATGCCTGCCATTTAGAAATATTTGATAAGTTGCTTCTGGGAGACTAAAACACAAGGTAATTTGGGGAAATTGTGAAAGGAGATGCCAGAAGAAGAAGCCATCTTGCCGATGGTGCTATTGATTATAATTGTGCCTCAAACTACATTCACCAGGTCATCTGTATCTTCAGGCCAAGACTCATGCTTGAATTCAAAGGGTGGAAACTGATGATATCACAGGATGGATTGAGCAATGTCACACAGCAGGGCTAAGTGATGTCATATGACAGGACCTGGTATTTATTTATTTATCATTTCAGAAGCGAATTGAGACTACAATTATAATGCATACAACTCCCCCCCCCCCCCCAATTAAAAGCTTGACATTGTACTAAATTTCCATTGACTAGAAGCTGGCCAGTTCAAGTGTCTCTGGTGTGGCTGTAAGAGGCTCCTCCATTGTGCAAGTAGCAGGGCTCAGAGTGCATTGTAGTAAGTGGTTTGTGGTTTGCTCTTCTCCACACTCACATGTCAAGGACTCCACTTTCTGGCCCCATTTCTTAAGGTTGGCTCTGCATCTTGTGTGCCAGAGCACAGTCTGTTCAGTGTCTTCCAAGTTGCCCAGTCTTCTGTGTGCCCAGGAGACAGTCTCTCATTCGGTATCAGCCATGGCTTGAGGTTCTGGGTTTTAGCCGGCCACTTTTGGACTCTCGCTTGCTTGAGAGACACGAGAGAAGCCTCCCTGCAGGATCGTAACACATCCTGGGCAATGTCTTTGCAGATGGCCGATTTTCTCACTATCAGAAGACCCGGCGATGTAATGAAATCAGAGTTTTGAAAGTGCAAAATCTAACGAGACCACAATCTAGTGGCAAAGGAATAAGCAGGGGTTAAGAACAAGACCTGGGGCCACTCTTAGCATTATTGTCAAAAAAATCCAAACAACAACAAAAGAGAAAGCATTTTTAAGGGCTTGTGAACACTGACAAACATTTTTTTCTGGACCACATTGGTCCTGCAGTGACACCGTAAATGCCACAAAGCATTGTGGTGAGATCACCATAACCAGCCACAAACCTGTTGGAGCATGCAAGGAATCAGTGAGTGTGTGTGTCAACTGTAAAATAAGATGCATGAAGCTGATTGGCAATGCCTGGGGAGCAGGCTGAGCCTGGGACTTTTGGTTACTGTTACATTTATCAAGCTTGAGCTATGCAGGTGCAGAGAGAGAAGAAGGGAGATGCATAGAGAGACAGAGTATGGAGTGTGCTCTTGCTTCATGAGATGCTGAAGGGACACATGGACAAAGAAAGACCATTTCAAATATCTCATAAAAGGACATTATTTCAGTTGATAAAACTGATCACATTGTGCATATATTGTTCTGAACTACGAAGAATAAACTACTTGTTCTTTACTGTTCACCTGCATGGCATATTTTCTTTCTCTGGCAAGGCAGTGTGTGAGCTGATCAAATGTGAACTATAAATGGTTTATTTTACATTACCCCACAAAGCTCACCTTGTTGTTATGGGTGGTCCACATTTCCAATCTTTCACATTATTTTTGGCCACGTGGTCATAGGTGCTTTGTACTCCCCTTCACCCTTTCATGCATCTGAATAAACATGTTTTCTGTTAAGGTGCAATAGTACTGATATGCAAGTATCTACAGAAAAGAACCTTCTTTTTAGAAAAAATGTGCATTGTGTTTTTGTTCATATTTATGCTATTTGTGTATGAGATTTATTTTAATTGCTCTGCTTTGTATTGTGATTGTTATTACTTGTATTGATGTATTGTGGGCTCGGCCTCATGTAAGCCGCACCGAGTCTCTTGGGGAGATAGTAGCAGGGTATAAATAAATTATTATTATTATTATTATTATTATTATTATTATTATTATTAGAAGGGACAGAGAGCTTCATCTATGCTGATGATCGTGCCATTACTGCTCAAGCAGGGAGCTTTGCGATGGTTGAACAGAAGCTCCCCAAAGCTCTAGGTGCTCTTACTGCCTACTACGGGGCAAAAACCAGCTGATCCCTAATCCATCTAAAACACAGACATGTGCTTTTCATGTGAAGAACAGACAAGCATCCCGAGTTCTGAGGGTCACCTGGGAAGGAATCCCACTGGAGCATTGCAGCGCACCCAAATACCTGGGAGTCACTCTGAACCGTGCCCTGACCTACAAGAAACACTGCCTGAATATCAAGCAAAAAGTGGGTGCTAGAAACAATATCATACGAAAGCTTACTGGCACAACCTGGGGTTCACAACCAGTCACAGTGAAGACATCTGCCCTTGCGCTATGCTACTCTGCTGCTGAGTATGCATGCCCAGTGTGGAACACATCTCACCATGCTAAAACAGTGGATGTGGCTCTTAAGGAGACATGCCGCATTATTACGGGGTGTCTGTGCCCTACACCACTGGAGAAATTACACTGCTTAGCCGGTATTGCACCACCTGACATCTGCCGGGAAGTAGCAGCCAATAGTGAAAGGACCAAGGCAGAGACATCTCCAGCTCATCCCTTGTTCGGGCATCAGCCAGCACGTCAACGACTTAAATCAAGAAATAGTTTTCTAAGATCTACAGAGACAC
This sequence comes from Anolis sagrei, assembly GCF_037176765.1. Lineage (NCBI taxonomy): Eukaryota > Metazoa > Chordata > Lepidosauria > Squamata > Anolidae > Anolis > Anolis sagrei. The sequence continues at coordinate 181,770,102 of NC_090025.1, forward strand.
TCGCTGGAACACCTCAGCAAGCGAGAGTCCAAAAGTGGCAGGCTCAAACCCAGAACCTCAACCAATGGCTGATATCCAATGAGAGACTCCCCCCTGGGCACACAGAAAACTGGGTGACTTGGAAGGTGCTGAACAGACTGCGCTCTGGCACCACAAGATGCAGAGCCAACCTTCAGAAATGGGGCCACAAAGTGGAATCCACGACATGCAAGTGTGGAGAAGAGCAAACTACAGACCACCTGCTGAAATGCAACCTGAGCCCTGCCACATGCACCATGGAGGACCTTCTTGCGGCAACACCAGAAGCACTCCAAGTAGCCAGATACTGGTCAAAGGATATTTAATCAACTACCAAGCTTGCAAACTCTGTGTCTTTTGTATGTTTGTTTGTCTGTTCTGTCAAAAATGTAATACAACTGTTCGTTTGCCTGACACGATAAATAAAATAAATTATGATGATGATGATTATTATTATTATTACTACTATAAAAATCAGCCTGGGAAAGAACCACTTCCCGATGGGAATGATCACCTCTCATGATTAACTTATTCCTCCAAAGACCCAGTGAAGCGATGCCACTCCGAGGGTGTTTAAAAGTCTGGATTTCCTGCACATTTTGAGGGTAAAAGACAAGGTTTTCTTTTTGAAATGAACTAAATCTCGAATAAGCAAATTGCAAGCAAAACATTGTGGATATTTTAGTACAATTTAGATAAGCCCTTAGTCCATCTCTGCTTTAAAGTGATCTAAATTCTTTTCGAAAAGGTGCATTGCCTTTCCTGGAGTGGCAATCCCACATCCACGGCCCATTTTGGCCAGGAAAAGGGCAGTCTGTGCTATGTTGAGGGCAGAGGGCCACAAAAACACCCTTTGCCCTGCCTCTGTTTCACACTTAACGGAGTGTATGATAACTTAGTTGACATCTGAAAACCAGTTCATTCCCTATTTCTCTAGGGATCTGAAGCTCACACCATGGAAAAGTGGCTAATTTAGAGATCTCAAAAATCATTTGTGTCTTTTCCTGTCCAGTTTGAAATTGCAGTCTGTCCCCTTTCATAGGGCATCAAAATTATGTCGCCTGTAGCTTGAGGGCATGGGAAGCCCTGTCTTTGCCCTATTCAAGAGCCTCAAGCAAGATTTAGCTATCCAGAGCAGAAATCGACAATGATCCAACATCTGAAAATCCTGAGCTATTAATATCGTTTTGCTAAATTTGAGTCTTTAGCCAGGTATTGCCTTAAGTCTCAGCCAACCTGCAGTGATAGCCTCCAGGGCACAGAAATCTGATGGTGAAACACATTATCCGCTCTGTCCAATGCCCATTTTAAAAGACACGTTCTCTCCCAAAAATTTAAATACATTTTGACAGAGGTTTAAGTTGGGAACAGGTTTAGTATCATTTTGATAATGTTTTGAGCTAGCAAGTGGGTTAATACAACACACTGGAATTAGGCTCAGCCTGAATGTGCAAAAAAAAAAAAAAAATGGAGCAAGAATTCTTTAGTATCTCTGGGTTCTTTTACATAAGATGATCAGTAATTGAGTCTTGTAATTACAGTTAGCCTTTCCCATTTGGAGATCTGAAAATTCATGGATTTGTTTAATATATTCTCTCTTTAAAATGTCAGGTCCTCCAAGGTGACGCTATGGTCAATTTTTGCCAGAAGTTTATTTATTTATTTACCATATTTATACCCTGCCCTTCTCACCCCGTAGGCAGCTTACATATATAGACATCAATTCAGTGCCATATGGACATACATAGTAAAATAAACATATACATTAAAAACAATTATTAAAAACAGATAAAACCTTAAAACCACTTATTTAAAATCACGCAATCCAATATCATAGTACGTGGTCATTCCAAATTGTAATTTCACTATTCCATATTATCTTATTGCAGTGGTAAATGAATACTTGGTCCCACATCCACATCTTTAGCCTTTTACTGAAGGTCAGGAAGGAGCGGGCTGATCTTATTTCATTACGGAGAGAGTTCCATAGCTGAGGGGTCACCACTGAGAAGGCCATGTCTCTCATCCCCACCAACCACACCTGCGAAGGAGGCAGGACCGAGAGTAGGGCCTCCCCAGAAGATCTTAACTTCCTAGCTGGATCATAGAGGGAGATGTGTTCAAACAGGTAAACTGGGCAGGAACCGTTTAGGGCTAAAGTCAGCACATTGAATTGTGCTTGGTAGCAGATTGGCAGCCAGTGGAGCTGGTGCAGCAGGAGGGATGTCCTTTCTCTGTACGTCACTGTCACTCTGGTGAGTAGCCTGGCTGCCACCCATTGGACTACTTGAAGCTTCTGAACAGTCTTCAAAGGCAACCCCACATAGAGTGCATTGCAGTAGTCTATTTGAGATGTAACCAGAGCATGGACCACCATGGTCAAGTCTGATCATAGATTCACACCAGAGGATTTAGAGATTGCTTCACAGGACACTTTTCTAGGAATGTTAGGCACTATTCGGTGGTTCATGTCTGGTAGACATTGGCCACAGTGTCATGTAGAAGAACCTAGAGATTCCTAGATAGGTGTTTCCTTAAACTGAAAAAAAATAGCATGCTTTAAAATTATTTCTCCACTTTTAGAGGGATCCTGTGTCTAATCCACACAAACATGGAGGGTCTACTGCATTCCAAAGGGATTGAAGGCATATGCACTGGTGGTTTCCATGTCAGTTGCATGATGAATTTCCATCACATGTCAGGATGAATATTAATGGAGCTATCCATGGTAGTAAATACGTTTGGGTGACAGGGCTCAATACCTGGATAGCTGATTTAAAGTTTGGATCAAAACACAGATTCACTGACCTAAAAACCCCTGGAAGAATGGTCCATTTATAAATAAATAAGGGCTCCAAAAATTATTTTTTTACTGTATTGTTTGGGAAAAAATTGGAACTGTAGTCCAAAAAAAAAAGTAACATGCCCAAGTTTGAATGTAGGAATATATTAAATTTGTGTTCATTATCCCAGAGTACATAGCATCGCTAATGAGTGTGAATCATGCCCAATATTGTCAACGTCTGCGTGTATTTTAATTGTCACATTTGTATTCTCTACTTTGGTTATTTACATATTTTTCCGCCTCTCTCTCCTAGTGTTACTAGACCTTAAATTTGTCTGTATTCTCCAATCAAGACAAGGGAGCTTCTGCTTGCTTGTCTTGCCCTGTAAAGTCTCGTTGAAACTGATAAAATATAGCACTAATGCCTGTCCACACCCTGTCAAAACCCACCCCACCAGAGTCAATGAAACAGGTCAGCTTTGAAAGCTTGCCGTTGGATCAGACAGGCATGTGCCAATGAATGCCAATTTGAATATACTTTTTTTTTTAGCACTACCAAGTAACCTGTCACATTGCCAGCAGGCAGTAACTTGTCCAAACCAACTGTCCCTTTAAAAAAAGAAAGAAACATATTTCACAGACACCAAAAAAAGCAATCATTCACTCATTGTAAAGAATTTCCCTCTTTCTGCTCCCTTTGTGTTTCAACCAACTCCTTACATTATAAACTGAAATGCCTGCCCCACAATTTTGCCTAAAAGGATGAATTAAATGATTTGATGTGCCGGGAAACAAACAGGTCCTGATGCTGATGCTTCATGGAGTTGGTGAAAGACTCATTCCTTTTGAAAATGATACTTTAGTTCTTGCTGAAGAACTCAGCAGTACTTAATTAACCCATGTGACCACTGGATGTCCCCACAGTTCCTCCAGTGTAGCTTCGGCTATCTCAGAATTGGTAGGGAGAAGGACCCAGAGTAGCCTTAAAAAGTGGCATTTGTATTGAAGGAAAGAGTTGGAGAAGAAATCTACCTCCTTCCTGGGGCTTCTGTGCTTCCTAGAAAACTATTCTGAAAGACTGGGGGAACTGTCCAAAACAGCACGTGAAACAGGACTGAGGTCTTTAGAAGGGAAGGGGCATTTGGCAAAGACAGTCTCCTTGGACAGTGACCTTGAATAGAGACAGTGCTTCTGATAACAAAATATTGAATCTGGATGCGAGACGCATACCTTTACTCATTTGATTATCCATTAAATGAATAAATTTAATGGATCCACCATATCCATATGGGTTTTGTTCCAGGACCCACTGTGGATAAAAAAACAAAACAAACCATGAGCAGCGTCAGGAGAGCATGCTTCTGGAACATGGCCATACAGCCCGAAAAAATCACAAAAACCCAGTAATTCCGGCCATGAAAGCCTTCGACAATACATGAGCAAGCACTTCCATATTTTAACAGTGGCCATATGAACATGTACACTTCAGAATGTCTGCATTCAGATCGCATTAGATACTTCTGTAATAACAACAACAACTACTACTACTACAACTTTATTCTTATATCCTGCCACCATCTCCCCGAAGAGACTTGGGGCGGCTTACAGATGGAACAAAGTGCCTAAAAACAAACATAAAAGTGAACACAATATATAATACAATAAAATAAGACACATGCACATATAAAAACATCAATCCGGACTCAAACAAGCTGGGGTCCTCTAACCATGGCGGTAAATTACTGGCAACATGAACGGGTTATAAACATTGGAATAAAATAAGTGCCAGCTGCAATAATGGAGAGAGGGCATGGGATAAAGTGTAGGATGTGCGAGTACTACATAGGACAACTACGTGCTAAATATTCTCAAATGCTTAGTTGAAGTCACGTCTTCAAGTCCCTACAAAAGGAGGAAAATGTGGAGGCCTGTCTAATCTCCTTGGAGAGGGAGTTCCAAAGCTGGAGGACCACCACTCAGAAAGCCCTCTCCCTTGTCCCCACCAACTGCACTTGTGACTGTGGTGGGACCAAGAAGAGGGCCTCCCTGGCAGATATTAGAACCTGCTTCAGTTCATAGGGGGGATGCGGTCACGGAGATAGGTAGGACCCAAGCTGTTTAGGGCTTTATAGGTGATAACTAGCACTTTATCTCTCACTCCATGACTACGGCAGTGGCTGTTGAGATTGAGGAAAGGTTTACCATTTGTGTCTGGATCTAGGTATGGTGAAGCCATGCTTGCCTCTTCTTCTCTCCCTCTAAGGCCAGGATATTGGGTGTTAGGAAAGACTTGTCATTTGCTTGTGAACTTAGTCATGATGGAATCACTCTTTCATCTTCTCAACATATAAATAAATGTGTCAGATGAATAGGTACATATTCAGCCAACTGTTTGTTAGGCAATCCCTCATTATCCGAGTATGATGGCCTTCCAATTGTAGTGTCTTGGAGGTGGATACGTAGGTGACTGCGAAACCCTATTCTTGATCCACATGTTATTCCACAGTGAAGGCATTGGTTTCCAGGTGGAAGGTGGTCCTGGGACTGCCTTCAGCCATCTATCATTCCTTTGTATAAGAACCAAAATACCATAGTCCTTTTTTGCTGCATTACCTCTCATTACTTCCTGAAGAACTCTTAGGAGAGACCAGGCTAGGGAAAAAAATCAAATTCAAAACAGCTGCAGGAGAAATAATAAGAAATCCCATGTTCAACAGCATTGTAATCTGCTTTGTGGTTATGACTTACTTTCCAGTGTCATTGAAACAAAGTAATATAAAGCCAGGGGACTGAGGAGGAAAGTAAGAAGTCAGGAACGCATGCTTGGATTGTCAGACAATTTGCAAGACGACAAACAACTTCTCCTCTGAATGATTTCTATTTGCAGTCTTCTTATATTCATCTGACTTGGTTAGCACTACACAGAGTTAGATCCAATATGAGAAACAGAATAGCTTTATATTCAGTTGTTGTTGTTGTTGTTGTTGTTGTTATAGCTCTGCCTTATAGAATAGAATATTGCACAATGAAACTACATGTCCCCGCACACACCACAAAACAACACACACACCACCACCTTCTGTGTGGCATGTAAAACTAACACATTATTTGAAGCCAGTGTGATGCAGTGGTTTGAATCTATGGCTCTGGAGATCAGGGTTTGAATCCTTGCTTGGCTGTGAAACCCATTGTTTTATTGTTTGCTGAAGAAATATTAGCTTCTGCACAGAAATTGCTGCTTCCTAAGAAGCACATGTTTTTTTCCTGGGCAAAACAACCATGTGCATTTTTTTGCATAATAAATGCAAATAAATAAATTTATTTTTGCATAATACATCCCAAATTGTGACTATGCCTGGAAAACTGTGTGGTTTCCAAAGACTTTTTAAAACTGGGAAATAAAATGGTTAAAACTACTCATGACTTCAGAGGAAGTAACAGGCAAAACCACCCCTCCGTTTTGTTTTCCTATTAAAACCCCATGAAATTAATGAGGTTCTCATAAGTTGAGAGGAGATATGAAGGTATATACACTACTACTACTACTATTATGAATGTTTATTTTAGTCTATAAGCCACTTTAAGTCTCATTCTTGGGAAGGAGAAACAGAGTATAAATACATATGAGATTATTAGTTACCAATTAAATGGGTTTGATTCCATTTGACTCTGTATGGACTTGTTTTGTTGCGTAGCTGGGAGATTTAAGATCTGTCCAGCCCAGATGTAAGTCAGACCTTGAATCAGAATTTCTTGCATTGAACTATTTGGATTCCAAGCTTTTCTGAGGAGGAAGTGGCTGATTGGAGGAATAGTTGAAAGATAATTTGGGACCCGCCTACCTTCGTGCCCACATTTCCTTCTACGAACCTATACAATCCCTTCGATCTTCCGAAGAGGCCCTTCTCTCGCTCCCACCCGTGTTGCATGCAGGGAGAAGGCCTTCTCTGTGGTGGCCCCTCGGCTCTGGAACTCGCTCTCCAGAGAAATTAGGCAAGCACCCACCCTGGCAGTCTTCAGGAAGAGCCTAAAAACCTGGCTGTTCCAGTGTACCTTCAATGAATGAACAATTCCCTGACCTTGACCAAACCCTGCATAAAATGCCCTCGAATGCACTTTATTTTATCCTCTAGTGCAATTAAACCCCATTGATTCAACCCATCTGATCCTCCTCCCAGATACCACATTGCTCATCTCACCCAGTGTTTTTAATTTTTTTAATATTTACAACTGGCCCTGCCCACTGTGTTCAATTATTGTGATTTTATATTGCACTGTGTGTTTACTTTGGATTGTTTTTTGTATGTTTTATTATATTTTATTGCTATTTTTTATGTTGTATATTTGCCTTGTTGTAATTGCTGGGCTTGGCCTCATGTAAGCCGCCCTGAGTCCCCTTGAGGAGATGGTGGAGGGGTAAAAATAAAGATTATTATTATTATTATTATTATTATTATTATTATTATTATTATTATTATGTTTCTAGCTGTCCACCAACCTCAGAACTCCAGGACTAGGACACTTTGATCCACTAGAACTGGCTAACCCATTTGTACCATATGGCTGCTACAATACATCTTAAATGAACACCTGTGTTAGCCATTTTTAATGTAATGTATGTTAACTGCTTTTTAGGGTATATGTTTTAATGTTTACTCATGTTTTTTGTTTATTGGATTGTTGGAGTATTGCTATTTTGTTTTCATTTCAATGTTTAATTCTTTTATTATAAATTTACTGTTGTTTATTGTGCACTATTCTGTATTGTTTTTGCTGTGTTTGCATTTACCCAGGTATTGAATGTTTGCCCTTTTGTGTGTAAACCACTCTGAGTCCCTTCAGGGAGACAGGGCTGTCTAGAAATAATAATAATAATAATAATAATAATAATAATAATAATAATAATTATTATTATTATTATTATTATTATTATTATTATTATTATTGGGATTTGTCTTGTGTGTACATATGTGCCTTCAAGTAACCTGATGACTTATGGTGACCCGATGAATATCAGAAGATTTTTTTAAAGGCACTGAATACTCAGAGGTGGTTTTGCCAGTTCCTTCCTCTGAAATATAGCCTACAGCTCCTGATATTTATTTATGGCTTTCCATTCAAGTACTCATCTGGACTGACCCTTCTCAGTTTCCAAGGTGGAAGATGCTTTTAGGTTTAGATACCTGTAAAGGAAAGCATCTTCCACCATGCCTGAAGGCAGGTGTAGGCTAATCTAGGAGTCAGAGGGCATGTTGTTGCCTTTCAGCCTCTTCTAACTGAGCTGGTGGCATCATTGCGCCAAATGGTAGAGCATGTTTTTAAATGGAGACTTTCAGACACAGGAGCAAAGTAGATGGAAGGAAAAGTTTTCACCCTTTAAAATGAAAGAATTGAATACCCAAAGCCACTGAGCATCTCCCCTTGTGGTGTTTGTAATTCATTCCATTCAAATGTCATAAAATCCAACCAAGTCAGAGTATGCATGCCCAGTGTGAAATACATCCCACCACGTTAAAACAGTAGATGTGGCTTTTAATGAGACATGCCACATTATCACAGAATGTCTATGCCCTACACCACTGGAGAATTTATACTGTTTAGCCGGTATTGCATACCTGATATCTGCCAGGAAGTAGCAGCCTGTAATGAAAGGACCAAGGCAGTAACATCCTTCAGCCCATCCTCTTTAAGCCAATGCCTTAAATCAAGAAACAGCTTACAAAGATCTATGGAGATACTTACTGGAACATCACAGCAAGCAAGAGTCCAAAGGTGGCAGTCTGGCAGACAAAAACCTGGAACCTCAATCAGTGGCTGATACCATATAAAAGACTCCCTCCTGGGAACGCAGAAGATTGGGCAACCTGGAAGGTGCTGAACAGACTGCACTCTGGCAGCACGAGATGCAGAGCTAACCTTAAGAAATGGGGATACACAAGAAGTGGAGTCCACAATATGTGAGGGTGGAGAAGAGCAAACCTCAGATCACCTACTATAATGCAACCTGAGCTTTGCCACATGCACAATGGAGGACCTTTTCACAGAGATACCAGAGACACTCCAAGTGGCCAGTTTCTGGTCAAAGGACATTTGGCATAATGCTAAGTTTTGACTTTGTTTGCGTTTTTAAATACATTATAACTGTACCCAATTCACTTCTGTCACGAGAAATAGAATAAATAACCAAGTTAAGTCAATAGTGAATTTGATTCAAAGACTTTATGGGAGGCAAAAAATAATGTATTACCAAGTTACAATAAATGTTATCTATGAAAACCATTACTTTTAACAAAAGGGAGAGAAAACAAAGAAGGACAATCCCAAAATATACAGAGAGAGACATTTTCTTCTAATAAGCTCAACAAAAGCTAGTTGGGCGGCAGAAAGCATTTGGTTGCAAACGCAGTCCAGCCTCAGCATAAGCAGATTGTTCTTGGGTTGTGTTATTATTAGTGCAAGCTGGACAGCTTGAGTGTGAGAATATTTTATTCCCTGTACACTTCTAATTACAGCAAAAGAGGTTTGATCAGTGACACACTTGTCCATCTTGTTCTTTCTTGTCTTTCAGGCATGGCTGGCTGCAGCTAAGGAGACAGACCAGCGCAAAGCATACGAGAAACACCACTCTTGTCAGAAAAGGACTGAAGTGTTACCGTTAATTATTCTGGACCATGTGCTCGTTTACAACCCATCTCACATGAGAAATTGTCTCAGAGGTGTCAAACAGCATCACTTACGTAAGTGCAGGGAGAAGCAAAAACAAAATGTTTGACTGACTGGATTTGGGTGACCTGCCAGGGACCTACACCAGAAGCTTTGAGATTTAGCTCCCAATTTGTGTCGTCAAGTTTGATGCAGAATTTAAATTGGGACTCACTCTTAGCATGCTTCTTTCTTTCTTCCTTCCTTCCATCCTTCTTTCTTTTTATAGCATGGGGTGGGGAGAGGTGGGGAGAGACCCTATCCCTTTCCCCATGAGCCTGACGTTTTGTTCAAGAGTGAGTTTTACCTTTGCAACGGTTTGCTGAAATCACACTCAGGAAAAAGCGCTGGCATTTCCTCTTGCTTCCTTGCAAAACAACAAAAGAGTAAGGGAATCAATTACACTATGTAACAAAATTTGATTTTTTTTCTGTTCCTAGTTTGAAACTATCATTTCCTGTTTAATTGTGTGGTACTTATTTTGAAAGTAGTTGTTACATTCCAAAAACTTCATTTTTGTGGCTGCCACAAGCTATGTTGAATTGGTTGGGACTTGATGAGATATTCACTGAAAAACTATAGCAAAATGTGCTTCAGATGCAAAGTTTTTGCAATTTAATAAACTTTCCCCATGTTTTGTAATAGAACCAATTAGGAAATGACATTTATAGACCAGGAACAAAATTGTGTTACACAGTGTTATTTCACTTATGTAGGAAATCCACCATTATGAGCATTAAGTCAGCATAAGCATGAAGAAGGAAATTGAAGGCGGGCATACAATCTGTATGGGGTAGTTTACCTTTTAAAGAATGCAATATTCCCACATTTCTTAAAGTTATGCAATTATACACACCTCATGAAAATCACCTGAATTCTGCCTGTTGGAAATACCTGCCTATTCACTCTCTGTCATCTATCTATTTATTATGATCTATCTATTATTGCATGGATCACTCTCTCTCTCTCTCTCTCTCTCTCTCTCTCGCTCAGTTTTTATACATTCACACATATATATACACACAAACCTATGAAAAAGGATTTTTTTGACATTGTAAACATTCTTATTCAACCTTCAACCAATCATCACCACCACCCTCTCCCAATATACATACAAGATGACTTCTATATCCATCGGGACACCTTCCTGGACTTTGCATGAATATACAAAATTATGGAAGACTGTGAACCTGGTCGAATTGAAGGCTTTCCAGCTCAAGAATACCATAGAGCAGGCATGGGCAAACTTCGGCCCTCCAGGTGTTTTGGACTTCAATTCCCAGAAATCCCAACCAGCTCATCATCTGTTAGGAAGGGTGGGAGTTGAAGTCCAAAACACCAGGCAGGCTGAAGTTTGCCCCATGCCTGCCACAGAGTGATACCAAATAACTTAGAAAGTGCTTAGAAAGGCTATATTTGGTCAGAAGTGGATACATGAAACTGTGGGTTGAGATCTCATGGGGGGGGGGGGTTATACTGTGTACACATGCACACCAACTATTTAAAGTACATAATCAATTGGATATTTGGTGTCGTAGATATTATAATTTAGAAAAAGGGAAAACAATAATAGACATTACATATGGACATTACATACGGATGGGGTTAGATATTATTATTTAGATAGATGACAGATCGATAATAGATAATTTATATGTGATTTGATAATGTAGAGGTACATTACATGTTTTATCTTCTACTTTTTTACAGCTTACTAAATCTCAAAAGGTATTTACAACTATAAAAATTGGAGGTTGGAAATTGAATCTCAACAGAACTGAGGGCATTTCAGGAAACTATCTTTCTAAGCTTTGATAAAAGACTATGTAATATAAAGCAGCCTAAATCAAAGGTGGGGAAAATGCATCCTCACTGGTGATGTTGACTGTCTTCAACCCCCATTTTCCCTAAATAGCATTGTGAATGGCAAGGAATAGCGGGATGTGTACTCTTTCAAGATATGGAGAGCTTCATGGTTCCTATTCTTGATTTAGGCCACATTTTAGAACACTATTTAATTCAAAGCAGTGTTGTGAGAGAAGGCTGAGAGGAGATATGATAGCCATGTATAAATATGTGAGAGGAAGCCACAGGGAGGAGGGAGCAAGCTTGTTTTCTGCTTCCTTGGAGACTAGGACACGGAACAATGGCTTCAAACTACAAGAAAGGAGATTCCATTTGAACATTAGGAAGAACTTCCTGACTGTGAGAGCCATTCAGCAGTGGAACTCTCTGCCCCGGAGTGTGGTGGAGGCTCCTTCTTTGGAAGCTTTTAAGCAGAGGCTGGATGGCCATTTGTCAGGGGTGATTTGAATGCAACATTCCTGCTTCTTGGCAGGGGGTTGGACTGGATGGCCCATGAGGTCTCTTCCAACTCTTTGATTCTGTGATCTATGAGGGCAGTGTTAGTGGGACAGTTAATTCATTTCAAATTTTTAATTGAGACATAAAAAGAGCTATCCAAGATGGTGAATCATGTCCATCCCCCCCCCCCCCCAATTGGTCCAGTACCTTGGATGGCTCTTTCAAAACCTGAAGGTGGGGTCAATTGTGCCTCTGAAATGGGAACTACCAACCACAATTGATAGACACTTTCACTTTCAGATAAAGGTGACTTTATTGACATGAAACACTTTTTACTAACTGCATCTGGTTTGCTGAGGTCTTGCTGGTGAGATCATCTCCACATTGTTTTGCTATGATGTTATACCTTGACCTCTCCTTGAAATTGGTGCAGGAGATTGCTCAAAATTGCTTAAAATCTGACTCAGAGAACTCTGTGCAGATGAAGAGAACTCATTAAAAATTGCATTGATTTCCTGATTAAGTTCCTGCCAAGATCAAAGGTCTGGTGATCACCACTAAATTCCTAAAAGAGCCTCAGAAGACAACATCCCATGACATCCTGTCAAGGAATTCAAAGAACACTATTCTATTTGTATCACCATTGGGAGTTCTCTATCCATCTACAAAAGAAATGCTTGTTTTCACTTCGGAGCACTTACCCAAATCCTGTTTTGAAGAAGACTTTAATGGGTTGCTGCGGGTCTTCTAAATTTACTAATACCAGTCTTCAATGTATTGTTGAAGGCTTTCATGGCTGGAATCACTGGGTTGTTGTGTGTTTTCTGGGCTGTATGGCCATGTTCCAGAAGCATTTTCTCCTGAGGATGCCTGCATCTATGGCAGGCATCCTCAGACATTGAAATGTCAGGAGAAAATGCTTCGGGAACATGGCCATACAGCCCAGAAAACACACAACAACCCAGTGATTCCAGCAATGAAAGCCTTTGACAATACATTGAAGACTTTAGCATTTGTACATTTAGAAGACCCCAACTTCTTTTGTTCTTTTAAGACTTGTACACCTCTTCCTGATTTTTATCATTGCTGTTTTATGTTGGCTGAAACCCAATTGATGTCATGCACACGTATATGTTCCCTTAGACAAACAGATATTCTTACCTCTGAGTGTTGGATATTTATGGTTGTGTAAGCCAAGTTACACAAGTGTAATCATTTCACAAGGAGTTGTACATTTTGAATTGTCCATGATTATTCATCAGTGTCTTCAATGGAGCCCTTGATTCTCTAAAATTGCAGATACAGCCGCTGTGAATTGTCCATTACACAGTGGAACAATAACTAGGAACACTGCCAGATAAATAATAGTTTGCCCTACGCCAGTTTCAGGAAAGGGTGGTCCAGCGGCAATCACTCTTTCACTACCCAAGTCTGGATTTATGCTACACAATCATAACGCAGGATAGCAGCCACTCTGTTTTATGTGCACCACCCTGAGATCACTTTTGAGGATGAAAGAAAGACTAGTTTGGAAGACTTGAAAATAAATAAATGAAGAGACCCATCTATCCTCTCCAAAAACAGCAGGCATCAGTAAAGCAAGCATTCCTTTCTGCTAATTGGTATGACGCTAAGACTACCCTGTTCTTATTTACAAAACTGCAGATTTATGTCAAGCAAAGCCAATTATACTTAATGTTTAAACTATTGCAGGTGCTGAATGACTTTGTTGCTAGGCACTGGAAATGAAAAATGCTCTTTTAACGCATCTCATTGCAATGGAGAACATGTGCTCCATCATCAGTGCAAACTCAACAGATGGATAGCTTAATCCCTGCCACTGATCTCTCTCTCTACACCCCTTTTTGCTACCCCCCTCTCCCTCACATTCTACCTGAGACAATGTCCCACATGCTTTGCCTTGCTTGTAGTATTTGGAACTGATTCAATTTTCTTTTTTAAAAAGCCACATGTAATGTATTTCATCAGGTCCATTTAACTCATTCACAGCATGTTTGGTCATCTGCTGAGATATAAAAGGAAGCTTGTTTTGTCTGTTGCTGTGCAGACTGAAAAGGCTTAACAACTAGTTAGTGGGCTGAGATGATGAGTAATAGATCCGTGCTGTAGAATAGCAAAAACTAGGAACAATTACACAGTCTAACAAAAAAATGTTTTCTTGGTGTATCGATTTTTAGGCTTGTTCCTGGGGTTATTTGGGACACTGATTCAGAAAATTGCATTGGATGGACCGCATCAACTCCAATTTCTTAGATATGATTATTATGGTTTTCTGGGGGTGAGCAGATAGCGACTGGGAGTTGCCATATTTATTTATTTAATTACTATATTTATATCCTGCCTTTCTTGACCCCGAAGGGGACTCAAGGCGGCTTACAGCATAGGCAATAATTCAATGCTGCAAAATGCAATGCAATAAAAATTAAATAAAAATTTCATTTTTTTATATAAAAATAAGGTTAGAAAACATTAAAACATTTAAAAGATTACAATTACTACTACAAAACCATGCTATCCACAATCATAATCCAGGCCATTCCAGTAGCCATTGCACATAGTTCCAAATCCATCTATTGCACTGTATTAATCTCCAAAGGCTTGATCCTAAAGCCACATGTTCACTCTCTTTCTGAAGGTCAGGAGGGAAGGGGCTGATCTGATATTTCTGGGGTGGGAGTTCCACAGCCAAGAGACCACCACTGAGAAGGCCCTGCATCTGCAAAGGAGGTGGGACCAAGAGCAGGGCCTCTCTGGATAATTGTAATCTCCAAGATGTTCATAGGAAGAGATATGTTCGGACAGGTAAACTGGTCCAGAACCATTTAGGGTTTTATAGGACTGACCTTGAAGGAGCTGGGGGTGGTGACGGCCGACAGGGAGCTCTGGCGTGGGCTGGTCCATGAGGTCACGAAGAGTCGGAAGCAAATGAACGAATAAACAACAACAACCCTTAGTGACATTCTGGTTTATTTTCAAAATGTCCATGAGGTCACGAAAAGTCAGAGACAACTGAACGAATGAACAACAAGACCAAAGCCAGCACTTTGAATTGTGCTCAGTAGCAGATGGGCAGCCAGTGGATTGTTATGTTCTGTATCTCAAAACCTAGAGCTAATAGAGGAAAATGAGTGCCATTTTTGGAATCAGTAATTCAAATATACACAGAAACTGCTAACATCCGAGGCACCAAAATGTGTGTTGCCCGGCGTTACTGAAGACATTCAAGAACTCAAGTGCTAAGGCAGGTTTATAGCCGAACATTAAGAAAACAAACATAACAGCAACAGATTATTAATATAACTTTTAGGAAGACAATGTAGACATTGAAATGGGGTTTTCATACCTTGGCTCAGAATGGAGGCTGCAATCAAGAAATCGGAAGAAAGCTAAGATTTGGAAGAGTAGCTATGAAGGAACTAGAGAAGATCTTGAAGTGTCAAGATAGATCATTGAATACTAAAGTTATGATGGTCCATGAAATTGTATTTTCCATTTTGTATTATGGTTGTAAAAGGAAGAAAATGAATAAATTTGAGATGTGGTGCTGGAGAAGAATTCTACGGATCCTGTGGACTGGCAAAAAAGGAATGGAAACCTTAGTAGATGATGTTTTCACTTCCCATCTGGTCATAGGGAGAGAGCCAGATGCTTCTCTGCATTTCTGCATCACATGCATTACTATTATCAGTGCTGTTTCTTGTCACTGCTCATATTCTCTTTCCCAGGAACCCCTACAGAAACCCATTTAGCACAAACAAGAGACTTGGCAGTATGGTTCAAGATTGTGTTATAGGATACTTTATTAAATACAAAATGTCATTTTAGGAGTGAAGTCACACATACAATACAAGAAGTGATAAATATTGCAGTTAAAAGTCTCTGTCAGTTGAGGGGCTTCAACATAGAATAGCTGAAGAACAGCGTCTACTGCTGAGTAATCTGGTCAGCTACACACACACACACATACACACACACAAGCCAAACAACAATCTATTATTGTTAAGTCTATTCATAAACATAGTATACAATGCATTGTTAAAATCTGACAGACAATACTCTAACTAAGTAACTCCACGGAGTGTTCAACCAGATGTTTTTTGAGCAAGATTTCACAGGAGAGTCTCCACAGGAGACAATGGAGTAGGACAATCTAGGATACTGTCATAAAATTCAAGTGATTTCTCGTGCTGTAAAAGTTGTTCTTGAAGAAGACTCCCTTCGAATCCTTCACCATAGTCTTGCCAGAGGTTATTGTATCTGAACAACAAAAATAAATTAAATCTCTTTTACTATATGGTTTGTTGTTGAGTGTCTTCAATTTGTTTCTGACTTTTGGCTACTCTAGGGTGGACCTATGACCCATTTCTGAGGCTGAGAGAATGTGACTCATCCAAAGTCCTCCACTGAGTCTTTATGGCCACTCATACCCAAACTTCTGCACCATGCTGTCTCTACAGTGCCTCTACAGTGTCTCTATAGACACATTATTTGGGTGTGTCAACTATCTTTAATGTTTAAATCCAATCAAAACTATTTGGGAAGAATAAGAAAAGGGAATAGATTGATTTTTTTTGTGCTAAATGAACCAGTGGTCCAGTCACCCCAACACTTTTTGTTTTCTTAGCATTAGATTTTCCATGTTTAATGTATAAAGCTATAGACTTAGAGAAGGTATTGGAGAGAGCCAACTCTAGCCAGTCTTACTTCCCGAGGGGATCTCTCTTCTTCTGCATTAGGAACTTCCTTTGACACAATTTTTTCTGGCATTACTACCATACTCCAAGTTTGAGAAGACAGGGTCAGAGGCCTCAGCAGAATTATGGTCACCCCATGTCCTTGGAGTCAATACTACTGGAAGCACGCAAAACTCCTTTAAGTGGAAAATGTTTCTACTAGTAGAAGCAGAAGTAAATGCTGAATGTCCAAGGATTTACCTATGTGAAATAGTCCAGAAACCCAAAGTATTAATCATCATTAGCGAGGCCAAGAAAAAGTAGAATCTCTCCAATTTGCCCTCATTTAGAATATTTGGAAACCAGTCACCTGTATGAAAAAATATATAGACGTTACAGGCATTTCAAGTAATCCAGTTAACTTCCTTATAGGAGCCTTAAATATGGGGTGGAGGTCATTTAAATATCCTACTTATAATACCACAAAGCATACTACATAGTTACAAGAAAAGAGAAGTGGGAATGGTAGTGTGAATAAATAGCCCAGCATTTACAATGCTAATGAAGATAAATATATATAGG
This sequence comes from Anolis sagrei, assembly GCF_037176765.1. Taxonomy (NCBI): domain Eukaryota; kingdom Metazoa; phylum Chordata; class Lepidosauria; order Squamata; family Anolidae; genus Anolis; species Anolis sagrei. The sequence goes on from NC_090025.1 coordinate 181,787,187, forward strand.
AGAAATCAGTATCTGTGAGAGGACATGCAGCAGACATTTTATATTTCCCAAACTGTTTGGAGATGTTTCCATTCTCTTCAAATATTAAGAAGGGCAACCTTTTTGTACACTCAATAATAGCCTTGTTGTCTAAATTGGAAACTGCCTCTCAGAACCAAGAGAAATTGTGGGAATTTCTGCTGACTGGAAAGTGTATGCTATCTCTGCAAACAATCTGTCCAGTATGGCCAGACCTCTACATTCACTGGGGTTGGGGCACAGGCCTCCGTTACCATGGAAAGCACATATACAAACACTATTTCTCCAGGTTGGATAATAAGAAAAAAAATCTTGGATGGAGTAGTGGGAAAAGTGCCACAAACCATTTTGAAGCTACATTGGGTTCCTACATATCAAAAATGGTGAGGGTGAAAATATTTGGTTGTGTTTCTCCTCTCTAATAGCCAATGGTGCCCTCAAAGTCTCTCTGGGGTGCTACCAGGCACTTTCATGTCTTGTGAAACTTTTAAAGCCTCACCTTTTAATGCTTGAAATAGGTCTCAGCTCAATAATATCCCCCTCCCCCAACACACTCCTAGCCACACTTCTCAAGTATAGTTCAGTCTGTGGCATATACTCCCAAGCCTGAGTTTAAAACATGCCATTTAACACTGTGAGCCGACTGAACCCTTAGGTACCATACACATCCATTTTAGTACCTCATAAGCTTTTAGACCCATTGCTCACAATCAAACAGTCTTTCATTTTAAAGATCCCCAGAGCCATAAGAATGCAAGGAGAAAGTAAGTGTATCTGACAAAACAGAATCGGTGTATATATCTGTGTGTACAGATCAGCTGCTAGAGAGTAGGACTGCAACCTTTCTTTTTCAACACATTATTCTCTCTCCCTCTCTCTATTTAAGAAGTTACCAGGATAAAAACTGGTTACTTTTGCCAAAGGTCTCAATTCATCTCTTGGGAACAGAGCTTCATCCTTCTATTGCTCTGTCTCCTTCAGATCCTGAGTCACTTTTCACCCCATACATTGCATCTTCATCTACCCAAATCAGTTTAGGATTGAGGCCTGAGTAAATAACCCTAAAACTATTCTTCTTAATTTGCTTTTCAGTGAAGGGAGTTTCACAGCTTGGGAACATCCACTGAGAAGACTCTCTCCCTTGTACAATCCTGATAATACTAGGAGGTCAGTGGGCTGGGGAGTATTTCCTCCTTCAGGCAGGCTCTTATGGGGAGATACAGGGTTTAGAGAACTTTATAGGTCAGAACAGTGGTTTGGGAATTGTGCCTGAAATGGACTGGCAGCCTGTGAAGCTGTTTCAATAAAGTTATATTCTCCCAACACCAATATAACACTCATATTTATCATAACCGTCAATAATAATTCACCACATGAAGCAACAACATGAGAGAAAAGCTTCCAGAGGTCATCAGATGAGATCCTTATGGTTTAAACATATTTAAACATGTCATAGCATATATTGGGGTGAAGGAGTCAAGAGATCATGGAATAAATCAGTGGTTCCCAACCTAAGGTTCATGGACCACCAGTGGTCTCCAAGAACAAAATTATGGTCCATGGCCTCACTATTACTACACTGTTGCCTCAAAACTACAAGGCAACAAGAGCGACTGGTCTCACAAAACCCTCTTATAGTGATGAGACAACGGGGATGTCAGGAGAGCCTGACCACCCACGGAAGATTACTACTACTAGATGATTAAATATGGTTTTCTGTGGGTGAGTAGATGGCGACTACTGGATTGCATATATTCTGTATCATAAACTAGAACAGATGTGGTCTATTCAATGCAATTTTCTTGATCAGCACCCCAAATAAACAAACCTAATCTAAAGTTGACTAAAAACTGATTCGTAACCCTTTTGGTACTAATGTTGGAGAGTGGTCCCTGGTCAAAATGATCCCAAGTCAAGCAGTCCCTGGTCAAGTGGTCCCCGGTCAAAAAAAAAGTTGGGAACCACTGGAATAAATGGTGCTAGATCCTCTGATAGACACCCATGTTTCACTAAGATCTCACTTCTTAGAAAGTACAAGTGTCATAAGTACAAAATGAGAAGAAGAAAATCCTTTCCCAAACTTTGTAGAAAAGTTAGGAGATAGGATCAATCTCATGAAGAATCGGAGCACCATGCTATTGAAAAGATGGAGTCAAAGGAAAATGAGTGGAAGCTAATGCCCTTCACTCTTAGTCACTAATCCAAACTCAACTGTACATATTTGCATTGCAACTTTTAGAGAAACTTATTTCCTTAACAAGTTACATGTGGGGGGTGGGAAAGATAGGTTTTGTCATGTGCCTCATTAAAATGTCAAGGGAGGTATAAAGAGCCTTAAGAAATCAGTTCCCTCGGCTTGTACTGAAAATATCACTGTCACCCGTCATCTGTTTGCACTCATCAAATTTCCAAGAAATCTTATTTTATCACATTCACACCATCCTTCATAGATGCATTTTTAAAGAATTGATTAGCGCCACTTAAGGCTCCGGGTGACTATCTTATCTACTGTGCCAAAAAAACACAACTTGAGACAAACAAGATGCTACCAGATGCAAATATGCCACAAGTATCCTAGCAGATACAATTTTTGAAAGTCTGTGTCACTGTAGATTTGAGAAATGGGCTCCTATCCCTCCCATCATCTCAGTCGCAATGGGATGTGGATCCATTGCCATATACTAGTGTCACATTCAGCCTGGAGTTAAACGAAAGTCATTCTACAATGAACAAAGGCATGAGGCAAGCCATTGTCTTCCAGCAATCCCCACCTGGGAAACTATTACATTTAATTAATTAAATGTTATTAAATTTAATTAATTAACGGTTATTAAGTTTAATACATTAAATTTATTATTAATCTATTCTGTCTGAAGTTCATCGCACTAACATTTCATGGAAGTAAGGGGGACCCAAATTAATTGCAATTAATTATTTTGTCATATTGATTTCATCGGGATTGAGGGTACTATTTTCTTTGTCTGTATTTGAAACTTGAAACCAAAGGATTCATACACTGGTATTTGCTTAAAAAATTATCAGGTTGGCTTTCAAGGTCAAAAACATGAAATGCAAAAATAAAGTGAAGCAAAAATATTATAAAACATCAGAACAGCAAAGAAGAAAACAATAAGGTCAGCAGAAAGTGCTAAAGAGTATATGTATTACATAATAGTTTTAACCAATGATATTTTAGAAGGAACTATAAAATAAACAAGAAAATGTGTTTCTTATTCTGTGCCTTCAAGTCATTGCCAACAAATGGTGACCCTAAAGTAAAACTATTATGGGGTTTCTTGGCAAGATTTGTTCAGAAGGAGCCTGCCTCCTGTGCTGAGAGAGTGAATTGCTAATGGCCACCCAGTGGACTTCCATGGCTGAGCAGAGATTGAAACCTTGATCTCCAGAGTGATAGTCCAATGCTTAAACCATCACATCATGCTGGATCTCTGTAAGAAAGACTTTACAGAACACCAAAGAATCAGTGATAGTCAACAACTGAAATACTCTCAGTTATGGACTGTCAAGTTCTGGGCACCTTAGTTCAAGAAGAACCCTCACTCTACGTAGGGTTGCCTTTGAAGACTGTCCAGAACCTCCAAGCAGCCAGGTTGCTCACTGGAGGGACGTACAGAGAGCATACAATCCCCCAGTTATGTCAGCTCCACTGGTTGCTGGTTTGCTACTGAGCACAATTCAAAGTGCTGGCTTTAGCCTATAAAACCCTAAATGGTTCTGGTCCAACTTACCAGTCTGAACACATCTCCCTCAATGAACCATCTAGAGCAGTGGTTCTCAACCTGTGGGTCCCCAGATATTTTGGCCTTCAACTCTCAGAAATCCTAACAGCTGACAACTGGCTAGGATTTCTGGGAGTTGTAGATCAAAACACCTGGGGACCCACAAGTTGAGAACCACTGTAGAGCATTAAGATCTGCCAGGGAGGCCCTGCTCTTGGTCACACCTTCTTTGCAAATGCAACTGGTGGGGCCAAGAAACAAGGCCTTCTTTGTAGTGGCCCCTCAGTTATGGAACTCCATCTCCAATGATATCAGATTGCCCTTCTGGTCTTTAGAAAAAAAAGGTAAGACTTGGCTCTGGGACCAGGCATTCGGGAACAGTGCAATACCGAATTGACATGCAATAATGTGAAGGATGCTTGCCATAGATGTAGGCGAAACGTCAGGAGAGAATGCCTCTAGAACATGGCCATATAGCCCGAAAAAACCTACAACAACCCTGTGATTCCGGCCATGAAAGACTTCGACAATACAATGTGAAGGATGGTCACAGATTAAGGGATATAGTTTTAATAGTTTTTTAAACAGTTTATTGTACTTATATCTTCATTTTGTTGATGTTTGATGTGTTGTATTTTATATGCTTTTTATTTGTAATGCGGCACTGATGTGGCAAATCTGTAAGCTGCTCTGAGTGCCCTTCAGGGTGGCAAGAATGAAGTATAAATATAGGAAATAAAAAAAATGACACTAGTATGTATCACAGAATGGTGGCATCCAGACTAACAGAAAAGCCCTAGATTTTGTTCTTCTTCTTTGCAATTTTATACTGAGTTAAAATAAACCAGACTAAGGAGATGGAATTAAAAATAATATCTGAATGTAAAATCAGAAAGAACAAGAACAAAATCAGACTGCAGTCTGGATGTTCGCCAAGATGATCAAAAGTGTGGAACCCATTCTTATGTAGCTTTGAGAAATCTGGGAGATCATATGATAGTCATCTTTAAATATCCAAAGGGATGCCAAGTAGAAGATGGAGGGAGCTTGTTTTTTGTGGCTCCAGAAGCTAGAAAAAGAACCAAATGGACTCCAAAGACAAAATACAAAACAAAAATGATTCCTCCTAAAATTTAGGAAGAACTTCTTCATTGTATGAAGAATGACTGCCTCAGAAGTGGTGGTTGACTCTTTCTCGAAGGTCTTTAAACAGAGGTTGGATGGGCATATTTTATGAGTGCTGTTTTTCATAATGGTTTTGTGGTGGAGTTAGACTAGAAGGCCCTTGTAGTCACTTCCAACTCCAAGATTTTATTACTACCACTGGGACTCTTTGGAGACCAAATGCCACCATTAATTTGGTGCCATTTTACCCACAGCAATAAATGATTTTGGGGTTCATTTAATCAGAAATGAGTCTACAATTATAGACTGTAATTGAGATTATTTCAGTGGTCTAATCCAGTGGTTCCCAACCTTTTTTTCTGACCAGGGACCACTCTTCAACATTAGTACCAAGAGGGTTACAAATCAGTTTTTGGTCAACTTTAGATTTGGTTCAGGGTGCTGATTCAGAAAATTGCATTGGAGAGACCACATCGACTCTAGTTTCTGATATAGAACATATGCCATGGTCAGCAACAGGGAAGGAGTGGCAGGTGGTGTGAAAGGAGGAGAAGTAAAATAAAATAAAATAAGAAGAAAGAGGCTTGCGGGCCAGGTTTTCGTTCCTATGGCCCACTGGTTGTCCCTAGCTCACAGGTTAAGAACCAGTGGTGTAACCATAGTAACATCTTAGTGGTTGTGCTGGCACGGCTGTGCCAACAGATTTGATTCCTTTTCTTGCACTGTTAGTTTGTTTGAATTCATCTGGGCCATGCATTTTGCAATTGGGTAGCTTTCCCCAGGTTGCAATCATACAACCTATCAATCATCCTTAGAGCCTTTACACCCGCCCCTTTCCCCAGTTTTGGAGAGAAAGGGGACTTTTAGTTCAGTCTCACAGCTTGGAGCCTAACAGACAGGATGTGTGGGCTTCTCTCTCCAACCTGCAAAAAAAGCTTCATTTCTCACAGCTTTGCTGGGGGAAAAGAAATACAGCCGGCTTTGCTGGGAAATACAGCTAGCTTTGCTAGGCAAAAGGAATGGTTCCACAACCTTTGTAGAAAATCTAAAGGACACCAGCTTGGCAGATCTACAGAAAACCTTATCTGGTAAGGGACACTTGGGCTATCCATAAAGCAGATTGGAGCCAGCAATAGGAGTAAGGTAAAGAAAGATTGCCCAGGGAGGGGTCAGAAGGTTTCCACAAGAAAGAAAGAAACAGTTTATCAAGCAGTTGCCTGTCCCTTGTTGGCAGATCAAGAAAGCTACTAGTTTTTCAAGATTATAAAGCATTTAATTCATTTGTTCGAAGATTTAAGTCCTAATAAAGAACTTTGTTGAACTTACTTTGAGCCTCTACAGAACTTTGTGTTGGGAAACCTAAGGGACCCTTTAGCTGAGGCACCCCGGTGTCCCGTTGGGCATTCAGAAAGCGCGTCCTGTAAACAGACATTATCACAGGCCCAGCGCGCGACAGCACAGTGGCTATCACAGATTTCTTTGGTTTTCATAAAAGTATTATGCAGGAGACTTGTTTTTTGGAATTTTCTTTGGAGATTCTTTGTAGAGTCATGGAGAGAGCAGGATGACTGTATTTTAATAAAACTAAATTAATACATAAACAACTACCGTGACCGTGATGGGGACAAGAACAGTGGAACAACTTTTGCTCCATCTCTATTTTATTCCTCCCTTCAAGTGCCTCAAGAGGGTTAGGAATCATAACAGCTAATTGTATCGAACAGAAAAGAAAAAAGAAATCTTATGACTCTGCACATTTCCAGTGCAGCAAAATGGAACCACCCGACCTCGTAGTTAAATTATCGCAATTCACGCACCTGCTCACACCTCCTGGCAGAATGCATTACGATTGCTTGGCACCTCGGGGAGATTTTTGACCTTAACATTTAGCAAAAAGGAGAGCAGTAAAAATGATAAATTAATTTAGGGGGAGTCAAGAGAGTCTCCAGCCAACCAGGTATCTTTCAAAAAAGAAGGGGTGGAAAATAAGAAGGTGAACTGAGAGTGGGCAGCTTGACATAAATTCTCAAATATTTAAAAAGCCTGCCATAAAGTAGATTCAAAGACAATTCTTCCCCACAGTTACTAATTCTTCACAGCTCGGCAGCCACATTTCTCTATTTTAAAATGTTCTTGCTTTTTAAGGCCCCATCTTCACTGATCATTTAATGCAGTTTGAAACTAATTTGAAACTGTGGAGGCCAGACAAAAGTGCACATGCAAATAAGTCTTTAATATTCTGTGGTTTGTGTAATCACTATTGAGGATGGAAACTGGTTCCAGGATTTCCTATATAGTCATTTGGCACATTGAAACCACTTTCTTCAATACTGGTTTGACACTGAATTAAATGTTTTTGAAATGTAGATGGGGCATAGCCCTCACCCTATGCTCCCATGTGCTCTGGAACTCCAAGATACAATGAATCACAGGATCCTAGATTAGTAAGGAACCACAAAGGCCATCTAATCCAATTATTGCACAACTAAAGCACCTCTGAAATACGTCCATCCAATTTCTGTTTAAAGGATTTCAAGGCTGGAGAACCAACCATCCCCAAAACAACCTATTACACTGGACACACAGTTTGCAGTGTTGTTTTAGAGAAGCTCTCGTGGGTGATTTAAGCGTTATTCATATCTACTTTGAAAGGTGGAAAAAATATAAGCACAAGCCAATCCTTTGCTGCAAGTGCTAGGGTGTTTTTATCGTGTAAGAAGTGAATTAGAGTCACTTCTGGTGTGAAAGAACTGACTGTCTGCAAGGACGTTGCCCAGGGGATGCCTGGATGTATTACCATCCTGTGCGAGGCTTCTCTCATGTCCCCACATGGGAAGCTGGAGCTGACAGATGGGAGCTCACCCTGTCTCATGGATTCAAACTGCCACCCTTCAGTTCTTCAGGTCAGCAGTTCAGCCAGCACAAGGTTTAACCCACTGCACCATCGCAGCTCCTTAAGTGGTAGGTGGAAGTACAGCATTACATTCCCTTAATATTCCACGCATGGAGAATACCTTCACTCAAAGGCATACCTTTCATGTTAGTAGCAATTTTCTGTTAAAGAACGAATGTTCAGGAACGTGTCTACCTTGCCAACTGAGGTAAAGCTGTAAAGGTCTATGGAAATTCTGTTGAGAGAAGGGGTTAATCTGAGGGAATACATATGATCCTTAAAATCTAGGTGGACTTTTACTTAGGTAAAGGTAAAGGTTTTCCCCTGACATTAAGTCCAGTCATGTCTGACTCTGGGGTGTGGTGCTCATCTCCATTTCTAAGCTGAAGAGCCAGCGTTGTCCGTAGACACCTCCAAGGTCATGTGGCCAGCATGACTGCATGAAGCACCGTTACCTTCCCACCAGAGCAGTACCTATTGATCTACTCACATTTGCATGTTTTCGAACTGCTAGGTTGGCAGAAGCTAGGGCTGACAGCGGAAGCTCACGCCGCTCCCCGGAATCGAACCTGTGACCTTTCGATCAACAAGCTCAGCAGCTCAGTGCTTTAACCCACTGTGCCCCCGGGGGCTCCCGGACTTTTACTTACAGTCTTCTATAAGCTAAGCATTCCCACTTGTTGCAAATTTTCCTTAAAAGATCATTTAGGTTTTGCTTTTGTTGCACCTTTCCCAGCTCAAAAAATATACTGGGCTTCTCTCTCCAACCTGCAAAAAGGCTTCATTTCTCACAGCTTTGCTGGGGGGAAAAAGAAATAAAGCCAGCTTTGCTGGGAAATACAGCCAGCTTTGCTAGGCAAAAGGAATGGTTCCACAACCTTCATGGAAAATCTAAAGGACACCAGCTTGGCAGATCTACAAAAAACCTTATCTGAGTGTCCCTTATCTGGTAAGGGACACTCGGGTTATCCATAAAGCAGACTGGAGCCAGGAGTAGGGGCCTCACACCAGAAAGGTAAAGGAAGATTGCCCAGGGAGGGGTCAGAAGGTTTCCCCAAGAAAGAAAGGAACAGTTTATCAAGCAGTTGCCTGTCCCTTGTTGGCAGTTCGAGAAAGCTACTAGTTTTTCAAAATTATAAAGCATTTAATTCATTTGTTCGAAGATTTAAGCCTTAATAAAGAACTTTGTTGAATCTATTTTGAGCCTCTACAGAACTTTGTTTTGGGAAACCTAAGGGACCCTTTAGCTGAGGCACCCCGGCATCCCGTTGGGCATACAGAAAGCGCGTCCTGTAAACAGACACTATCACAGGCCCAGCGCGCGATAGCACAATAAATGCATTCATTATGTCAACAAGAATTATATATAGGTTAATAATCATTCAGCAATTGATTCAGTGGATCTGCTCTAGGTGTAACTATTATTTTACTTCCCAAAATTATACAGAAATAGAGCATTAACAGTACTGGATATTTCACTCCTCTAATGCCCTGCTGTATGGAACCTGACCATACAGCCCAGAAAACTCACAACAACCCAAGGATTCTGGCCATGAAATCCTTTGACAATACAAATAACTATAGACATGGGCACTTTTTTCTTACAAGGAATCCTAGTTCAATTTTGGAGGATGGAAGGAAGTCCTATTAAGACGCAACACACTAATTATTGTGTCTTTCAGAAAAGGAATGATTTATTACATTTTGATGAATTTGGCTGCATCTTGGTGACCTATCTTAATCACAAACAGAGATCAATAAATTGCTGGCATCTAGATTTTTTAAATACTCTGCTAACCAAAGTCAATAATCCATAGAAATAGGGTAAAAATCCCCAAAGAGAGAGACAGAGATTTTCCGACGCATAAGGATTGCTTCACCTTGTGAGCCATAGTAAACTGCTTCGATGAAAAGTGCCCCCGTAATGCATCCAACTCCACTGAAGAAAGTTGAGACTTGCATGGCGATCCCTCGAATTCTGTCTGGCACAAATTTGAATATGATGAAGGAACCTTTATAATAAAAAAAACACACAAGAGAAAGACCTGAAAAGTATAACAAGGATGTCGTACCACATTCCTTATTCCATAATCATGCTTTTCCCAACAGACTCAGGCAAAATCCAATTGCTGCAACACCTCTTAGCTGAGATATTCTTCCTTATTAATTACTTCTGCTATCTTAATCAAACTCTGACACTGCTTGGTCAAACAGTTTGAGGATTCCTTATGGCAGTGTTTCTCAACCTTTCTAATGCTGTGATCCCTTAATATAGCTCCTCATGTTGTGGTGACCCCCAACCATAAAATTTTTTGTTGTTGTTACTTCGTAAATGTAATTTTGCTACAGTTATGAATTGTAATGTATTTTCATTCACTGGACCAAATTTGGCAAAAATACCCGATATGCCCAAATTTGAATACTGGTTTGGGGGGCTTTATTTTGTCATTTGGGAGTTGTAGTTGCTGGTATTTATAGTTAACCTATAATTAAAGAACATTTTGAACTCCACCAATGATGGAACTGAACCAAACTTGGCACACTGAATGTCCATGACCAACAGAAAATATTGGAAGGGTTTGGTGTTGTAATTGAGTTTTGGAGTTGTAATTCACCTACATCCAGAAAGCACTGTGGACTCAAACAATGATGGATCTGGACGAAATTTGGCACCAATAGCCAATATGCCCAAATGTGAACACTGATGGAATTTGGGGAAAATAGACTTGACATTTGGGAGTTGTAATTGCTGAGATTTATAGTTCACATACAATCAAAGACCCCATCAACGACAGAATTGGTCCAAACTTCCCACAGAATCCACATGACCATCAGAAAATACTGTGTTTTCTGATGGTCTTTGGCGACCCCTCTGATACTCTCTCATGACCTCTTCAGAGGTCCTGACCCCCCCCCCCCCCCAGGTTGAGAAACATTGCCTTATGCGAAATCCCAAAATACTCCAAAATCTAAAACTGTTCACATCGGTGGCTGAAAGTATGGCACCTTTGCTTTTTTGCGGTTTAATCAACTTTGCTTTATGTATTTAATTATTTCTAAAATGTGGTACAGAATGGCCTTCAGTTAATTTGTGTATAAAGTGTTTATGAAACATAAATGAATTTCATATTTAGACTGGTGTCAGATTGCCAAGATATCTCATTATGTACAAATATGCAAATACAGAGATTCCAAAATCTGAAATTCAAAGCCTTCTGGTCCCAATAATTTCAGATAAGGGATGCTCTACCAAGTCTCATCCTCATTTTCATATGTGAAATTTTGGAAACTCTAGTGCTGGCTTCTCCACTTCCTATCTTCCTCATCTTATCTTCAGCACATTTACCAGATGTAATGAATGGAAAGCCCCACCAGAGGTGGCCAATTAGACATTTCTCCTAACCACAAAGAACATTAGTGTTCACTACACAGCGGTAACAACCAGAATGACAAATGAAGCTTTCTGTTCGAATGATGAATGAGCCTGCTCAGAAAAGCGGTGGAAGAACGCCAGGGGTGAAGATTCTGATGAAAGGTACTCAAGCCGCCCCTGTTCAAACAGATGTCATTCTGTGCTCAAGTCAGTTGGTTTTAAGACTAGAAAATGAAATAAAATGGTCTTCTTACAGGTGGGAGTCACCAGAGCTTCTGCTACGCCAAGCAAGATGTATTGAGGGGCCAGATGGATACACGGCATGGAGGAAACAAGGAGCACTTTGCCCGAAACAGACTGTTCCACTGAAGGGAAATGTTTCCTGTGCACCTCAAACAACCCGGCAACCATCATTGACAAGGTGGCAAATGTGTAACCTACAACTGGATACAAAAGCCAAAATAATAATTATTAGTAATTATTATAGACTTTTTCTGAATTGCACCTACTACACTGAAAGCAAAAGTAAGAACTTTTGTCATAGCTTTCAATTCAATGGAGTTTTCAAGATGTTTCACTTCTAGCTCTTAAGGGTCCATTTTGTAATTGAGCATCTTGTTTGTCACTTCTAAGAAGCTACTTATTTTTGCTGATTTTTAACCACTATATTTTCTAAAATACAGCCAGTTTTCACACATTTATGTTAACAAGCCTTGTCATCTTTTATTCTGACACATCCAGTTGGATTTCCGTATTAGTGCTTACTATCAGTTTTGGCTAATATGTCAGCTGTGCCCCTTCCTAGATTTGGAGGACCTGAAGATGGTAGTACACACACTAGTAACCTCAGGTTGGACTTCTGCAATGTGCTTTACATTGGGCTACCTTTGTACCAAGATTGGAAACTCTAGTTGGTTCAAAATAAGGTAGCCAAGTTGGTTACGAGAACATCCAAGAGTGAGCATATTACACCTATCCTGAAATCACTCCACTGGCTGCCAATTAGTTTCCGGGCAAAGTACAAAGTGTTGGGTTTGACCTTTAAAGCCCTATATGGTTTGGGTCCAGATTACTTAAAGGATCACCTTCACCCGTACAAGCTGCCCAACACAATTAGGTCCTCTGTGCACCGTGGAATGATCTGCTGGAAGAACCAAATGAGTTGTTGGAATTTTAAAACCATGTAAAGACCTATCTCTTCTGGCAGGCCTAGCCAGACAGTCTTCAAGCATGAGTTTTACATGCTTGTCCTTTGTTTAATTGTCTGTTTTGTGTATTTTAATATGTATTTTTTAAAGATACATTTTGGTGTGCAGCTTTTATACTGCTTTATTTTAATATATGTATTTGTTGTATTTTTGCAATGTTTTAAATGTTCTGTAACCTGCCTTGAGCCATGAGAAGAGACGGGTAAGGAATAATAATAATAATAATAATAATAATAATAATAATAATTATTATTATTATAAATAAAATTTCAATGTAATAATGGATTCAACTATCCACAGCTTGAAAACGTATATTTACAAATCAGAAGCAACCTTTAATTTTGCCTATATATATACTATGCCATTGAGTAGTCACAAATGTTATCTAGGGACGGGAACGGACATGGATGGACGGACAAACCCCAGTAGATACCAAGGACCCACTATACTTTCTTACATCAATGGAATCGCATCAGAGTGCCCAACCAATAAAATTCTTCAATTAGAATTAGCTGAGTAACCACAAATGGCATGTAGCTCTTTTTCTATTTTGGTGTAACATATCTCTTTGATGACTGAAGCATTTGAACAAAATTCTGGGAATATTGGACAGTTTTCAGACATTCTGAATGATGAATAAAAATGACATCAAAACCCCATCCAATATGGGTGAGATTTTCCAGCAATGCCATGGAGAGTATTAATGAAAGGATTTCTCTGGGCTGGCAAGAGGCATTGCATTTAGGGACAGATTATTTACATTGTAGTCCATAGGCCCTCAAGAAATCTGCTTCGGGAACTCTATGAACCATGTGGGCATTGTCAATTTTTTCTGTGCAAACTAGTCCACGTGAAGGACATTGATTGCCAATGCATGGAAAAAGTTGCTTTCAAAATTTCTGGGGAGAAGGACAACTTTCATAAGACTTTCAAAAAAGCCTTGCCAAATTTAGGAACCAACTGTGTTAAAGAGGCACACTAGCATTTCAAAACCAAGTTATTAAAGTGGTCAGTCCAGGTGTGGTAAAAGGCACAACCTCTCTGAAAGCTCTGCAACTAATGTGAGCAACTGTGTGGATGCCTGGGGCCAACTTGGATGGGCGACTTCAAGCAAATACCAGGTGCAAAAAGCTGTGTTTCAAAGGATAGACTTGGAAAACAATCTGAGTATTATTTGCTCAAGAAAACCCTATAAAATCCAGGAGATCAACATAAGTTGGAAGGCTATTCAAACGTACATTCAAACACATGCATGCCTTTGTGGATTGTTTCCTTGCATTTGCAGCTATCAACTGAAAAATCACATCAAAATTACCCTTTTATATTTTGAATGGTTTGGCTGGGCCATTGGAGCATTGAGTTTAGAAGACTCAAAGGTGAAGATCAGGAATTGCATGCTGCTTTGGGCTCCATTTTCCCAGTTCTTGCATTAAACATTGAGTAATAGCAATGAATAACTGTCCAGTGCCATGATGAATAAGTTGAACAAATCATTTTTTTAAAAACCAAGCTCTGGTCTCTCCTCACAAAAATCCACTTCTGATGAAGTCCAAACTTTTTTGTATTGGCAATATAATTTAAGGTACAGGTCATTATACTATTGCTGCAATAATTAAAAACTGGGAACCAGAAAGCCCTGTTGACCTACTGCAAATCACCCAGAGACCTACCAGTTCATCAATTTGGAAGCAATATTTTTGTTTAACTGTGGAGTAATAATGTTTCATGGTTCAGTCTGCAGTACTATTTAGGAAACTGGAATTAAATCACAATAGAGTTGTGTGCAGAAACCTGAAGCACGTAACATTGAGAAATTTCCCTGGGCATAGGGAAACGAATAATTACAACCCACATTTTATTTATCTCAAGAGAACTATTTTTAAGGGTTCTTTTCTGTTCTTTGTTATACTGACAAGATTTGTTTGTTTGATGTTGTTGCTTCATTCAGTCGCGTACGACTGTTCATGACCTTATGGACCAGCCTACTCCAGATCTCCCTGTCGGCTGCCATCGCCACCCCCAGCTCCTTCAAGGTCAAGCCATCACTTCAAGGACACCATCCATCCATCTTGCCCTTGGTCCGCCCCTCTTCCTTTTTCCTTCCATTTTCCCCTGCAGCATTGTCTCCTCCGAGCTTTCCTGTCTCCTCATGATGTGGCCAAAGTACTTCATCTTTGCCTCTAATATCCTTCCCTCCAGTGAGCAGCTGGGCTTTATTTCCTGGAGTATGTAATGGTTTGATCTTCTTGCAATCCAAGGTACTCTCAGAATTTTCCTCCAGCACCAAAGTGTCTATCTTCCTTCATCAGTCTTCTTTATGGTCCAGCTCTCGCATCCATGTTACTATGGGGATATACCATTGATTTAACTATGCAGATCTTCATTGCCAGTGTTATGTCTCTACTCTTCACTATTTTATCGAGATTGGTCATTGATATGTCCATGTTCTAGAGCAGTGGTTCTCAACCTGTGGATCCCCACATGGCCTTCAACTCCCAGAACTCCTAATGTCTGATAAACTGGCTGGGATTTCTGGGAGTTGTAGGCTAAAACACCTGGGGACCCACAGGTTGAGAACCACTGTTCTAGAGGCATTCTCTCCTGATGTTTTGCCTGCATCTATGGCAATCATCCTCAGAACATGGATGCTTGCAATAGATGCACGTGAAACATCAGGAGAGAATGCCTCTAGAACATGGCCATATAGCCCGAAAAGCCTACAACAACCCTGGTTTGTTCATGGTTTGTTTCCTCAGCTACCCACCCTGAAACATGAGATGGAAAAATAAGTGGTACAGACATGAGGAAAACAAACTTTGCATGGTTTTTTCATCTGTGAGGCAATAAATGGGTAAAGGTACAAAAACTATGGTTCACATCAACCATGGCTTCCTGTGATATGAGAATGTGGCTATCTTTTCAGGATCTAAACTGGCCAATAAGTTAATTGCATTCAGAAAAGGGACATAATCTTGGGACAGTTTATTAAATTGTTTCAGTATTGCATGCTTCTACACACACAATGTCAGTGAATGAGGCTTTAAAATATCAAGAGAGTTCTCAGCATGGCACCAAGTGAAATATTTAACCTTTTGAACATTTGCAGCATCATTAGGATTTCAGGATTTCAGATGTAACCTGAAGAATTGTCAGCGCTGCTACCCAAGTGTTCTTTTCCCCTCGCTCAATTGAAACATCATTTTATTTTAAATCCTGAGTAATTGCCACCTGCTGTTTCATGCACTTCTCCTTTGCACAAAGCTTAACAACAAACTTAATTAGGCTAATTCTAGTCAGATTAATACTTCCTGTCTTTTGGCACCGGCTGCGCCACATGCTACAGGGGTCCCGCATTAAATACTAGGAGAACAGGAAATGTTGATTTCTAAGCGCGCATGTGTTTTAAACTGCACTGCAGGATGGGGAATAGCTTAAATTGGAAGAGCACTCCAGTTGCTTCATTCATGCAAATGGGAATTGATTTCTAAATTTAAGAAAAGACTGCTCTTTTATTCTAAAAATACACACAAGCTAAAACTGGGGAGATTCTCAGCACCTCACCATGCTGGATACCAGAGTCTAACACAGGCACCAGTCAGACAATACAACTGTTTGTCAAAGCATTTCAAATTATTTCAATGAGTCACACAACTCTGCTTAGTAGGCCAATATTATCCCCATGGAGTGTTGAGATAAGTCACTGAGGTATTCTATCCTAGAGGCAACATTTGACCAGATATGACTACTAGAGAGAGTCAGTGTGGCTTGAGTGCTGGAATAGGACTCTGGAGACCATGTTTTAAATCCCCACTTGGCCACAGAAACCCACTGATTGTGCTTGGACAGGTCGTGTTCTCTCAGCCCCAGGGTAAGGCAAAGGCAAACACCCTCTAAACAAATCTTGCCAACAAAACTCCATGACAATGTCACCTAAGGGTTGTCATAAGTCAAGAATGACTTGAAGGCACACAGCAACAAATGGCTACCCATGCGGAAAAAAAATGAGAGGACTCCTGTACTTTTAATGATTGGAGGAATTTTAGTAGGTGATACGTGCTCCTTGCATGTGTGACAAGCAGTTTCTACACAACTATTAAAGGTGTAGCAGCTCTCTGCACTTTTCAGCCTGACAACAGTAGACTCTGGTGTTTTTGTCCACTGCATCTGCCCTGGAGGCATTTGCATCTGGATTGCCAAAACATTAAAAGTTTAAACCTTGGTTTTTTTTTTATCAACACTGCTTCAAACTTCAAAAAGAAAGATGTGGAAATATTGTTGTGTGACTTCATTGATACAGCTCTAAATATAAGCTGGCTATCATATAGCTTCCAATTGCCCTGATTTATCAGCTTCAGTCCCACTTTTTGGCTGCATTTGAAACGTACCAATTTATTTATCCTCTTTCTACTTCCTTAAGGGTAATCTGAGTTCAAAGTGCCACATTTTGCCATATCGAGCACTTTCTGATGTTTCTTGGCCACAGGTGTCCTGGCTTTTAACCTGTGAAAAGTTGGAGTGTATGCCACCAACATTTTTTTACTTAAATATTTAAGATGGTTCCAAATCTTTGTAAAATACTTCATATGGGTTATGTGGGCTGTAATGACACAATAGTTTGTACTATCATTTTGCAAGACTGATGTTTCCTTTGGAGAAGAATGATTGTCTTACCAATGGATAAAGTTGTAGTTCTTGAAAGAAAACCTAAACGTTGTTTTCCTCTAGATTACTTGGGTTTTTCCAACTGAAATCTCTTTAAAAGCCATTTGGTTTCCTACCATCAAACAGTACTTCTAGTTACAGTGCCCTACTGGATCCCATTCAATTATGGAAGCTAAATGGGGTCAGAACTGATTAGTGCTTGGAAACCACCAAGAAATACCATAAATTTTAAATTGTGCATTGGATTTTTAAATATACATTCAATTTATATTTTCTTTTAAACAGATGTTTTAACTGTGTTATTTTTTTTAGCTAATTGTATGTCATATTTTAAGATATTATTGTCCCTGTCTCCATCTACGAGGAGAAACAACAAAAACTACAGGTTACAATTAGAGAGATAGCTATTGAATCAGTGGGATTTGTCTAGATGTTGACTCAATGTGTCTACTCTAGTTGGGATTAACCAAAAGGATTCAGGACCATGTTTAGTTCAACATCAGTAAAACAAAGTTTTAAATGAGAGAGAGAGAGAGAGCACATTCAGCATTTGAACAGTCAAACAATCCATTCTTCCCCAAATGTTCCAGAATCTATTCTGCTTATTGCAAGTGAACAGCTGCAGCTAATCAGTCAGTAACAGAGGAGCCTGGGAGTTCTTATCCTCCAAATAGGAAGTCATTCAATCTGCAAAATATTTGAAAGCACAGCTTGAGGTTGCAATCTGAAAGTGTGAAATTGCTACAGGACAGGGATGGGAAGAAATCTCACTGGCCTCTTTCACAGCACACTGTTATACCATTTTGATAGTGCTTTAACTGTTGGGATTCTATCATACGGAATGGTAGGATTGGTAGTTTCATGAAGCAGTAAAGAGAACCATTTTGGTGTACTGGTTGCAGAACTCTAGCAGACCAGGGTTCAAATCTTTGCTCAACTACTTCCTTCCCAATAACTCGGTAGCCTTGGGCGGGTTGCTCTTGAAGCCTCAGATGAAGGTAATTTTGCCAATAAAACTCCCATGATAGATTCTCTTTAGAGTAATCTTAAGACAAACAACTTGAAGTCACACAACAATAACAAATCACCAGAGCTCTCAGACATAGAATTCTAAATGCTTCATGAAACTACAAATCCAAGGATACCAAAGGATGGCATGCTATCAAAGAGCTATAATTGCATAAGATGAATTTGCTTGGTTTGGCCAAATGGTACAAAACGAATGTCTTTTCCCAATGTGAGGGAAAGTATACATAAACACAGGAGAATATGCTTATTGCTCCAAAAAGATATGAACAACCTATCCAGCACTGTTGGAATAAAATCCTAGTGTGGATTCACCCTTGAGCTAGAGGCCAACATCCACCATCATGCAATGGACACTGAAGGAGAGGCAAGCTCTCCTTCAGTATAAATATGTGAGACGAAGCCACAGGGAGGAGGGAGCAAGCTTGTTTTCTGCTTCCCTGGAGACTAGGACATGAAACAATGGCTTCAAACTACAAGAGAGGAGATTCCATCTGAACATGAGGAAGAACTTCCTGATTGTGAGAGCCGTTCAGCGGTGGAACTCTCTGCCCCGGACTGTGGTGGAGGCTCTTTCTTTGGAAGCTTTTAAACAGAGGCTGGATGGCCATCTGTCAGGGGTGATTTGAATGCAATATTCCTGCTTCTTGGCAGGGGGTTGGACTGGATGGCCCATGAGGTCTCTTCCAACTCTTTGATTCTATGATTCTATGATAAGCTCCAACAAAGCCCAATCGTTTTTCTGAGGAGATCCCTCACCCCCAAATGTTTTTGTACCGTAGGGCCCACATATCCATGGAACTGGTACCTGCAGTTTCATTTATCTACATTCAACAAAATATGTCATCTCTAGACATTGTCAAGGTCCTCCACTGTGGCTCTTAGACAACAAGTCCTTCATTTCAATAGAGTTTGCTATTATTCACAGTTTTGCATATCCATGGGAAGTCCAGGAACATATCTCCCACAAATATAAAGATTATACTATATTTAAAAGCTCTACTTCCTTCCCAATAACAAAGAAAAAAAACCCTGCTCCTACAGAAGTCACTTTAAAAAAATGAAACTCACCAATGTACATAGTATGGGACCATCCACTAGTTTTTGCACTGGAGAGACAAGTGCTGAGACACTCCAGAATGGGAGCTAGAATCAGGAACGGCAGGATGCTGATCAGATTCATGGCTGCTATTGGTATGAAAAAGCCATTCAAATTGAGATTTGAATTTATTGCCTGAAGATAATATCCAGAAGGGATCTAGTTTGAAAGGAGAAAAACTTGGTTTTAGTTTTGTGTTCAAACAGAAAGCCGTGTTGGTCTATTTTAGAATAAAAAGTTTGGAATGGATCCAGTAGCAACTTTGAGATTAACAGAGATGAAAGTTCTAGCACAGGCATTACAGGGTGCATTCCATTTGTGAGACACTACAGCTCTCTGGGTTGTAAATAAAAGGTAAAGGTTTTCCCTGACATTACGTGTAGTTGTATCTGACTCTGGGAGGTGGTGCTCATCTCCATTTCTAAGCCAAAGAGCCGGCATTGCCCGTAGATGTCTCCAAGGTCATGTGGCCAGCATAAATGCATGGAGCGCTGTTACCTTCCTGCAGAAGCACTATCTATTGATCTACTGCAGTGTTTCTTAACCTGGGGGACCCCTGAGGGGGTCGCGAGGGGGTGTCAGTATTTTCTGTTAGACATGAGGGTTCTGTATGGGAAGTTTGGCCCAATTCCATTGTTGGTGGGGTTCAGAAGGCTCTTTGAATCCTTGCAACTACAACTCCCAAATGTCAAGGTCTATTTTCCCCAAATTCCACAGGTGTTCACATTTGGGTATATTGAGTATTTGTGCCAAGCTTGGTCCAGATCCATTACTGTTTGAATCCACAGAGCTCTCTGGATGTAGGTGAACTTCAACTCCAAAACTCATGGTCAATGTCCACCAAACCCTTCCAGTATTTTCTGTTGGTCATGGGAGTTCTGTGTGCCAAGTTTGGTTCAATTCCATGGTTGGTGGAGTTCAGAAAGCTCTTTGATTGTAGGTGAACTATAAATCCCAGCAACTTCCAAATGACAAAATCAATCTCCCACAACTCCACCACTATTCAAATTTGAGTGTATCAGGTATGTGTGCGTTTCTCAAACTGGGAGTCTGGACCCCTGGGGGGGGGGGGTTGTGAGGGGGTGTCAGAGGGGTCACCAAAGACCATCAGAAAACACAGTATTTTCTGTCGGTCATGGGAGTTATGTGTGAAAAGTCTGGCCCAATTCTATCGTTGGTGGGGTTCAGAATGCTCTTTGATCGTAGGTGAACTATAAATCCCAATAACTACAACTTTCAAATGTCAAGGTCTATTTTCCTCAAGCTCCATAATTATTCAAATTTGGCATATTCGGTATGTGTGTCAAATTTGGTCCAGTGAATGAAAATACATCCCGCATATCAGATATTTACATGACGATTCATGACAGTAGCAAAATTACAGTTATGAAGTAGCAACGAAAATAATGTTATGGTTTGGGATCAGCACAACATGAGGACCTGTATTAAGGGGTCGCAGCATTAGGAAGGTTGAGAAACACTGATCTACTGCATGTTTTCAAACTGCTAGGTTGGCAGAAGCTGGGGCTAATAGCGGGAGTTCACCCCGCTCCCCAGATTCGAACAGCTAACCTTTCGGCCAGCAAGTTCAGCAGTTCAGCAATTTAACCTGCTGTGCAACCAGGGTAAAAGTAAAGGTTTCTAAATAACCTTGCTTAAATGGCAGATCTCAGGATTTCACAGGATGAAACCATGGCTGTTAAACTGGAATCCCAAGGCTGTAATAGTGTTTAGTTGCCACTCTGCATGTGCTGATTTAACCTTTGCAGCATTTATTACACATGTTGTTGTTGTTCATTCATTCAGTCGTCTCCGACTCTTCGTGACCTCATGGACCAGCCCACGCCAGAGCTCCCTGTCGGCCGTTACCACCCCCAGCTCCCTCAAGGTCAGTCCAGTCACTTCAAGGATGCCATCCATCCATCTTGCCCTTGGTCGGCCCCTCTTCCTTTTGCCTTCCACTTTCCCCAGCATAATTGTCTTCTCTAGGCTTTCCCGTCTCCTCATGATGTGGCCAAAGTACTTCAACTTTGTCTCTAGTATCTTTCCCTCCAATGAGCAGTCGGGCTTTATTTCCTGGAGAATGGACTGGTTGGATCTTCTCGCAGTCCAAGGCACTCTCAGCACTTTCCTCCAACACCACAGCTCAAAAGCATCGATCTTCCTTCGCTCAGCCTTCCCTAAGGTCCAGCTCTCACATCCGTAGGTTACTACAGGGAATACCATGGCTTTGACTAGGCGGATCTTTGTTGCCAGTCTGATGTCTCTACTCTTCACTATTTTATCGAGACTGGACATTGCTCTCCTCCCAAGAAGTAAGCGTCTTCTGATTTCCTGGCCACAGTCTGCATCTGCAGTAATCTTTGCACCTAGAAATATAAAGTCTGTCACGGCCTCCATGGTTTCTCCCTCTATTTTCCAGTTGTCAATCATTCTTGTTGCCATAATCTTGGTTTTTTTTACGTTTAGCTGCAACCCGGCTTTTGCGCTTTCTTCTTTCACCTTGATTACACATAGATTTCAGTAATCTCTAGATCTCCCAGTGTGAATCGATGGTCCATGTCCATCAGACGTGGACCTCTGAGTGGCATCAGAGGACCTAGAGATTACTATAGAGATGTTTCTCAGGTTAAGTTTTTTTAAAATAGTATTTTCCCAATTTTCATGGGCGTCATGAGCCCATAACCCCAGCAAATGTGGAGGGCTGGCTGTCCTTTGAAACAAGTGCTGTTTAAATCTGTATTAATAGGTGAATGATGTACAGCAAATGGGATAGAAGCGCGAATCAATCTGGATTGAGAGGAAAGGCACGGGGAAAATGTATTGTCAAAGGCTTTCATGGCCGGAATCACTGGGTTGTTGTAGGTTTTTTTCGGGCTATATGGCCATGTTCTAGAGGCATTCTCTCCTGACGTTTCGCCTGCATCTATGGCAAGCATCCTCAGAGGTAGTGAGGTCTGTTGGAACTAGGAAAATGGGTTTATATATCTGCGGAAAGACCAGAGTGGGACAAAGGACTCTTGTTTGCTGGAGCTAGGTGTGAATGTTTCAACTGACCACCTTGATTACCATTTGATAGCCTGGAAGTGCCTGGAGCAATCTTTTGTTGAGAGGTGATTAGATGTCCCTGATTGTTTTCCCTCTGCTGTTTTACTGTTGTAATTTTAGAGGGTTTTTTTTTTTAATACTGGTAGCCAGATTTTGTTCATTTTCATGGTTTCCTCCTTTCTGTTGAAATTGTCCACATGCTTGTGGAATTCAATGTCCCACTTTGTCCCACCCTGGTCTTTCCACAGATATCTAAACCCATTTTCCTAGTTCCAACAGACCTCACCGCCTCTGAGGATGCTTGCCATAGATGCAGGCGAAATGTCAGGAGAGTATGCCTCTAGAACGTGGCCATATAGCCCCAAAAAACCTACAATAACCCATGGGGGAAATGTTTATTGCAACAATTCATAACATTCGTAAACATATAATTTGTGCAAAACAGTTTTAAGTGTGTGTGTGTGGGGGGGCGGGCGGGGGGGCGGCGGAGAGTGAACCATCATCACAATAAAATACACAATTGTGTACAAAATTCTACCAAACTCTTCAAATTTAAATTGATATACAGAATTGAGATAATTGTACACTCAGGGCCCTCAGAAATGTTTTTCAGGTGAGGGCTCAATATTGCCAGGCAGATGTTATTAATTTTACCTACATTAAGGTACTGTATTTGCAAGGGAGGATCCAATTATTTTCCTCATCCGTTATCACTCCGATATCCTTAAATATGAAGTCCCTTACTAGCAGAAATGCCTTCCGTGTGTTCAGTGGAGTCAATTCCCAACTAAGTGTGTGTGGAAGAGATTGCAGGCAGCCCTTGTTATTTTTGTGGGCTCAACAATAACAGCCATCCGTGCTTGATCATTTACGGCACTTCTGATTGTTAATTTGTCAAGGTGCACAACTACATGGTCTAATTTTGCCCGACCCAGCTTTCGAGCCCCCAACTCTAAGGTCCATATGCACATTATAGAAGAGAGACCGGGGAAGTCACAAAGGCCAACGTGGAAGGAAGAAATAATTAAGACCCATCTGGAATGGTGGCAGCAGCTTATGGTGCCAATTTGGGGATTTAACAAAAATTAATAGGGAAATCACAGTGGGCACAAGGTTAGGAGGTTAATAAAAAAACACAGGCTTTAGTTTGAATTCTCTACACAGGCAGACCTAGTCTCTGCTAATTAATTTAATACTTTAAAAAAAATCTCTGAAGCTATGGGCCATCACCTCATTCCATGAAGGTGAATTCGATAAATAAATTATGTACTTTGCAAAGAAGCAAATACTTTTCTCAGTTCTGAAGGAACTGCCCGTCTCCTCCATTGTGGGATCTCCAGTCCTGGCATGATGAATGGAGAAGTCAGAAAGAAAAAGGTTGCCATCTCATTTATCTATGAGAATTGGACATAACATTGAGGTATTGGAGGATCCTGTGAGACCATCATCACTATCAGTTAATCGGTCAGAGACTGTAGATATGTTACACATTATTCCCTAAAATATCTTGAACCACAACTCCCAAAAGTCTTTGTAGGCCTAAGTGGTTGGTATTTGTAGTCCTGCTGATATTGTCTAGTCCTGCATTTGGACTGCTGATATTGTCTAGTCCTGCATTATATTCTGGGGTATGGAGCTCCCGGTGGTGCAATGGGTTACACCCTTGTTCCAGCAGGACTGCTGACCAATAGGTCAGCAGTTCGAATATGGGGAGAGTGGGGTGAGCTCTCCATGTCAGCTCCAGCTCCCCTTGTGGGGCCATGAGAGGAGCCTCCCTTAAGGATGATAAAACATCAAACATCTGGGCGTCTCTTGGACAATTCCTTGCCGACAACCATTTTCTCACACCAGAAGTGACTTGCAGTTTCTCAAGTCACTCCTGCCATGGAGAGAAAAAAAAACCATTGGACTGAACTTCAAAATGTATTAAAAATCCAAGGAACCACTCACTCACCTGCATAACGCATATGCGATAGAGGACTTGGAAAGCAAAGAAGGGAAAGAGATGAAGAAGCATCTTGGTGCTTTCTACTTGCGTTTCGCTGTATTGGCCACCATAGTTTTCCTTGGCATGGTCTAGCCAGTTTGTCACATTCTCCTTGAAGTAGCGGCATTTGACACAACACACTTTCAATGCATTAGCAGCCACACCACAGACTGTTAATGGACAACTACCTGGAGAAAAAGGACGATGAACCACAACAGAGTATTTGCAGTGATCAGTATAGTATAAGGTAGAAAACGGAGAAGTTTCATGAAGAAACAAGGAGGAGATTAATTGGGATAGGGCTTGTAAACTTAGACAGGTAGCCATTGCTCCCATTTATTGGTTTTAATGGGCAGCCGAGGGTCCACCACTGAGAAGGCCCTGTCTCTCCTCCCTGCCCAACGTGCTTGTGACAAAGAGCAGAGCCTCCCCCCGATGATCTTAAAGTCCTCAGTGGTTTGTAAGGGGAAATACGTTCGGACAGATAAGTTGAGCCAGAACCGTTTGGAAGTAAGTTTCAATGTGTCTCTAGAAAAGTGGCCTACAACTCCCAGAAATCCCAGCCAGTTTACCAGCTGTTAGGATTTCTGGGAGTTGAAGCCAAAACATCTGAGGTTGAGAACCACTGCTCTAGAAGGTTCAAGACTTATGATTATGATTATGACATTTATGACATTTATTTATACCCAACTTTTTCTCTACACAGAGGAGACTCAAAACGACTTACATTAAAATCATTCATTATTCCCTTATGCAAGGCTTACCTGACCCAATTCTTTCATTTCATGTGTGCCTATTGTTTTGCATAAAGATATTGAGTTACTCTTCTATTCTAAGGTACAGGGAACCATCTTTATTTTTCCCATGTCATTTGTTCTATTGAAGGAACCCATCCACCTCATTTACTGAGGTATTGCTGCATCTTAGAAGAACTGACATAATCTCCTCTAAACTTGTTTATAGTAAGATCGTCATATCCCAGGGAATACATTCTTTGCCAGACATCTCTATTGAAACTTCCATAGAGTCCATCAGACATACCATAGTATCACCCGGTGGATCTAGGAAATGTCTAAAGACCATTTTCCCCTGGTGCCGGGAAGTAAAGCATGGATATGGATTCTGTGGCTTAATATTTTTTCAAGATGAAGACCTGCCAAATATTATTTGCTTATCCCAATGCTTCCATATAACATGCATACTCCTTTCCTGGCTATGTATATGTGCAATTTAAGTTTGGCTCCACATCAGGACATATATAATACACGCACCTCCATCCATGCACATATTTATATGCCCCTGCTGGCATCTGGCAACAAAACCACATGAAGAATTGAGAACATATTTTACAAGCAATATTCCTTTCCTATCCATCCATCTCGACTTAAAATCTTGCCTCTAGTGTTCTTCTCCTCTGACCTTGAGCTAATATATGCTATTCAATTACAGTTCTTTAAAACACTACATGGCTCTCTAGATGATTTCTTCTCTTCTCCCAATATTTCGTCAACTTCCAATTGTCAAAATTATAGTGGGATAAAAAATGCAAATGAAATCCTTGCCTGGCATATGCATTTTCTGGCACCGGGTTGGGGTCGCTTCCTTCAAATAAAATCCAATCATTTTTTTAAGGTCACCTATGGGCTTGAATTATTGGCTTGGGTGAGAATTCTAGAAGACTCATCTACCGGGAAAAGCCAAAACGAAGTTATCTAAATATTTATTAAGGAGGAGGAGAGAGAAGTGTCCTCTTGGAATGGCACTCATGATAGATCCAAAAAGAAGTAAATACTGAAAAAATATGCCCTAGATTTGCTGTGTCCCAAAAAACTAATGCCATATCCACCAACACTTCATAGTTGAAAAATGGGGCCTATCTGGCTAATCAAAATCAGATGGGATGAGTTATTCATAAAGAACAGAATGCCATGATCACAGAAAGATGGAATAGTAATTAATGCAGCAGTTTCCTTTTGCCTGACCCTATTTCTGCAGCCTCTCCAAGTTTGTGTGTTCTCCCTCATTCATAATTTTTGCTATCTTGATGTTCAATGTGTTGTTGAAGGCTTTCATGGCCGGAATTGCTGGATTACTGTGAGCTTTCCAGACTGTATGGCCATATTCTAGAAGCATTCTCTTGTGATGTTTCACCTACATTTATGGCAGGCATCCCAAGAGGTTGTGAAGTCTGTTGGAAACTAGGCAAGAGAGATTTACATATCTGTGGAAAGTCCAGGGTGGGAGAAAGAACTCATCTGCTTGAGGCAAGTGTAAATGTTGCTATTGGTCACCTTGGTTAGCATGTAATGGCCTTGCAGCTTCAAAGACTGGCTGCTTGCTGTCTGAGGGATTCTTTGTTTGGAGGTGTTAGCTGGCCCTGATTTATTCTTTGTTGATTTGTTGAGATAAATTACCTCTGTCTCTTATCTCAATCCTTCTTGACTCTCTGGCATTTGCATGGAGAGCACAAAAAATAAATTCATCATGCAACTTTAAATCAACTCCAAAGCCTGGAGTGGCTTATTTTATTGTAAATACTAAACTACAAACTATTTACAGGAGCAGAAAAAAATAAGTCCCTTCACTAGCTGTACATTACTGGAAGCTCTAACCACATGGTAATCTGATTCTGTAGAATCAAGCACAGCTTTATGCATTTAACTCTTACACTGCATTGCCACACCACACACAGTTTAAACTATTTCATTACATTTAAACCAATGTTCTAACATTCTTGTCTGGATTTCCCCTGTTTTTTGAGTTTTGCTCTTTATTTACTGTCCTGATTAGAGGTTTTCATGGTTTTCAAAGGATCCCCCCCAGGCAGCAACCAGTCAGGCTTTGAAGCTGCAAGGCCATTAAATGCTAATCAAGGTGGCCAATTAGAACATTCACACTTGCCTCAAATAGACAAGAGTTCTTTCTCCCATCCTAGACATTCCACAGATATATAAACCTCACTTGCCTTAGCTTCCAACAGACCTCACAACCTCTGAGGATGCCTGCCATAGATGTGGGTAAAATGTCAGGAGAGAATGCTTCTGGAACATGGCCATACAGCCCAGAAAACTCACAGCAATCCAGTATCAGGTGTTGTTTGATGTTGAAGAATACGTTGTCTTGATGGTCAGCAATCAAGACAGTGACGAACTGTTTTGATTGCTGTGAGTGTCTGATCTGATTGTGGTATGCCAGAGAATAACTTTGTCATGTACACAATTTCTAAGGCTCCTTGTGTACAAAATTAGTAGATTTCAGATTATAATTTTTAAAACTGAAATGTTTCCCAAACAACCGGTTTGATTTAAACACACACACATGGATTTATCACATAACACTTACCTTTTGGTGGCTGGTAAATCATTTCACTGTGTGCCATGTGAATTGTGATCAGAGCCATCAGGACAGAGACAAAGGGAATAAGAAAGCCAAGGTTTTTGGCCACTGACTGCTGGATGTACGAAATGCTGACAAAGACAATGGCAGAACTTAAATTTAGCAGCCAATAAAACCTGAAAAGGAAAGTGCCAAAAGAAGTTTAAAATCATGATCCAGAATCAGTCCATTGCCAGTCGCATAGGTCATTCTCATTCAATCGCTGTATCTATTGCTCAAAAGCTTGATCCCAAAGCCAGGTTTTCTGTTTTTTTAAAAAAGGTTAGGAGGGAGGAAGCAGATCTGATATCATTTGGGAGAGAGTTCCACAGCCTGGGAGCCAACACCGAGAAGGCCCTGTCCATCGTCCCACCAGTTGCACTTGCGAGGGTGACGAGACCAAGAGCAGGGCCTTCTCCAATGATCTTAAACTCCTTGGTGGTTCACAGAGGGAGATATGTTCAGACAGGGCCAGAAGTGATTATGGCTTTATAGGTTAAAGCCAGCACTTTGAATTGTGCTCGGTAGGTAATTGGCAGCCAGTGGAGCTGACGTGACAGAGGGGTTGTGTACTCCCTGTACCTCGTTCCGGTGAGCAATCTGGCTGCCATTCGTTGGACTAGTTGAAGCTTCCGAGCAGTCTTCAGAGGCAACCCCACGTAGAGTGTATTACAGTAATCTATACGGGATGTAACGAGAGCATGGACTACAGTGGCCTTATTTAATTATTCTCTTCCTTCACTCTTCCCCTCCCCTTCCTTCCTTCATCTCATAAAGGTGTCACCTTTCTTTCCCAGTAACCTCACAGAGGGCCACTTCACCTAGCAGCAGCCAATTCAGTGACATCACAGAAGGACACCTCACCTAGCAAAAGCATTTGTGGTATAGTCACACACACACTGATTTTTATATATCTAGGTAAAGCAGTCTTTTTAATAAAGAAAAAAATCACAATCCTTTTTTCTTTATTGAAAAAAGACAGTAATTACAAATAATTTAGTATTCATACCTAGTTCTTTCCCAGCTCTATGGAGAGAACAGTGGGAATGAATTCTCCCTTCTGCTGCGTTGGCTGGCATGAGCCCAAGTCTCATCCAGAGACTCCGCCACCCCCCCCCCACCCCCCTTGACCTGCATAGGATTGTTCTGCCAGATTTCTTCAATCACACTGACTACCATCATTCTAAAATGTTTTAAAAGCCAGGTAATTTAAGATCAGGAATATCTTCGAAGGACTCAAAAGGTCAGAGCACACTCTTTATATGTCAGAAGCCCAGAAAACAGAAGAATCCCCTAGTTGGAGTTAACTCTGAACAAAATAATCTTTCATCTCTTTAAGAATGACAGTGGATGATTCGGAGAGGTAGCCTGCAGAGCGGAATGCAGACGGCAGCCAAAGGAAAGAACAATGACAGCTCCAATTTGAGTGGATTTAGTGCTGCTGAGAACCCTTTGGCAGCTATCAAGGGTGCTAGCAAAGCTTCCAAGCACCGGGGAACCACAATTCCCATCCACCAAGGTCACCCTCAAAAACTCAGAAAATTCCAACTTTTCGTTAAAAACAAAAAAAGAAATGTGGCCCATTTCAGATCTGTCTAAAACATTTATGAGACTTTTATATGAGTGATTTGGTGATGTTTGCCCTTAAAGGATTACTGTATTTGAAGTAAATAATATTTTAATTTTCTCTTGGCTCTGCAAATGAAAAAAAAAACCTTTACAAGAAGTCAGACTTTACAAGAAATGCCATCCCATTGCCAAAAACCTTACTTGATGCCTCTTTTTGCACCCTCTTCCCCATCACATTGAATACTCAGCTGCAATACTAAGCTTAGAAAGTTATTTTTTAAAACGATTACCTTGCTATTTGTGTTATTGTTTACAAAATGATTCATTTTTTATCTTGTTATAATGTCAAAAGTATAATTGGATCTTTTGATTCCTTTACAGCAGTGTTTCTCAATCTGGTTGTCGAGACCCCTGCGGGGGTCATGAGGGGGGTTTCAGAGGGATCATCAATGACCCTCAGAATAAACATATTTCTGATGGTCTTAGGAACCCCTTTGGCAGAGAAGGCTGAAGATCTCTCTGTCTGTCCTCTTCCTTTTTGGAAACAGATGGCAAATCCTCCCACCAAAAGCCCTCCTCCTGCTCTCAGGATGAAGGTGAACTAACATTCCAAAACACAAGGCCAACGCCCACCAAACCCTTCCAGTATTTTCTGTTGGTTATGAGAGTTCTGTGTACCAAGATTGGTTCAATTCCATCATTGGTGGAGTTCAGAATGCTCTTTGATTGTAGGTGAACCATAAATCCCAGCAACTACAATTCCCAAATGTCAAATTCCATTTTCCCCAAACTCCACCAGTATTCACATTTTGGCATATTGAGTTTTTGTACCAAGTTTGGTCCAAATTCATCATTGTTTTGAGTCCACAGTGCTCTCTGGATGTTGATGAACTACAATTCCAAATCTCAAAGCCAATGCCCATCAAACCCTTCCAATATTTTCTGTTGGTCATGGGAGCTCTCTGGATATAGATGAACTACATCTCTGCTAAATCATGGTGAATTTTCTCCAAAGGCCTCCAGTATTTCTTTTTGCTAGTCATGGGGGCTCTGTGTGTCAAGTTTGGTTCGATTCCATCATTGGTGGAGTTCAGAATGTTCTTTGATTGTAGGGTAACTATAAATCCCAGCAACTACAACTTCCAAATGACAACCCGCCCTAACCCCACCAGTATTCAAATTTAGGCATATCAGGTATTTGTGCCAAATTTGGTCCAGTGAATGAAAATCATAATGTAAATATCAAATATTGACATTACAATTCATAACAGTAGCAAAATTACAGTTATGAAGTAGCAACGAAAATAATTTTATGGTTGGGGGTCACCACAACATAAAGCACGATTTGCCCACAGTTAACCAGTAGCCTTCTAATGGCTGATTGGAGAACTGAACCCTGATCTCCAGATTTATAGTCCAACACTCAGATCAATTCAAGAATAACATAGGATTAAGTCATGATAGTTAAACTGCTGTAAGAGCAGATATAGCCAGGAAGTATGTATGTCAACACAATTATGTGACAAGAAAAGCCCAGCTGGATCAAAACAAAAGCCTTAAACATAAGAACATCCAGGCATTTGCTACCTAGGAACACCATAGTTCCTTATACAAAAGATTATTCTTTGTCTATAGCAACACGTCCAAAGGTTAAACATTAATAGGAAAAAAAAATGACACAGAGGTCAACACCTGAGATTTATTTAGTATGGCTGGAATCTGCACTTCTCACAGTGACTCAGCTTTTTTCAAAAAAAAGGGGGGAAGAGAAGTAAAAATCACGCAGAAATTGCCAAAATCACAGGCTACAGGTTTTTAACCTTTTGGGCAGGTCATGGACTGCTTTAAGAATCTAAGGAAAGCTATTGCCCCTTCCACTCCCCAGGAAAAATGCATTTCAACATTTTAAAGATGTTAGGAGGGAAGCCAATATAGATATAGTCCTTGGGTCAGTATCCCTTCAAGCTCATCCAAGGTCTTCATGGGGCTCATGGGCCATAGGTTAAGAACCCCTGATCTAGTGTGAAAATATTGCCTGCACACCCTAGAGGTATAGGCGAAGGGACTTGATGCTAAAGTTTGAGGATTATTAAGAACAAGAGTTCATCTTTAAACTATGGCTGTAATCCAATGCACTAAACTTTAAACCATCAAGACACATGATCTGTTAAGAAGACAGAGAGGAAATTGTCTTTATAGAATCTTTTATTTTAAAAAATACTGTATAAGTCCCATATTTGCTAGGGAGATGTTCCAAGATCCATCACGGATGTGCGAAACTAGCTAATCATGATTCTTGTTATACTTGAGTTGGAAGCAAACTGTGGAATTATACTGGAGAACCTAGATAGGCCCACAAGGATCTGAAGCATGGACAAGTAAAAATGGAGATGCTGAGCCTGTGGATAATGGGGTCATGTTGTGATTTTAATTGTTTCTCAATTATTTGAACTTTTTGGCAAGTCAAAATGTTCAAATTAACTTAACTGATAAACCACTTCAAATTTTGCAAACCCTAGTTAAGTAATGTATGATGAAATGGGTAGTAAACATGGGTCACACAATTGGAATGGAGGACTGGGAGAAAATTTGGAATAATAAAGTGAAATATACATACTCATATGACATGAAAGAGAGATGGTATAAAATGATGTTGCAAATAAATAAATACTTTGCAGTTTTTTTCCGCAGACTCACTGTTTTGCGGTTTTTTAAAATATGAATTTAAAATATACAAGTAGCGAGGGAACACTGTATACTTGTTATCAAAGTGCATTGTTTCTCCAGCATAGATGCTGCCACAGACTTGAGTTGCACAGAGTGGAAGAACAGCTCTCATGCTGCCCTGGGAGGGAGGGGGCAAGCCAGGAACCCCCTGGTTGTGATGTAGGCACATGGGAAGTGATGTTTACATGCTTCTTGGAAGCCAGAATTATCGCCCTGGGTGGCGGAGGCAGCGGGCTGCAAGGGAGGCATGTGTGTGGCTAGTGAAGAGCCCTATCTTTCTTGGAGCCTAGCCGAAGTGGTGCCAACGAGGGGCATGGAGAGAGCCACCAAGGCAGCTTCCACCAGGGCTTCTTGCTCGGGTGACCGGGTGAGAACCCCAGCCCAGTGGGGAAGCAGGCAGGGAGGGAGAAGGGTGGCTCTAGCAAGGGGAAGGGGGAAGGGAGGGAGGAAGGGAGGGGGAAAGAGGAGAGAGAAGGTGAAGGGGGAGAGATGAGTGGGTGGAGCCACTCCTAGTTGAGGGTGGTCTTATGCCTCACACTGTATATAGTGTCCCTACTCTGTGGATTTTCACTTATCACGGGTGGTCCTGGAATGATATGTGAGGGAACACTGTAAATTAGTAAATTAGAAAAATCCTATAAAAATATGAATGCAAAATGTTGGAAATGTGATACGGAATTAGGCACCTTTTTCACATGTGGTGGAGTTGTAAGAAGGGAGAGAAATACACAGAGCAATTCAGAAGATCTCACAAATAAAACTGCAAATGAAACCAGAGTACGTCCTGTTGGGAAACATTGGTATAAAATGAAAGAGAAATAAATATATCCTTTGGTAACTGTGGCCAGAAGAGTGCATGCACAACATTGGAGGTCAAATGAATTCCCAACACTGAAGTAATAACTGATAAAAATGGTGGAAATTATGAGCATGGAAAAACTAACACAATTAGAAAACTGACAAGGCAACTTCAAAAAGGCAACAGACTGGACTTTATTGATAAGATATACGAAACAAGAAAAAATGAGGATGCTATTATAAATCAGAATCAAGAAGAAAACAGCTACTCCTGGGAACATAAAAAGGAAGAGGAGGAAATGAAATAAGAAGTAAAGGAGAAGTATAGACTTTAAATCACAATGAAGAGGATTGGAAGCCAACAATATATTTTCCCCAATTCTAAATCCTAACATTGGACCTAAATATTCCCCTTCTTTTTTATATATCACTATACCTTTCCCCGTATTTTTCCTTCCTTTACATTTTTTTATGTTATAGAAAAAATATCTCAATAAAAATATTAATTTTTTCATACTCAATTTCAATACATGAAAATGTATGTTATTTACTCTTAACAAGAATTCCCTTCATTTTGCCTCTGCAATTTGAGGATGTGACTCACCCAAGACATCTGGTGGAAAATCCAGATGTAACATTCATACGAGAAACCATAACCTTCCCAAGGCAATTGTAGGATCTGCAAACTGAATTGCCTAAGTATTTATAGCTTTCAGTAAGGTCAGGCATATTCGAGGAGGAAATCAGTCTTGTGTTGTTTCAAAACATTTTGCGATGTTTCTGACTTTTAGTTACTTGTATCATTTAAGTGTATTTAAATATTGTGTGCTTGAGCAAAGCAAAATGTCACACTAACAGCAGCAGTAGAATTAATAGTGAAAACTTGTGCGCCAGCTGCGCCCGTACCTTGGGAAGTCTGACTTGGCCACAGTAATCCATGCTCTGGTTACATCCCGTATAGATTTCTGCAACGCGCTCTACGTGGGGTTGCCCTTGAAGACTGCCCGGAAGCTTCAGATGGTCCAGCGTTCGGCAGCCAGGTTGCTAACGGGAGCGGCACTCAGGGAGCACACCACTCCGCTGCTGAGCCAGTTCCACTGCCAGTTCCAGGCTGCCAATCTGCTACCGGGCACAATTCAAGGTGCTGGCTTTAGCCTATAAAGCCCTAAACGGTTCCGGCCCCACTTACCTCTCCGAACGCATCTCCACCTATGAACCAACTAGGACATTAAGATCGTCCGGGGAGGCCCTGCTCTTGGTCCCTCCTGCGTCACAAGCGCATCTGGCGGGGACGAGGGACAGGGCCTTCCCGGTGGTGGCCCCTCGGCTATGGAATGCCCTACCTGTAGACATCAGACAGGCCCCTTCGTTGCTGGCGTTCCGGAGGAAGGTCAAGACATGGCTCTATGAACAAGCGTTTGGCTAAACAGTGCAACTAAACACAGGAAGACGGTATAATCGAACATAGGAAATGGTATAAGGATTATGAGAATGGATTCTGATTGTTACTGAGGTGTTGATATGATAATTGATTGTTGTTTTGTCTGTTGTATATGATGTGTTTTAACTACTTGTTATTGTTATGATAATTTGTACTGTGTAAACCGCATTGAGTCGCCGAATTAGGCTGAAAAATGCGGTATAGAAATAAAGCAAATAAATAAATAAATAGTGAAAGTAGCCAAAAGATATAATGCAGAGTCTGACCAAATAATATCATAAGAACATTAGAGAAAAAAAACTATTAACATAATCACAATCCTAGTTTATGTTCCAGAAAAAGAAGAAATAGAAAGATGCTATGCTGGAATCCAAGAGGAAATTGAACACTTGCCAAAATAGGACTTCTTGTTAATCATAGGAGAAAAGTAGGAAACAGAACAGAATAAGATAGGAGGTAAATTTGTCCTACGATCAAAAAAGGAATGAGAATGACTGATTGAATTTTGAGAGGCTAACTGTTTAGTGCAAACACATTCTTCAAGCAACCATTGAGGTGAGAGTATACATGGTGATCACCGAATAACCAATATAGAAAGCAAATAGAACTGAAATCAGAAGCACAATAGGGAGAGGCTCCATTCTCTCTGCAAAAACTAGACCAGAAGCAGAATGTAGCACAGACAATAAACTGCTGATGTAAAAAAATGGAGTAAAACTAAAGACGATTAGATCCAGGGAACCCATGCCACCTCTCTATCCTGGCTTGGTCAGACCACACCTGGTATATTGTGTCCAATTCTGGGCACCACAGTTGAAGGGAGATGTTGATAAGCTGGAATGTGTCCAGAGGAGGGCAACTAAAATGATCTAGCATGTGGAGAACAAGCCCTATGAGGAGCGGCTTAAAGAGCTGCACATGTTTAGCCTGCAGAAGAGAAGGCTGAGAGGAGACATGATGAGGGCCATGTATAAATATGTGATGGGAAGTCATTGGAAGGAGGGAGCAAACTTTTCTGCTGCACTTGAGACTAGAACGTGGAACAATGGCTTCAAACTACAGGAAAGGAGATTCCACCTGAACATTAGGAAGAACTTCCTAACTGTGAGAGCCATTCAGCAGTGGAACTCTCTCTCTGCCCTGGAGTGTGGTGGAGGCTCCTTCTTTGGAGGCGTTTAAACAGAGTCCACTTGTCAGGAGTGCTTTCAATGAGATTTCCTGCTTCTTGGCAAGGGGTTGGACTATGATTCTATTATTCTAAGTTGCATTTTATCAAAGACCTTTCTCTAGATTAATGACGTGGGCCACACATTTCGTTTTCAAGTTCATCTACAGCTATAAAAACTAGTTTCTTTTTAATCACCTGCCTTTCTTAGTTTACCCAAAAAGCCTGAAGCAATGTCCTGTGTGGATTGTCCCAAAGAAACTTTTGATATGCATTCATCTTCTCCCCTTTGTCATCAACACCAGAAAGTGTCGCTTTGATTTTAAGAAAAAACTCTCTCTGAATTGCAAGAACTCCAGCACTATAAATTCTCCTGAGCAACTGTTCAGCTCGGTCTTCTGCCTTTATTCTCCGGAGTCTTATTTAATCAAAATGATGTTTCTAATTAAGGATTAAAACCCAGAATTGAACGTTTAAAGAGGGATTTCCCCCCTCTTTCCTATACTCCTTTGGGTAGGTCAATGAGGAAGAATTTGCTTCAAGGAACTAAACAATCTTTTCACCTTCAGTTAGAAGCAGCAATATTTAAGAAAGAGCTCAGATATGATCCAAAAATGCACCAGAGAAGGTTGGAAAGAGGAAACTGTTCCCATAGGAATACAGTGTGATGTATTTCCATAGCAATTTTACATTATACCCACTGTAAGTTCATACCATGTACACCTTTCCATGTAAATTCATATTATCTTTCAGGAAATAGCACATTTAGGCCTATGCCAAGATCAGAAACCCATTCACACTATAGAATCGTAGTGCTATTATTCTGATTTAACCGACATGGTTCAACCTGTGAAAACCTAGAATTGGCAGTTTAGGAAGGGGCACACCAGTGTGGCACATTGGTTTGAGTGCTGGACTATCTCTGGAGCCCAAGATTGGAATCCTCACTTGGTCCTGAAAGTCCACTGGGTTGACTCTGGTCAAGTCATACACTCTCAGCCCATTACAGCTCACAATAGGTTCACCTTAGGGTCATCATAAGGTGGAAATGATTTGAAGGCACACAACAATTCAGAATTCTTAGAGAGTTTCAGTGCCTTACCAACTGACAAATCACAGGATACCATAGGATGAAATCATGGCAGTTAAAGTGGAGACATAATGCTCTAACTGTATAGTGTGAATGGCCCCCACGTTGCATGTCTAATGAGAGCCAACACAAAAGTATCCCACCATCTGCTTTCTTGCATGAGAAGGCTCTAGGTAGATTACTACTGTTTTTTCTATGTTTTTCAGGAAAACCGACAGATCAGAGATATGAGATTGCCAATATACTTAAAAATAAACATATACAGATTGAAATCTCTTCAGGAAAAGTATTTTAATTAGGGCTAACTCAAGTGGTAGAGGTCAATGCCCACCAAACCCTTCCAGTATTTTCTGTTGATCATGAGAGTACTGTGTGCCAAGTTTGGTTCAATTCCATTGTTGGTGGAGTTCAGAATGCTCTTTGATTGTAGGTGAACTATGAATCCCAGCAACTCCCAAATGACAAAATCATTCTCCCCCAACTCCACCAGTATTCAAATTTGAGCATACAGGTATGTATGCCAAATTTCATCCAATGAATGAAAATACATCCTGCATATCAGATATTTGCATTATGATTCAAAACAGTAGCAAAATTATAGTTATGAAGTAGTAACAAAAATAATGTTATTGTTGGAGGTCACCACAACATGAGAAACTGTGTTAAGGGATTGCAGCACTAGGAGGTTGAGAACCAATGGAGTAGAGAGAAATGGGGGATATATTCCTTAGCATCAGATATATTGATTATGCTCTATTGAGAAGAGTCGTGTGTGAAATTCTATCAGACATGGCTGGACGTTCTTCGAAATTCCCAAAGTAGCAGTCAGAATAACATTTCGTTAGATGAAATATGGCATATTCAGCTACCAAGATCTTCCCAATGACACCCCAACCCATGCTTATTCTCCCATTCCAACAGATACTGACCAGTTGAAAAATGGCAGGCGCTCCTTTTGACCCGTTTCATCAAGATTATACAGGCGGAGAGGACACACTAGGACCCTTATTCCTCCTGAACCAAGACAGGTGGCAAGCAGTCCAATGTAAAACAGTGCCTTTTGTTCCCTCTTTGGCAAGGTGTGAAGGACATAGCGTTTGTCTATGAAAAAATCTTCAAATGGGAAGGCAACAACAGGCAACAGGGCTGTACCTGCAACAGGAGAGATGGGCACATGAGACGGAAAGAAGGGCAGGATTAAAGGCTATACATAAAACCAGATTTTTTAAAAGTTACTTTGGAGTAAAATTCCCAGAATCCCCCCAGGCAGCAAAGCTGTAGTTAAAAAACAAACAGCATTTCCAAACTTTAAAGCAGTTGTTCCCAATATTTGGTAATCCAGGTGAACATGAGGAAGAACTTCCTAACTGTGAGAGCTGTTCAGCAGTGGAACTCTCTGCCCCAGAGTATGGTGGATGCTCCTTCTTTGGAAGCTTTTAAACAGAGGCTGGATGGCCATCTGTCAGGGGCGCTTTGAATGCAATATTCCTGCTTCTTGGCAGGGGGTTGGACTGGATGGCCCATGAGGTCTCTTCCAACTCTATGATTCTATGATTCATGGATTTCAGCTCCCAGAATTCCTGACAGGCGGCAAAGCTCGCTGGGGCTTCTGGGAGATAAAGTGCCAAATCCTTTGAGGACTATAGGTTTGCAACCACCGTATAAAAAAGTTTGGGGGGTTTTTTTGCATAGAGTTACCAACTAGAAACTGGAGAAAGCTCCTGTACCTCTAATGCAGGGAAACTCGTTTTCAACACATCAGCTTTATGGTTGCCCTCAAAGGGACATTTTAAAATTGTATAAATGTAATGATGTTGCTGTGGCATTGAAAGCCTTGCAGGCTACATAAAATGATGTGGCATTTCACATATGTGATCTGATGGTTGTGTAGAAGAGGAAGTCACTTGCCACAAAATCAGGCAGTAAACAGCATCTACCGATGTTCACTTCTTCACAAATATTAAATGTAC
Source organism: Anolis sagrei (assembly GCF_037176765.1). Lineage (NCBI taxonomy): Eukaryota > Metazoa > Chordata > Lepidosauria > Squamata > Anolidae > Anolis > Anolis sagrei. The sequence goes on from NC_090025.1 coordinate 181,825,501, forward strand.
AGGAGCCCTCTCTAGTTTACAGTCTGGCAGATGTACACCAACTCACCAGATAAGAGGCTAAATCAAATTTTAGTCACAATAAAAGTGGATTCAGTGAAATTAATGGGACCTCCATTTGCCAACCCTAATAAGTACCATCCATTTCAATCAATTAAACGGTATGTTCTCTAGGGTTGTGCATTTAGGGTAAACCCTGACCTGTTTCATGCTTCAGCATTTGTTGGAGGCCCTGATCCATTTTTGGGAGCCTCCTGAAATCAGGAAGGCAGACATCAGTTTTTGCTCTCTGATATCAGAAGATCAATTTTCTATCAGCCCATTATTGGGGTAGTGGGAGGGAGGCTTCTCATCCAGTCTACCCTTCCCAGCACACACTTTAATGAGGCTTCTTCTTACCTGCTGCTTCTACTCTACTTGGCTGTAGGACCTGGCAAGTGTGAGCGCTCCTGCATTCCACACACACTCTCTTCTTGGAATGTGTGTGTGTGTGTGTGGTGTGCAGGAGCACGCACACCTGGCAGGCATGGGCATTCTGGGCCTGCACACCACACACACACACACAGAGTTTCCAAGGAGAGTGTGTGTGTGTGGTGTGTAGGAGTGCCCATACCTGCCAGGGCTTGCAGCTGAGCACTTCTTACTTTGTGATGCCAAAAAGCAGACAAGGAGCTGGGACCAGCTCCTGCTTGCTTTTGTGTCAAGCTGATTTTCATAGGGGGAGAGGACTTCCTGTTACAATCTCCTGAAATAATGAAGGACACGAAAGAAACGAAGGAAACGGGAGAAATGAATTTCACACACAATTGTACTGTTCTCTTTCTCAGACTCTCCAAATATGATTGGCCTGTAAGTACCAGCAGCTCCAGCCACCATAGTGAGGAATCCTCCTCAGACTTGTAGTTCAGCAGTCTCCACAAGGATGCATGATTCCCATATATGATTTAACCCAAGATACCCAAATGTGTTAAATCTCTTCTGTACCTCTCGAGCAATAATTTCAGCAACATCAACTATATGCTATTATTGTTTCTCTGGCTGGAAGATGGAAGCCATCTTCCCAAGCACACTGCAGAATTATAGCAGTTTGACACTTCTTTAACCATGTTGGCTTAATCCTATGAAATCCTTGGATTTAAACTACAAATCCCAGAATTTAATGGCATAGAGCTATGACAGTTAAAGTGGTGACAAATTGCTATAATTCTGCAGTGCATATAGCCCATGGGGCTATAGGTGCTTTGTTACTTGCAGGCACCTCCATTTTGATATAGGAGCACCAGATTTTAAGAAGCCACAGTCTGAACACACCTTGCATTACAAACAACTGTCAGAGAATAGCACAACAAGGTACAACTTACCTATAAAATGCAGCAATGCACAGATATATACCAATTTGATTCGTCCCCCCGGACTTTCAGCAAGCCAGCCCATCAGAGAAGGGGTCACCATGCAGGCACCTGAAAAGCAAAGGTTGATCATGGCTGCCTGGTAGTTGTGGTAGCCAAGTTTGATGGTGCAGAAAAGGATCATGTTGCAGACAATGCCGAAAAAAGTGAATTTTTCACACAAGTCCACCAGGACAGCATAGAGCATCACCTGGATCTCCTTCTGAAACTTTGAGCCAACTTGTTGGGTCTGAGACTTCCTCCTCTCCTTCCTGGGACTGTTGTTCAAAAGTCGTGGGTCTTGAATGAAACTGATGCCCGAGGGAGGCATGGCGATTCGATCAAACAGATAAGCCAAGCTTAGAGCGACACAGATTTCCTGAGCTGTACACTTCAGCAGCGACCCTCTCCTGCAATTAACCCACAAGTGAGACATTTGTGTTAAATTCCACACCTTGCCGTGACAATTCTCAGAACTTCTCTTATATTCCTGCTTTCTGATCCAAGACCTCAATGGTAACTTATTTGACAGTGCAACTTGGGTGGCAACCAATCTGTTTAATTAGCGTGCTATGTGGCAAATGCAATCTTGGCTCCTTCCCACCGGCAAACAATTGCCTATTAAAATGATGTGAATCCAATACCATGTGCAACAAACTTTATCTGCCTCTTACAGATAAAGGTTTAAATACCGATGAAGTCTAATGCACCTCAGCAAAATTCTAGTATGAGGATCCAGAAAATAATGTGGGGCTAATATTCCAATGTTTTAATTAAGCAAACGCAAATAAAACTGGAAGCAAAGAGATAAAGACGCAAAGGATACATGTTAGCAGATGAACAATAGCTTATCATTATTACATTTTTGGTTATTTTGGAGTTCAATTCCGATAAAGAAGTTAATTAGAGGGGGAAATATGGGCCACTAGATTTAAGTGTAATAAGTAGCATCCTCATCCATTCACCTTCTTCCTAATAATTACAATCTATTCATGAACAAGTTGGGAGCAGAGATGAGGAAAATGTTCAGGGGATATTCTAAGCCAGTTTTTCCCTTGCTTACAACTGAATTTTAGGGGCTTTTTGGGAATTTACTTGACCACATGAGAATGGGATGCGGGTAGACTAGGATAGGAATGGGGTAATCTTCCAGAGGGTGTTGAACTGTAACTTTCCAGCATTCCTCAGCAATGACTATGCTGTCTAGTATAATGGAGTAGCAATCCAGCAGTGAATCAATATGGTGTAGTGGCAAAAGGTACTAACTGAGTGTCAGATAGCACTCCAAGGGAACACAGTTCCACTCAGCCATGGAAACTGGTTAACTTATCTTGTGCAGGTCACACTCTTTCAATCTCAGAAAGTCAATGGCACATCACATCTGAATAATTCTTGTCTAGAAAACCCTAAGGTAGGATTGCTATACATACAACTTCAAGGCATATAATAACAAAAACAAGTCCAACAATACTAGAGGGCTATAGGTTTCCCACCCTAAGTTGGAGGAATGAGGGTTTCACAAATGCTAGATTCTCATGCCTACCCAGCCCAGCTTTCACAAGCCGACTTTTAAGCAAGTTGCTCTGATAGCGCACTCTATTTGGGATTTATAGTTTGCTGGGATACATAGAATTCTCTGCTCGAGAGCTCTATGCCCATCTCCCTGGAACTATAGCTCCTTAGACATCTTGACTTAATTCTCAACCTCTTTCTTCTTAGGCAATGTTTCTCAGCCTTCCCAATGCCATGACCCCTTACTACAATTCCTCATGTTGTGGTGAACCCCAACCATAACATTATTTTCGTTACTGTAATTTTGCTACTAATCATCTCCCATCAAAGGATTCCCTCAGGCGGGAAGTAGCAAGCCTTTGAAGCTGATCAGTCACAGCATTCACACTTCCCTCATGCAGACAAAAGTTCTTTCTCCCACCCCTGGACACTCCATAGATATATAAACCCCACTTGCCTAGTTTCCAACAGACCTCACAACCTCTGAGGATGCTTCCCATAGATGTGGGTGAAACGTCAGGAGCGAATGCTTCTGGAACATTGGCTATACAGCCTGGAGAACTCATAGCAACCCAGTGATTTTGGCCATGAAAGCCTTCGACAACACAATTTTAAACAATGTTTTAGGTTAACCTCTAACAGCCAACAGTAAGAAATAGGAATGGTAATACCTCCCTCCCCTTTTATCCTGTGTAGCATTAAACAAAGAGATAACTCCATTATAGAGAACTCAGCCCCAAAGTACTTTTCTGGCATTAACCTAGGGCTTATAAGAAGAGAAAGAAGTCAATTTAGAGCATGTTTAGAAACCTGGGGTTGGGACAGATAATGGGCGAGAGCAAAGCTGCTTCTGCACATTTTTAGTAGCAAACTCAAATAGTAGTAGTTATAAGTATGACCTTTCTTACCTGTCTTCTTCCCTTTTTCTCACTTCTGCAAAAGAGTCTTCTGTTCTTAAAGGAGCCCTGAAAGACACCCAGCCTTGCGATGACTTATTCTATGGCCCAGGAATGGGAAAGAATTAAGGAGAAATCCAATATATACTTTTTGGGGAGTAAATCCATTGGCTTATGCTTCCCTGTCAACATGCAAAGGTCAGAGCATAGTCACCAAACACACAGCATGAGACCCTACACTCAGAGGGCTGGGCTGAGTAACCCTCAAGAGGTACATTTCCCATTTGCAGCCCCACGACCTCAATGCAGCTCCACTCAGAATGGTAATTCGACGTCTTAAGACCATTCACATTTATTGCAAAGCCAAACAACTTTAAGTAAAGTGGGCTTTACATTTTTTAAGGTGAATCTGCATGTATTTGTGTGATTTATTGTGCTTTCAAGAAGAAGGATTGCCTGTGTTGCTATGTTCTTGGAAGGTCCACACGAGCTGAAGAAAGTGTACAAATGGGTTATAGGTCAATCGGAAGAGACAAGGTAGTAAATTCCGGCAAGAGATAGATATGCACTAAGGTCTTCTTGTCTGGTTATGGGAAATCTTTTGGGCAACATTGATTTTACTCACTGAGAAAATATCTCATATGTTTGTTTTGATTTTTTGTGCTTCTTTGTAATCTTCAGGACTAGACACCCAAAGATATAGGAGCTGAGTCTCATGACACCAGTTTCACAAACAGATATGAATGTAGGGATGGTCACATTTCTCTTCTTCCAACCCAGGTGTATCCATTTCACATAATTATAGCAGTTTGATGCTAGTTAAAGTGCCATGGCTCTTATGGGAATTCTGGGATTTGCAGTTCAATGAGATACTTAGGATTTTCTAGTATACTTCCTTAAAGTCTGGTAGAGAATTCCAAATATCTCACCAAACTATATATCCCATAAGATCAAGCCATGGCAGTTAAAATGGCATAACAGTGTGTAGGGTAGCTAGCTATATAATACATTTCAACTCGCTTTTTTGCAATCCTGGGAATTTTTTTAAGCACTAGCCATAAAAGAAAAGATGGCAAAAAGCAGATATATGACTGTTTCGTGAACTTGAAAAAGTTTTTTTAAAAAACCCACCTCTGGCCATGATTGCTAAGAGATTTGGAGAACTACAGTCCAAACATAACTTTCTTAAGATTTGACCATTTCTAGGTGACCTTTACTTACTTATTTACTTACTTAGGCAATCCCTCGTAGTCCGAGGATGATGGTCCTCCAAGTTTAGTGTCTTGGTGGCTGTGGAACCCTGTTCTTGCTCCATATACTCACCCTCAGTGAGGACATGAGTTTCCAGGTAGAAGGTGACCCCAGTCAGGGTTGGTTTGACATGCCTTTCTGTTGGCACACTTCTCCCTTTTGCCCTCCATTCATGTCTCTTTGAATTCTGCATCACTGCTGGTCATAGCTGACCTCCAGTTAGAGCTCTCAAGGGCCAGGCCTTTCCAGTTCTCAGTGTCTATGCCACAGTTTTAAAGGCTGGATTTAAGCCTATCTTTAAGTCTCTTTTCCTGTCCATCAATTCTTGAGTTGGGTGTATAGTAACTGCTATGGAAGACGGTGATCGGGCATTTGGACAACATGGCCAGTCCAGTGAAATTGATGGTGTAGGTGACCACAGGACAATGAATGTTTCAAATGTTAATGCTTCTTTATATGTTTGAATAAAGGTAAGGGAGGGAATTTGAATGACTGCTGGATCAGCAGCAGAAGACTGGAGGTTAGCCTATTTTAAATCAGCCCTGGAGTAACCCCATATGCGACATTTTTGTGTCAAATCCAGGCCATTTATGAAATATTTATTTATTTATTTATTTATTTGATGCATTTATTAACCGCCATTCTCAGCCCTTTAGGGCGACTCATGGCGGTGTGCACACATGTAAAAGACAGTTTACAAAGAAGCAATTACAACAACATATAAACTACATAACAATTACAAACTACACTAAAAATCCGCTTCGTCTCATAGTAGAATCATAACCAATCTCATATTCCTTGTTCCATTCCAGTCATCTTTACCACATTGTTATAGCACTTAATTAAATGCCTTCTCGAACAGCCATGTCTTGAGGCTTTTTCGGAAGGACATGAGGGAGGGCGCCTGTCTGATGTCTGCAGGGAGAGTGTTCCACAGCCAGGGGGCCACCACCGAGAAGGCCCTCTCCCTCGTCCCTGCCAGACGTGCCTGTGAGGCAGGCGGGATCGAGAGAAGGGCCTCCCCAGACGATCTCAAGGTCCTCGTGGGCCTGGACTACATGTGCACTGCTGGGATGTCTTGCACCTCACTTCCTCCATGTCTCCTCTGCACTTAGCTAGATATCGAGCCCTAAAGTATCCCCTTATTTTGGAGATAAAGAACTCTGAAACCACTCTCCTGAACATACTGACTATGGCTGGATCTACACTGCCCTATATCCCAGGATTTGATCCCAGATTATCTGCTTTGAACAGGATAATGTGAGTCTTTACTGCCAGAAAATATGGGATAAAAAGATAATCTGGGATCAGATCCTAGGATATAGGGCAGTGTAGATCAAGCGCTAGTCAGTATGTTCAGGAGAGTGGTTTCAGAGTTACCTATCTCCATTTGAGACTGAAATCCTGGTTCTTCCCTGCCTTGATTATACAAGTTGCTTTAAGGAGGTCAGAGGAATGGAGGTATCTGGAGCAGGCATGCTACTTCCTACAAATTACTTTATGGGCATTCGCTCAAAGGTAAGGTCTACTGAGTTCAAGAGGGCTTGCTCCCTAGTTAGTGCTGGCGAACAACTAGGAGTTTCACACATTTGAAGCCATGTAAACAAATCATATTTTTCTATTAGCAACCTCTCTGCTGTGAAGATTGTTTAGCAGCCAAAATCATATAGCAGCATATTTTTTCTATCAATCATGTGTAGGCACAAAGCTGCCAGACATTTTTAATTTTATTTTAATTTTATTTATTTGTTTGGCAAATCTCCTGTACCTTTAACACCTCTCTTGACAGGCAGCTAGTGAAAAGATTTCCCCATAACAGCTATCTTATTACAGGAAGCACACACAATGTATGATAGCTGTGAGGGTCCACAGAATAAGGCAAACAAAATTACAGAAAGATGCCATGTTGATTAGGACCAAAGACAATAATGGTGGCTTTTTCTTTCTTGAGGTAGTCAGAGAGCCCTGAAGGATCCTGAAATATTATTCCTTCCCTTTTACTTCTTGGGAGAAGAACAATGACCAATCTCGATAAAATAATGAAGAGTAGAGACATCACACTGGCAATGAAGATCCGCATAGTTAAAGCAATGGCATTCCCCGTAGTAACCGATGGATGCAAGAGCTGGACCCTAAGGAAGGCTGAATGAAGGAAGATAGAGGCTTTTGAACTGTGGTGTTGGAGGAAAATTCTGGGAGTGCCTTGGACTGCAAGAAGATCCAACCAGTCCATGCTTCAGGAAATAAAGCCCGACTGCTCACTGGAGGGAAGGATATTAGAGGCAAAGATGAAGTACTTTGGCCTCATCATGAGAAGAAAGGAAAGCTTGGAGAAGATACTGAGGCTGGAGAAAATGGAGGTAAAATGGAAGAGGGGCCGACCAAGGGCACGATGAATGGATGTTATCCTTGAAGTGACTGGCTTGACTTTGAAGGAGCTGGGGGTGGTGACGGCTGACAGGGAGCTCTGGCATGGGCTGGTCCATGAGGTCACTAAGAGTCGGAAGCAAATGAACGAATAAACAACAACAACAACCCTTAGTGACATTCTGGTTGATTTTCAAAATGTCACTGCACTACTATAAAGTCACAGAAGTTCTGGTAGAAGAAGTACAAGTCAGCCCTACACATTAACTGGGTTTAGGGGCACAGGTTTTATGTAAAAGAGAAAAAACACAAACAAAGAAATTGCTGAGGTTTTTTTTCTTAGATAACACATTTCTGGGGATTTCTACATCTACTCTATGCTGTTTTTCAGCTAAAAGCTGACCATAGAAGCAGACTAGAGGACCTAGAGATTCCTGGAGGGATGTTCTCTCCAGAAATCTCTACATTCTCTTGCATGACTGGGGGAAGCCGATCATAGTGCCGGGCTTTAGCACAGCAGGTTAATCACCAGCATCAGTAAGATTACACCAATTGAAAGGTTGGCAATTTGAAGCCTGGGTCGGGGTGAGTGCCCAACCTTCAGCCCACGGTCTACCGAAGCAGTTTGAAAACAATAGTGAGTTGTGAGTAGAGAAATTAGGCACCCTTAAGCTGGGAAGTATTTTATGGAACCACAAAAAATACAACAAAAATGCTGGCAATCAAAGGAAGGAGGAAGTCTGTGATAAAGGCTCTTCATCATAGAGGATGGTGCAAAACCACCACCCTGTGGTCTGACTCAAGCACAACCTCCAGGGTGCCAAAGTTGGAGAAAAAAAAGCAACTATCTGTTGTCTGCCCTGTCTGTCTAATGGCACTGAATGTTTGCTGAGTATATGTTCTGTGATCTATCCTGAGTCCCCTTCGGGGTGAGAAGGGTGGAATATAAATACAATAAATAAATAAATAAATAAATAAATAAATAAATAAATAAATAAGAAATAACGTGGCCAACAGATTCCTAAAGAGAACATTTTAAATCAAATCTATGAATAATTAAATCCACTAATGTAAAAAACCCAATGTAGAGGGACAGCTGCAACTGGCTGCCCTTTCTGCACAAAAGGTGGAGAGATTTTGAAACATGATCATTGATTTTAGTCAAAGTTTCATACAAGCACAGAACCAAGGTTCTCATGCCTTCTGCTGTTTCTAAAATGAAAACTGGGGCATACGTGGACAGGAAAAATCAAAGTGCGGTCAAGATTGCAAAAGGTATTACTGGGGAAAACAGAAAAGCCAGGTATACTGTAGTCGTTTGCTTTTGCCTGAACCTACTGAAGCGGTCTACTACAGTGTTCCCTCACTTATTGTGGGGGTCCTGCTCCAGGATCGCCCGTGCTAAGTGAAAATCTGCAAAGCAGGGATGCTTACAGTATATGTACAGTATACATATGTCCCCTGTCCGCCCTCCTTTTGGAAGATGGTCCCTCCCTCTCTCAATAGATCTCTCTGTCTGGGCACTGCTGGGCGCTGCTTTTCCAACACCTCGAGCTCGCACCCAACCTGGGCTCCATGGCACATGTGCGGTGGCACTGAGGAGGAGGAGGAGGAGGAGGAGGAGGAGGAAGGTAAAGAGGCCAAGGAGGCTGAGTCTACGTGGAGATCCATCCATCCATCCATCCATCTGCCCCTACTTCCTCCTTCAGTGTTCCCTCACTACTTGTATACAGTACTGTATTTTAAATTCAGTTTGTAAAAAACCTGCAAAACAGCGAGTCCGCAAAAAACGAACCACGAGGTAGCGAGGGAATACTATAGTCCTTTAAAAAAAAATCTCCAGTTCTTTTATTTCTGAGAATGCAAAATAACCTGTATTGAAAGGGATATTTTTTCTTTTAATAAATGCACTGATTGGTATCCATTTACCAAGGGACTATCTTCGGATTCACAGATTCCCTGTTGTTTCTTCCTTTGGCTGGCTCAGGCTAACCTACACTACATTAAATGCCCAGCGTGCAGCTGAGACTGCAACCACACATAGGAAGGATCTGTGGTGCACGGCTTAATTGTAATTAAAACTCTCTCCTTTTCCAGCTGAAATTGAAATCCCCTGGGACCTTAGAAAGCAAACAAATAGTGGAGCAATTGGAGATGGTTAAGGCTTTGTTCAGGAAGAGCTGAGCTAACTTCCAGTGCAAACTCCTCCTTTGAGAGAAGTGATTTTATTCAGGACCAAATGAAGGCAGGAGAAGGTTAAATGCATCCCATGTCTACTTTGATTTCATATTAGTCTCCACAGTGCTTTTGAAACTTGGACTCAGTTTGCAGCAGTAGAAATAAGTTGAGGACAAAGGGGGAAGTGGAAGTAGCAGACTTCTGATTGATTTATCACAAACAAAGTTAAAAACTTGTCAGTATACTAATTGTCCTTTGACCAGAAGCTGGCCACTTGGAGTACCTGTAGTGTTGCTGTGAGGTCCTCCATTGTGCATGTGGCAGGGCCCAGGTTGCATTGTAGTAGGTGGTCTGTGGTTTGTTCTTCTCTGCACTCGCATGTAACCCCATTTCTTAACATTGGTTGTGCATCTCGTGGTGCCAGAGCGCAGCCTGTTCAGCACCTTCCAAGTTGCCCAGTCTTTTGAGTGCCCAGTAGGGAGTCTCTCATCTGGTATCAGCCACTAATTGAGGTTCCTGATTTTCACCTGCCACTTTTTGACTCTCGGTTGCTGAGGAGTTCCTGCAAGTATCTCTGTAGATCTAAGGAAGCTAATTCTTGATTTAAGGCATAGGTTTGCTGACTGATACAGAGGGTGGGCCAGAGATGTCAATGACTGATCATTCTTGAGGAATCTTGTAGTACACATTTTGGAGGTTCATCAGTGAGGGGCCTGGAGCAATTGCACCAACTGGACCATTTATAATCCAGCCCTGTTTACATTGCTACTCTGAATGCCTTAAACTACTTTCTAGAGCAGTGGTTCCCAACCTTTTTTGGACCAGGAACCACTCTACTACATTAGTACCACAAGGGTTATAAATCAGTTTTGGTCAACCTTAGATTTGGTTTGGTTATTTGGGGTGCTGATTCAGAAAATTGCATTGCATAGACCACATCAGCTCTAGTTTCTGATACAAAACATATGCCATCCAGTAGTCGCCATCTACTCACCCACAGAAAACCGTATTTAATAATCCTTGGCACTATAAGAGGATTTTGTGAGACCAGTCACTCTTGTTGCAACGGTGTAGTAATGGTGAGGCCACAAACCATTTTAGTTCTTGTGAACCACTGGTAGTCCATTGACCACAGGTTGTGAACCACTGTTCTAGAGTCAGCTGAGTGTAGTGGTTGAGACCATGGGTGCATCTACAATGTAGAATGAATGCAGTTTAACACCACTTTAACTGCCCTTGCTCAATGCTCTGGAATCCAGGGATTTGTAGTTTTATGAGGCTCCAGCACTCTTTCACAGAGAAGGCCAAAGACCTTGTAAAACTACAACTTCTAGGATTTTTTGAGACATGGCAGTTAAAGTGGTATCAAACTGCATCAATTATATCATGTAGATGCACCCTAACATTTTGGAAACAAGGCTTCAGATCCGCATTCAGCAATCAGACCCAGAGGGGGACTCTGGGCAAGTTACTCTCTCTCTCAGCTTCAGTGGAAAACTTCTGAAGAAGAAAACCTTCTCAAGGAATCCTTGTGATAGATTTGCTTTAAGGTTGCCATAGGTTGGAAATGACTTGAAAGCACACAGCATCCACAGCAAGCCACTTTCAAGGCTTCTAAACTCTCCAACTCTCACAGTTTGGCAGGGATAATGCTGATTATTCCTCTATCATTCCACATTTTCCGGCTGCTACTATAAATATCCCAGTTTCTTTCTTCTCCCACTTTCCCCTTATTCTCTGCTTCCTTGAGTTGCTGCAAACAAGTCCAAAAAGAAGTCGATACTCAATTATCACAGAAGAAAGGAGGGAAAACAGGGCTATGCACTTCCCAGAAGGCTCAGACAGAATCAAACTGCTGCAATTTCTCCCAGCTTGTGTGTCCCTATTGACCATATTTTGATGTTGCTAGATCACATGTGTCCCAGTTTTCATCTGTGAAATGTTGGGGTATGCAATAGAAATTTACAATCTGGCATATATCCATATTCAACAAATGTTTAAAGCCTATTAAAACACCCAATGAATTTTTTGACAGTATTTTGCCTGTCCTTTTCACTGGCACCTGCTTTATTGTTATATTTCTTTTCTCTGCATCCTCTCACTCTCGCTTTCTCTTAAAGCCTCAGCTCAAACGTATATAATTACATCTGCGCTCGGCAGTTTTTCATATGTTCCCAGGCTCTTGTCTTATTGCACCTATTTGACGGTTTTATAATTCGGAGGTAATTGCATTGCAATTATTTTTCATGATGCATGGTGAATTTTATATTGCGTAGTTGGCAGATATTCTTTATGACGTTGTTTTGTCTAATGGGTAAATTAGACCTAGTTCTATCATATAGAAAGATGGCTTTTTAGACACTCCTATGACAACTATAGATTGGAGAAAGCACTTAAGAATATTTTCCCCTTATCTGCAAAAAAGGAAAGAAAAGTAATTAGATGATCTAGGAGGGTCTACAGCTTTCACAATTCCAGATGCCTCCTGTCTACAACTTCCAGAAAACATCTGGCCTTAGTCAGCACTTAAGAGTATCAAGTTACAAGTAATGTAGATATCAACAACTAATTACTTTGGGGGCTAATGAGGGTGTAATGAAGCCATATATGAAAACTAGAAAAAGTTAAGAGTGAAGTTAATTGGGAGAGGATTACTGAAAAACTATTTCTAATTACTTTCAAAAGTTGCTTTGAATTGGCCCTTTCAGAAGTATTTTGATAAGTGGGTTGTTGTGTGTTTTCCCGGCTGTATGACCATGTTCCTGAAGTATTCTCTCCTGAAGTTTTGCCTGCATTGTGAGGTCTGTTGGCAACTAGGAAAATGGGATTTATATATCTGTGGGATGTCCAGGGCAGGATAAAGATCTCTTGTCTGTTGGAGGTAGATGTGAACTTGATTAGCATTGAATGGCCCAGCAGTTTCAAGGTCTGGCTTCTAACTGCCTGAGGGAATCCTTTGTTCGAAGTGGTTAGCTGGGCCTTACTGTTTCTTGTCTGGAATTCCTCCTTTGTAAAGTGTTGCTCATTAAATGCTAATCAAGATGGCCAATTGAAACATTCGCACTTGCCTCAAGCAGATCTGGACATTCCACAGATGTATAAACCTCATTTTCCTAGTTTCCAACAGACCTCATAACCTCTGAGGATGCCTGCCATAGATGCAGGCAAAACGTCAGGAGAGAATGCTTCTGGAACATGGCCATACAGCCCAGAAAACACACAACCCAGTGATTCTGGCCATGAAATCCTTCAACAATATTTTGATAAGATTTTTCCAAGTTCTTCACTTTTCCTTCATCACCCGAAACTTTGATTCAAGCACAAAATGATTAAATATATTATATATAAAATTACTTTTAGGCACTGTGTGTGTATAAGGTGTCTGTGAAACACTAATAGATTTCGTCTTTAGAATTGGGTCCCATCTCTAAATATTGCATATGTACTTTTGGAAAAATGTGAATCTCTATAACCATTTGTGGAATAGGATTCATAACCTTTTTGAAAAAATACTGTTTGCAAGAAAGGTGTGACCTGGTTAGAAGTCACCTTTTGAAAAGTGATGTTCACCAGCATTCATGCAAGGCAACGAGGTCTCGCAGCTGTTAAACTGATGTATCTAGGTATGTCTTTGAACTGCTAGGGACAAAGACATGCCAATGCACAAAAACATATATTCGGAAGTCTCAGAAGTCTTACTTGAAGTTTCCCCAAAACATCTACTCTCCCTTAACATATATTTGCCTTTAAGTCATGTTTTCATGAGACAAAATAGTCTTCTTTAAAAGTAACAGAGTTGTTTTACTCACAAAACTTCATGTATATAGCATACACTCACTTTGTTTATGAATCCAGTTACAATAGGATTTTCAGTAGTTCCTTTGAGTAGGTAACACAGGGCATCTTCCTTGGAAACAATCATCCAAAACATTTCTTTGTTTTGAGAGTCTAATAGCTTCTACTAACTAAAATGGAGTCTTAGTGCTGAACATGTCCAGTTCTGATCACATGGTCTGCAACCCCACCCACAAAGAGATAAGGTAAAATTGAAAACCAATACACACATACAATACAGTAAGCAATTATGTATATAACAAACAACTAATGGAGGTTTGAGAAGGTTGCTGCTTCCAACATTTACATATATGTCAATATTCCCAAATCCTCCAAATCCACATTTCTGGTTCCAGGCCTTTTGTATAAGGGACACACAGCTTGTATTGTTAATGGGCTACTCTTAAAATACAACAAGTAAAAAAATAAAATTCTTTTTTAAAGGAAGTTTCCAAGCTGTTTTGCAATCTCCCATCCAAGGGAAGAGTATAGACCGGGGGTCCTCAAACTAAGGCCCGGGGCCTGGATACGGCCTTCCAAGGTCATTTACCCGGCCCTCGCTCAGGGTCAACCCAAGTCTGAAATGACTTGAAAGCACACAACAACAACAATCCTATCTCATCAGCCAAAAGCAGGCCCATACTTCCCATTGAAATACTAATAAGTTTATATTTGTTAACATTGTTCTTCATTTTAATTATTGTATTGTGTATAAGATATGTGCAGTGTGCACAGGAATTCATTCATATATTTTTTTTCAAATTATAATCCGACCCTCCAACAGTTTGAGGGACTGTGACCTGGCCCTCTGTTTAAAAAGTTTGATGACCCCTGGTATAGACCAATGGTTTTCAACCTCTGGGTCCCCAGATGTTTTAATCTTCAACTCCCAGAAATCCTAACAGCTGGTAAAAGGTAAAAGTAGTCCCCTGACATTAAGTCCAGTCATGTCTGACTCTGGGGTGTGGTGCTCATCTCCATTTCTAAGCCGAAGAGCCAGCGTTGTCCGTAGACACCTCCAAGGTCATGTGGCTGGCATGACTGCATGGAGCGCCGTTACCTTTCCGCCGGAGCGGTACCTATTGATCTGCTCACATTTGCATGTTTTCGAACTGCTAGATTGGCAGAAGCTAGGGCTGACAGCGGAAGCTCACGCCACTCCCCGGAATCGAACCTGCGACCTTTCGATCAACAAGCTCAGCAGCTCAGTGCTTTAACCCACTGCGCCACCAGGGGCTCCCCACTGCGCCAGCTGTAACTAGCTGGAATTTCTGGGAGTTGTAGGCCAAAACACCTGAGGACCCACAGGTTGAGAACCACTGGTGTAGACTTTTAAGTTAACAGTGTTATCTTCTGGTTTGTGTTTAAAGATACGAGATATCATACCAACGTTTTTGAAGGTTGTGTTTTACTTTTGATGCATATGATTTCCAAAATAATAAATAAATAAAAGATATGTGTTCATCTGAAATGTGCATTTTTTCAAACAATCCAAAGCAATTGAAGCATAGATAAAACACAAGAGCAATTTATTGCTTTTAGCACAAATGCTTTATAATTGGTTATATTCTTGTCATCTCTGTGATTGAATGAAATGGATAGATGCATATTTATTTACCAGTCCTTGCACAACATAATCAGCCTGATCCTTACCGTGTTTACTCAGGATTAAATCCAATTGATTTGAATAGGGTTTATACTCCACCAGAGCTTGGGAGATGTTACTTTAGGGATTATAACTCCCACTATCCCTCAGCCAAGGTGGTCAATGCTGCATAACTTCAGCAAGGTTTCTCTATCATGGGCCTTTAACTATGATCTTGCTTTGGTACCGTAAATGCACATATACAGCATTAAAGTCTCTGTAGTATAAATCCACCCAAGGGACTAGGGGTACGTCTACATTACAGAATTAATGCAGTTTATGTTACTTTCACTGCCATGGCTCAATGCTTTGGAATCCTGGAATTTGTAGCTTTAAAGGGTCTTCAGCATTCTTTGCTGAATAGTGCTGGTGTCTCACTAATCTATATAACTCCCAGGATGCCATAGTCATTGCAGTTAAAGTGGTGTAAAACTGCATTAATTCTACAGTGTAGATGCACCCTATATTGGTGAATACATTAAGACTTGGTTTCCTGCATAGCAGCATTTTGATCATTGAATTCTCTCCCAAGGGAAGTCAGGCTGGACCCATCCTTGCAGAG
This sequence comes from Anolis sagrei, assembly GCF_037176765.1. Lineage (NCBI taxonomy): Eukaryota > Metazoa > Chordata > Lepidosauria > Squamata > Anolidae > Anolis > Anolis sagrei. Next base: position 181,841,131 of record NC_090025.1, read on the forward strand.
AAGGCAGTCTAAATAATATTTTTCATTTTTACATCTGAGTAGTTTGAGTTTCTGGGAAACCAGGGTTGTAAACCCCACTCAGCCATGGAAACCCACTGGGAGACCTTGGATAGGCCACACTCTCTCAGCCTCAGAAGAAGGCAATGGCAAATCTCTTTTGGTTACAGCTTGACAAGTATACTCTAGAATAGGATCATCATTAGACTTGTGCGTGGATTCAGAGTGTTTGGTTCCCTTCAGCCAATCTGGCTTGTTTGGCTTGACTGGATGGTGTAAATGTAAGGGTCCAGCCATCACATTTTTTCATCAATTACAGGACCACGTGGCAGTGAATCATGGCTCCTCCTCCCCTATTTGGCACCACGCAGTATGTAGAGGCTGCCACATGTTGCTTGCACAGAGTTTCCCTGTGAGCCCTGCCTTTTGGGCCAATCAGAATAGAAGAACTCCGTGATGTGTCTTACGCAAGCTGTCTAAGGAAAGGGTCTCAGGAAGGATGCTTCCTTAACCCTGTTTTGCAAACCCTTGAAAGGAAGATAGGAAAGGGTCCCAGGAGAGGTGCTTCCTTAACCCTGTTCTTCAAACCCAGACTCCAAGAAAGATAGGAAAGAGGCCCAGGAAGGATGCGTCCTTAACTCTGTTCTCCAAACCCAAGCTCCCTTGAAAGGAAGGTAGAAGGGGTCCCAGGAATGATGCTTCCTTAAGCTTGTTCTTCAACCCAGGCTCCCTTGAAATGAAGACATGAAAGGGTCCCAGGAATGATGCTTCCTTAGCCTGTTCTTCAACCCAGGCTCCCTTGAAATGAAGATAGGAAAGGGTCCCAGGAATGATGCTTCCTTAACCCCATTGCTCAAACCCAGGCTCCCATGAAAGGAAGAAAGGAAAGTATCCCAGGAATGGATAGGAGAGCCTCGTAAGTTCCCCATTCCCACCGATGGGCCAGATCTTTCGACTGTGAAACAGAAACAGTTATTTGGCAATGCACCCATTTTTGTGAAATGGGCAAAAACAGATCTCCTGGAATTTGACCAGGAGAAACAAATTGAGGTTCAGTCGAAATGTGCAAGTCTAGTTATCATAAGTTGAAGTGGACCTGAAGACACTTAGCTTAATAACCTCAAGCTAAGCAGACATACATACAAACTCACAAATAATGTATTGTATTTGAGTGAAGCATATATTATTACAACATTCTGCATTTTAGATAGTTTATGTGGAACCTTTCAGAGAAAAATACTAGCCAATTTCCACAAGACTAAGACACTCGAATGGGATTTGTGAGTTTGTTTGTATTATTCCTGCAGCTCATTATTATGATGCAGCCAACCAAGGCAGAGAGCAATTAGCACAATTTCCCAATTCAGACAGAAAGAAGTAATTGATTATTTCAAAACTCATCCCCAATATGACAACAGCATCTGGCGTTCACGTTTCAGTAATATGATGGTATCCCATCAATTCTAAGAGAATCCAAATGCATATTTCAATAATGGTTAATATATGCAGAAGATCAACAATGAAAACTAGCACTGGACTCTTTTGCCTTGTAAAAAGGAAGCATGCCACCTTGTGAATGTTGGGTTGGTATTCGTAGTAGAGTTTTCTGGGATGCTGGACCCTTCCAGCGAAAAAAGGAGACTTTTTCTGTAAGAGCTTCTGCACCAAAGTAAATTGAATCTCTGCCATGTCCCACTAAGACCAACTCTTTTGAAAAACAAAAGGTGACCAAGCAACATTTCAAAGATCTGCTTGACATGGTCATTTGTATCCCACTTATACATTCTAATTTATCTAACTCTTAGCTTCTAATCTATTAGTTAACTCCTCACTAACTAGCTGAAAGTTTCAATAATTATATGGGGCTGTTTCTTAACCAAGATGGTGAATAAGTATAAAATCTATATAAGAACTACCACTGCATTGAAATGGAAAACCCCTGCTGCCCCTGCGATTATTATTAATTTTTTGCAAGTAAAAAAAAATGCACATTTCCCCCTGGTTTATAAGATAACTGATTCCAATATTTGAAAAGGAAGATTTGGTGCTTTTCAACTCTAATCTGTGCATTTCTTGTAATGGTGGGTACTACTTTTGCAGTGAGTCATGTCATGTCAGAAGATCCAAAAGTGAAACATACCCTGCTGCCGCCTAATTTTAAGGACAGAAATAGCTCAGTATTTTCATTTACATATTACTATTTTAGTTAGCTTTATTGGTCTTGAAATTTAAGTAGAATTTGGAAACTGGGTTTTTTTGAGGCTGCATGACTCCAAATGCTGCATGACTACTGACTGTAGGGTATTCTGAGAGTTGTAACTAACTTTTCTCCCAGGCTCTGGATTTAATGGTGTGTTACAAATAATGTGATATCCAAGCTATTCAGATATCAATGCAAATAGTGTATATTGGTATTTTGGTGCATTTATCTTAGTTATGTAACTGAGGTAGAATTATTATCATTGTTTTTTCATGTGTGTATGGTTGGGGGCTGTTCAGAGCTTTGTCTGTATTCTTCATATTAGTCTAACATCCTAAAATGTATGGTTTCCCACTGGAGAGCTCAGCTCTACACTGCTTAGGGGTTTGCTTTTACTACTGAGTATGAAAGCAAGCATGACGTACTCGTTTCAGGATTGGATTGCAACTCTGGAGAACAGGATTTCAATGCCTACTAATCCATCATTATGTGGCACAGAATTGGGACTGAGTAGTCCTTGAGGTCTGTTCTGACTTTAAGAATCTATGAAACTTACATCATTTTCTGTTGGATGCCTTGAAGTTATTTCCAACGTATGACAACCCTATGGCAAAACTATCACAGGGCTTTCCTGGTAAGATTTGTTCAGAGGGGATTTTTGCCTTTGAGGTTGAGAGAGTGCGACCTGCCCAAAGTCACCCTGTGGGTTTCAATGACCAAGTGGAATTTGAACCCTGATCTCTGGAGCCATTGGCACTCAAACAACTACAGCAGGCATGGGCAAACTTTCGACTTTTTTTTTGTCGTGTCAGAAGCGACTTGAGAAACTGCAAGTCGCTTCTGGTGTGAAAGAATTGGCTGTCTGCAAGGACGTTGCCCAGGGGACGCCCTGATGATTTGATATTTTTATCATCCTTTTGGGTGGCTTCCCTCATGTCCCCGCATGAGGAGCTGGAGCTGATAGAGGGAGCTCATCCTCCTCTCCCCGGATTCGAACCTGCGACCTGTCGGTCTTCAGTCCTGCCAGCACAGGGGTTTAACCCACTGCACCACCGGGGGCTGATGTTTTCGACTTTAACTCCTGCAATTCCTAACAGCTTGTAGGCTGTTAGAAATTGTGGGAGTTGAACACCTGGAGGGCTGAAGTTTGCCCATGCCTGCTGTAGTGGTTTAAGTGTCGATGGCTGCAGAGATGAAGGTTCAAATTCTACTGCAACTACAATATAAAATGATTTAGAATATACTAGCCGTCCCCTGCCAGGCGTTGCTGTGGCCCAGTCTGGTGATCTGGAAAATAAAGTAATTATAAAGTGTTGGTTTCTAATATATGTATTTTCTTTATGCTTGTGAGTATACAGTATTTCTTGCTGTTTCTTTGTCAGTGCTGATGTGGAGATTGACTGGTTTGTATAATTGTCCTTCTTTAGGTGTCCCTTTCAAATCTATTATACTATATCGGTGTGTGTGTATGTGTGTGTGTGAATCATATATATCTATCTATATCTATGGCTGGATGGCTCTTTGTCAGGAGGGCCTTGATTACATTTTCTTGCCCTGGTGAAGGCAGTTGGACTGGATGGCCTTAAGTATTTTCTGTTGCTTATGGGGGTTCTGTGTGGGAAGTTTACCACAATTCTGTGGTTGGTGGGGTTCAGATTGCTCTTTGATTGTAGGTGAACTATAAATCCCAGTAACTACAACTCCCAAATGTCAAGGTCTATTTTCCCCAAACTCCGTCTGTGTTCATATTTGCGCATAAGAAATATGCATGCCAAGTTTGGTCCAGATCCATCATTGTTTGAGTCCACAGTGCACTCTGGATTTAGGTGGACTACAACTCCAAAACTCAAGATCAATGCCCACCAAATCCTTTTAGTGTTTTCTGTTAGTCATGGGAGTTCTGTGTGCCACGTTTTGTTCAATTCCATTATTGGTGGAGTTCAGAATGCTCTTTGATTGTAGGTGAACTATAAATCCCAACAACTACAACTCATAAATGACAAAATCAATTGTTTTGAGTGATGGTCACTCCTTGGGTTAGTAGGTATCTTGTGGCCAAATTTGGTGGCATTCGTTTAGTGGTTTTTGAGTTATGTTAATCTCACAAATGAACATTACATTTTTATTTATGTAGATTCATACAACCATAAAGCATTACCACATAACATCTAGTGAGTCTTTTCACAGATCTGGTAAACTAGAAGGACAAAAAGCTGAATTTATTATTCTTATTACCATTATTCTATATTTATGTTCCCATCCTTCTCTCAAAACTGGGATTAAGGTGGTTCACAGTTTTTGAAAACATGTACAGTTGTGCTGCTCTCTCTCTCTCTCTGCATATATTTGTCTATCTGAAACCAGTTAATGCAGAAATAAAAATATTTGAAGAAAGGAGGAGGTTTCACAGCTTAGGTGTTTGGACGGTAACACCTTTGTGTTTCTCTGCTTGCAGAAACTACTTGTACAAGGACTACCGGTGATCCCCACCACACACACACACATACACATACACACTTTTTTTCTTTTGGCAGACTCAGATGATGAACAATTCTGCAAAGTGTTTAACACTTCCAAAATGTGCTGATTGTCTTTTGCTGCTGCTCTCTTCCCTGGAGGAGGAGATGTCTCGTAGTCTAATTGGGATTTATCCGAGGCTGCTAATGTAGACCATTTCACCAATGATACTTCTGAAAACACAGAAGCAACCCATTTTAATTTGGGCCAGGATTTGCCAGTTAATGAATACCACAGTTATTTATTTCAAGGGCACATGTCCTTCTGCTCCCTCCTCCGGTACTTTGATTATAATCTGGAACTTAGATTTTAGATTTCTGGAACTCAGAATGGTCAGGTCAAGCAGATCACCACAAGTCTCACATGAGGAGGACCCCATTAGAAATGTCATCAGAACCCAAAAAGTCAATGCAAACCTTGTGATGGAAAATTCTGCAGTTTGGCAACAGCTGGGTGAAAAAGAGCAGGAGTGTCCCTTGTAGCTGCAATCCCAGGCATTTGGTGTATAAGTCCTGATTGTTGTTTATAAATTACGGTAAGTGACTGGGGAACAATCCAGTAAGAGTATGGCTGGTACCATCTCTCAAATGTGTTGTGATTCTATGGTTGCTAAAGCATTAGTCACTATAATGCTGAGCCCAATATCTTCTACCATATTTGGGCAAATCCTCAGTTGCAATTTGGAAGTCACATGCCTACAGATGCATTGAATGGATGGCATTGGAGGATATGTCCTTTCTTGCCAAAGAAATTAATGACTTGTATTGATGGCTGAAAGTGAAGAGGAGCTGAGGAGTCTTCTCACCAAGGTGAAAGAAGAAAGTGCCAAAACTGGGTTGCAATTAAACATAAAAAAACAAGATTGTGGCAACCAGACTGGTTGATAACTTGCAAATAGAGAGAGAAAACATGAAGGCAGTGACAGATTTTGTATTTCTAGGCACAAAGATTACTGCAGATGCATACTACAGTCAGGAAATCAGAAGACATTTATTTTATTTTATTTTATTTTATTTCTTTAAAAAATTGATTTCCACCCTTCTCACCCCGAAGGGGACTCAGGGCGGAGCACAGCATATACACGGCAAACATTCAATGCCAGGACACAAATTTATTTCTTGGGAGGAGAGCAATGACCAATCTTGACATCACACTGGTAACGAAGATACACATAGTTAAAGCAATGGTATTCCCCGTAGTAACCTATGGATGCCATAACTGGGCCATAAGGAAGGCTGAGGGAAGGAAGATACACACTTTTTAACTCTGGTGTTGGAGGAAAATTCTGAGAGTGCTTTGGACCGCAAGAAGATCAAACCGGTTCATACTCCAGGCAAAGATGAAGTTCTTTGGTTACATAATAAGAAGAAAGGATACCTTGGGAAAGATAAAGATGCTGGGGGAAAATGAACAGGGGCCGACCAAGGGCAAGATGGATGAATGTTATCCTTGAAGTGACTGGCCTGACCTTGAAGGAGCTGGGGGTGGCGATGGTTGACAGGGAGCTCTGGTGCAGGCTGGTCCATGAAGTCACAAAGAGTCAGAAGCAACTGAATGAATAAACAACAACACATTTACATAATGAAGAAACATCTAGAGTGAAGGCCCTAACCACAAGAGCATTTTATTGCTGTTGTTGTGTGTTTTCAGATCATTCACAACTTATAACAATCAAATGTGACTTGCCAATGGTGAACCAGTGGGTTTCCATGGCCAAGCAGGGATTCCAACCTAAAGAATCATAGTTCAACACTCAAACTGGTACACTGAGCTGGCTCACGTGGCACTTTTTAACCCCAATTATTTAACAGCATACCTAGAGGAATGGAAACACACTCGAAGTGATGAAACTTTTTCCAAGCCAGAATTGGGTTCGAAAGAAAGGAGAGGGAAAGAATTAAGCCTCATTAGTAAATCTAAATTTATCTGCCGCTCTCTTTTCTTTTAAATTGAGACAATACATGCTCAACACTGTCACGTCACTATCTTAACTAGTAATTGTGGTATGAGTGAATGCTTTTGAAAATAATATTTTTAAACATCAAGGTAGAATGCTGAAACTATCCATTTGACAGCAGGATGTTCATTTCAATAAAGATCATTTGCTACCTCTGTCCCAAAACTTCCTATTTTCTTCCCGCTGTGACATCTCTCTCTCTCTCTTTTAAAAAGCACAATGTCAGGAGAGAAGTTGACATTACTCCTAATGTTTCTTGTGTCATCCCCTTTCTGTTAAATGTGTGTGATTTTTTTCTCATTCTGTGCCTAATTGAATTTGGTGCGTCTCAGCCTTTGCTTATCAAATCTGAGAGTCATCAAGTTGAAGAAGACAAGGGCCATCAAATCCAAAACTCCAGGAAAGAATCCACCATCACTAGAGTGAAGCCCAAGTATTAAAGTTTTAACAACTGGGACCGTTGTTACAACTGCCACGAAAGTTTTCTTCTTAATTTCCTTCAGGTCGAAAACTTTAACCTTCAGTTGAGTTTTTAGAAATCCAGTTTAAGCATCCAAAGAAAAGGGGAGGACAAAGTCACTAAGGGAATGCAAGCACAGCAAATGTAAGATTTCAGTGTCTTCCACTTTGCAATGCTAGACCTTTGGGCTGAAAGAAAATTTCATGGAGGGAGAAGGGAAATTCTTATTTGAAGGTGGACGACCTCATTCCCCCCCCCCCCCAAAGTATTTTTCTATCTTCCACCCATGTAGGTCAGAGAATGGGACATAAAACATATTCCCTTTTTGGACTCACTTTTTCAGTTCATTCTAACATAGTTGTGAGAGTTCAAAAGCTACTACTATGAACTAAGAGCCAAAGAAGAGGAGTGTTCATTTTGTCCCACTTACATCATATTTTCAATTACCTCCTATGTCCCCCCAAACTACTATTTGACTTTTGAGAGAACATATATAGGCCATCACTGGTACTGTCATATTTAAGATATGACTTGTTGCTTTGGCCACTGGTCAGAGTTCTCCCCTAGGGCAAATAAACAGCCAGAGCAGTGGTTCTCAACCTGTGGGTCCCCAGATGTTTTGGCCTTCAACTCCCAGAAAACAGCTGGAAAAGTGGCTGGGATTTCTGGAAGTTGTAGGCCAAAACACGTGGGGACCCATAGATTGAGAACCACTGAGTTAGAAGATGATGTTCCATGAGAAAGTCAATGATGGAAAATGATATAGTCAAGAGATCAAGGAATAAATTCTTTCTCTACAATTCAGTTCTTATCTGAAATCCATCCCTTGCCTTGTCCATATTAAAAACTACAGAAAGATCCAAACACATCCATATTTGACTGGGACTAAGCTTCATTAAAAACATTGAGCCTTACTTTCAATTGAACATGCATAGACTTGTGCATATTCTTTTTTCAGACCCAACACTTACTGTTCCTAGACATAGCAATATAACAGGAGTACATCAGACACTGCTGACAAGTAAGATATCGGTAATGATAGCAATCTTGGTGATAATGCTCTGACATCCATTTAATGCCTCTTGTTCTCAAAGAGCTGCATCTGATGTACCAACAACAGCTTCATCCCTAGCACAGCCAGCATACTACTATAACATACCTCAAAATGCACAGAAACCAGACAGTTGGGGGTGAGGGTAGTGGTGGTGTAGGATTGCCACCTAATTAAAGGCATCTTAGAAGTTTACTATTTCTTTTGAATATTTGAATCTGCCTTTTTGGGTAAAACACCCTCCCAAGAAGGCTTATGTCAGTGGTTCTCAACCTGGGGTCCCCATATGTTTTTGGACTTCAGCTTCCACAATTCCTAACAGCTGGTAAACTGGCTGGGATTTCTGGGAGTTGTAGGCCAAAAACATCAGGGGACCCCAGGTTGAGAACCACTGGCTTATATTAAATAAGAAAACTTACACACATGCACATGCCAAAAACTTTTATCACACAAAGCAGGCAAACTGGTAATGAACCTGGACCATCATCTGCTGCCAGCATCCTCTAGAAATCGTTTACATTTTCCAGAAAAAATTATAATATGTTTCCATTGGAAGTCACCATAAAGTTGAGCAGAAGTTATTAATTTCAGTCAAGTTCACAATTATCTCTGGTTTTCCTGCTTTTATGGTAAATTCGGGAATGTATCTGCCACGGATACAGAGATTGTGGTGTATCTGAAAATCATCCTGCCAATTTAGCAACATTATTTTTTCTACATGATTTTGCTTTTCATCTTTACCTATTTGAGGGAAAGGCCTGACTGTTCATCCTATTATTCTCCACAATTATCTCCCAACCTAAGTTTAACAACACAAAAGTGCACTTTCTAGAGGCAATAAAGAATGCACTCTGAAGCTGAATAGTTTAATGGGGTTTCCAACCCACGCATAGCTTTTCCTCTGGGTTGTGAGTCATGTTTGTCTCAAAAGGTATGGCACTTGGAATTGACAACCCCCTACCTGTCTAGAAGCCCTGAAAGCACTGGAAGAATGCACTCTATTGCATCCTTCTCCTTTCCCCTCCCATCCAAATACTGTCATAAATGGAACACTGACCTTGCAAAGTGGTGACCGTGGAAGAAGGTTTGGTTCAGAATAATTAGCAATCCATTATCCTGCCTCCCAATTTCAACATTGACCTTGGACCAAATGCTTTTCTGATAAAATACCTAACTGATGGGAATATCTAGCTGTTTGACCAGATTGTGTAACTTGTTAAGTTTAAACACCCTTTAAAATATATGAGCTGTAAGTCTCTTTTGGTAAAGTAGCAGATTAGGTGGATGAACAAGCAAGGAGTACACTTTAGAGAAAGTTTGAAATCCCAGCCCCCATTTTTTCCATTCATACATGCACTAGTAAAAATAAGGGATCAAAATTTAGTTGTTGTTTATTCGTTCATTTGGTTCTGGCTCTTTGTGACCTCATGGACCAGCCCACGCCAGAGCTCCTTGTCAGCTGTCACCACCCCCAGCTCCTTCACAGTCAAGCCAGTCACATCAAGGATACCATCCATCCATCTTGCCCTTGGTTGGCCCCTCTTCCTTTTCCTTCCATTTTCCCCAGCATCATTATCTTTTCCAAGCTTTCCTGTCTTCTCATTATGTGGCCAAAGTACTTCATCTTTGCCTCTAATATCCTTCCTCTAGGGAGCAGTCAGGCTTTATTTCCTGGAGTATGGATTGGTTTGATCTTTTTGCAGTCCAAGGCACTCTCAGAATTTTCCTCCAGCACCACAGGTCAAAAGCGTCTATCTTCCTTTGCTCAGCCCTCCTTATGGTCCAGTTCCTGCACCCATAGGTTACTATGGGGAGTACCATTGCTTTCACTATGCTCATCTTCATTGCCAGCATGATGTCTTCACTATTTTATCGAGACTGGTCATTGCTCTCCTCCCAAGAAGTAAACATCTTCTGATTTACTGGCTGCAGTCTGCGTCTGCAGTAACCTTCGTGTCTACAAATACAAAGTCTGTCACTGCCTCTACATTTTTCTCCCACTATTTGTCAGTTCTCAATCCATCTGGTTGCCATAATTCTAAACAACAAACAAATTTGTAAGATATCAAAGTATTTTACTTACAAACTAGTGCAAACTTGTCACACAGGCTCCGAGTTCATTAGGTATGGTGCAAGATGGAATAAATCCAAATAGAAAGGTAAGACCTGGACCTGGCCAAAATAGGAGTAAAGTTTCTCTCAAAATCAAAGAGAGAGAAAGTTCCTTTCTCCTCATGGCAAAAAGAAATTCTGAGGGAAAGAACAGCTTACTCTGGCTATCTTAAACAAAGGAGAATGTTCCCTTTTTAAACATGAAAGGGGGTCAACGTGCAAGAAAAGGGGCAATAAACATTCCTTGGGTTAATTTCTTCTAGTGCTCAGTTGAAATCTAGTCTCTTGTAACTTCAAACCATTAGACCTGCTCCTACACTCTAAGGAAGCAAAGAGTCCCTTAGATATTTGTGAGAGTCCCTTAGATATTTAAAGAGCACATTCATGTTACTCAGTCTTCCCTTCACCAGGTTGAGCATGCCCAGCTCCCTCAACCTTTCTTCATAGGTTTTGCTCTTCACACCTCTTACAAGCTTTGTTGGGCTTTTCTCAATCTGCATAACCATGTCTATATCTTTTCTTAAATGATATGCCCAGGACTGAATGCAATACTCCAGTTTAGAGCTGTGTGGTATACAATATTGCAGGACTATAACTTCCCTTGAGAGCCAATATGGTACAAAACTATGAACCTCATCACGTTGAGGTCCCAAATGCAGCTGATAGTGGGGGGAATCTGTGAACAGTGGGGGAAACCGTCGCCCTGCACCTCACATCATCATTTTCCCCATCACACGGGGGGAAAGTATCACTGCCCAGCTTCCTCTCACACTGACCCATTCTAAGTAATGAGAACATGGGAAATCTCCAGTGTTCTCTGGGATGTTTCCAGGATGAAGCCAGGATGGAGCCCTGCTGGAACTAGTCCTGAATCATGAGAAGGGCTCCAACAGTCTCCATCCTGGCTCTGTCATGGAAATGTCCTAGGATGGAGCAAGAAGTCAATGTGATGAGTCGTCTGACTTTGGAGACCAAGGTTCATAGAATCATAGAATAGAACCCATTGAGTATCCTTTGGCAAGTCACACTTAACCTTAGGGGAAAGCAAAGGCAACTCCTCTCTGAAAAACCTTGCCAAGAAACCCTGTGTTAGGTTCACCTTAGAGTCATCATATGTTGGAAATTACTTGGAGGCACACAACAACAAAATTACTTCTCTGATGTTATAACAACTATTCTACTAACGCAATTGAAAATATTGTTTACCTTCCTTTGCTACAGCTGGGTCATGTTGAACCTATGGTGAACATTATCCCCAGGTCCTTTCTGCAGGTAGTACTACTGCATCATGTGTCCTCCATCTTATAAGTGTGCCTTTGATATTTTGAGCCAAGTGTAGAATTCTGTATTGTCGATTTTGCTGTTGTCATCCACAAAACAGTCTCTACCAAGTTGGGGCCTAGAAAAGACTAAGAGGAATTCAGAAGGGGTCAGAGAAAAACATCAGCAAAGCGGTAGGCTCAAGCAAAAGTAAACATTGTCCGTTTAAATCAAGTCCCAATGAGTTCAGTGGGGGTAGTTTACTCCTAGGTGAATGGGTTTGCTCTGTTATACTCTGAGCTATAATATCACATCTTTCTGCACAGAAGAATTGATGCTTGAAGACACTCACACTTGAATTTTAACAACACTGAGACAACGCAGCAAAAACTTTCACACCGAGATGTAACATCTGAAAATAAACTTAGATTGCTGAGAAAGCATGCTGAGATGACTTAGATATTGCCAAGGGCGGGTTTCCCAAACAAAAACTTTGTACCTCTTACTATTTATTCTGATAACTTTGCCCTACCCCTTGTTGAACGAAGATAACTCAGTTGTAAGACAGGTTCTGAGTAGCAAGCCTGCAAAACCATTATCATCATTCCCTCATGGCTATAGCATCATATTCTCCAACATTTCACAGGGGGAAACTGGGTCAAATGTGATCAAGATGGAAAATCTTATTAATGAGGAAGGACACAAAGGCTAGGAGAGGCTGCAGCACTTTGCTTTTGCCTGAAGGAAGAGCAAAGAAAAGGAATCACCCTTCTCTTCTCTTTCCACTGCTGAGTGAATTGAGTGAAAACCACATTGCATTTTCAGTTTGGTTTCCAGGAATTGACTTAACTCAAAGGCAGAAGGAGATAGACAGAGCACAAGAGAGAAACTGGGGCATTTTTAAAGCAGTTAAAAATGGGATGACAGAGGATTAATTGGAATTGTTTCTACAAAATTGGTATTGTGGGAGGGTACAGATTTTGTAGGACTGCTTATTCTGGAACTCCTTGCTAGCATATTAGATGACAAGGAATGTTGAGAATGGTAGCCTAAGAACATCTGGAGAGATGTAGGATTTCCACCTTTAGTGTATGAGAAATTAACACGATTGCTGCATAGACCCAGCCAACTGCCAGCACCTGTTGCCACCTTGTAAACCATCAGGTCCATTGAGAGGGGGGATGGCTCAACATCTTTCACATCTCTGTTCTGAACCACTTCAAAGCAGCCAGTCACAACATGTTAAAAGTGATGTGAGTGTGCTAAATGTGAAGTCAAACTTGTTTGCAGAAGTTTCTAAAAATAATGTTTGACTGATACGCTAGTGCCTTTGCCGTCATTTACCAGAATGCTAGAACCTGACACAGGACTGGTTCCTATTGAAGAGTTCATTATGAAAGATCTAAAAGGTGCTTTGAAAAAAATAAGAATGTTTTCTCAGTTCCTAACTGAGATATTGGTAACTCAATATATTTTTACCAGCTTGTTTCCCAGGAAAAGAAATCTTCCAGGTACATTTTGCATTTCAAGGACTGTAATCCATTGTGTATATGTGCTTCTGAATGCAATAGGACTTATTTCTGACTAGATGTGAATGCAATTGCTCTGTTAGGATTGAACAGCAGTATACAAAATTGTTACAGCCAACTATTAAAAAAGAAGAAGAAGAAACTTAATCCAAAGAGCTTTTGGAGAATAAATGGTTTGCCTCCTTCCTTCCTTCCCAGACTAACTGAAGACATGTTTTCATAATTATTTGAAAGGAAATATACAGTATGTATATATAAATTTTAAATGAACTGGAATGCTGAAAGTTCATTTGGACTTCAAACATGGTTCACAATTAAACTATATTCCTATGGGTTCTTGCTGCATTGTCCACTAAGTTTAAAACAGCTTTTGATTAAATGCAACAAAGATTGAAATTATTCAATATATGCAATGTTAATGAAGTGAATGGGGACCTTTGCCAAATGATTTGATACAGACACTTTTATTGCTCTTGCTGACTTGAAAATAAACCAATAAGGGTCTTCTTGCTTATTTTTGTCTTAAAACAACAACATTTAATTCCAAACTAGCATTTTATGGGCACTGGCTATTTAAGGTGAACATTTTCCTGCTTGAGTTCGTGAAGAGTGCATGAGTGTTACTGGGCTTGTTATAAAATAATATCTTGTACAAGCTTAATAGGCTATCAAGTGGATAGAAAAACATGTTCAAGAAGGGATATTAGCATTCCACCATCTGGGAATGGCTTTTTCCTCTCAGGCTTTAGATAGTCAATAGCCTGAACTAACCTCAAGCTTGACATTCTGCATAATTCCTGTTATCAGAACACATCTGTGGGAATAAAAGAAAAACTATTTTTTCCTCCTTACTAGTTTTAAGAGTTTGGGCTTTCACATTTTTTAAACAGACATATGGATGAGATCATCCACAACTAAGTAGAAGAATAAGACTATGCATCCCAATTCTGCTCAGTTGTAGATGGTTTTGACATGCCAGTGGCTTGAACCTTGTTGAGTAATCTCAACTAGAGGATACCCATTGATTAACTGTTAAATTATTATTTTGTGATTTCAGCTTCCGCAAGAATTGCGAGTTCGGGGGCCTGGTGTGTCTACCTTCCCAGAAGACTGAATGAGACACAAATGGGTTGAAGGCAAAATCAGAGGTTTCTTCTCAATGGCCAGAGAGGATGTCTGTGGAGAAAGCACTCCAAAAAACCTGACATATTGCAATTGCAAATAAAGAGTGTATTTATTACATTTTGACAGCTATTCAAGTCTATCATCCTGGCTTCTAATCAGCTCAGCAATTGTCCATCAGGGATCCATTCCCTGAGTAGTTTAGTGCTCCATCTGACATCATTGCTGGTTGGTTCTTGCTTTGGCGGGAAACTTCAATAAACTGTAATTGGAGAAGACTATGTCTCTTTATTGATCTGCCCCTGAGAGTGGCATGATTAGAAAGGAATGTGGTGTGGCAATTGATAATGGCTTAATGTCCTCACTCTGGTGGATACAGTGGTGTTAGTCCAGATAAACAATGGGTGCTTTAGAGTGATGGTGCTCTCAGTGGATGTCTCAATCAATCAAAAAAAGGCTAAACTTTAAAAAGGAAAAAACCCTGAACCCATTGTAAGCCACTTTGAAATTGATTGAAGAAGGACCGTAAACCAAGCTTTAAAATAAATACATACAAACAAATGAGGTAGAGCAGGAAGATTTGCTGCATGCATGTGTGCTTCTTGCTCAGCATTTGTGCATTGGTTCTGAAGAAGCAAGTGTGTGACAGCACAATGCTTCCTTTGAAATAGTTGTCCCAGGTGGCTATTAATGTCTAGCGGAGTCCTATAAAATCATTAGGAACAATAGTGCACTGCTGCAGAAAATCTTTGCTGGACGACCCTGCAGAGGCTTATTGCCTTCAGTAGAGGACAAGGGCTACTGCAAGCCAGCAGAAAAGTTCAGGGTGATGAGGAATGGTTGGGAGTGAGGAGGAGGGGAAGAGGTAAAATCTTGAACTTTTAAGCAGTCTCTGCCTTTGCTGGCGAAGCAGATTGTGATTATTATGATGACTTTAAATTGGTTATGCAGATCCTCGGTCCTTGGAGGAAAAGGAGGAGGAGAACGGAACCACACAAGGGATAAATGAATTCCAGTTAATAGCTGTCTGGGATAAATCTTCCACCTTCTCTTCATATTTGGTTTCACTCCGCTTTGAAGTTACATTCATCCATTTGGAAAGGAGCCACTTCAGAACATCACTTTAAACAAAATAGTGAGAAGGTGGGCTGGTGCTTGCATGAGAATTGGGCTTCTGTGGGCAAAATTGCAGCTGAAATCCACGACCAGCAAGGTTTCAAGCCACAGTTCTGCTTTACATAATCCCTATGAAACCAAAATTATGTTCTGAAAGTTCTTGGAGAAACAGTGAGAATACAGAACACTCAACTATCATTTTCATCATGACATATGGCATCAGATGTCTGATTTTGGAAACTAAGCAGGTGCTTGGATGGGAGACCACAACAATGGCTTCAAACTACAAGAAAGGAGATTCCATCTGAACATGAGGAAGAACTTCCTGACTGTGAGAGGTGTTCAGCAGTGGAACTCTCTGCCCCAGAGTGTGGTGGAGACTCCTTCTTTGGAAGCTTTTAAACAGAGGCTGGATGGCCATCTGTCAGGTGTGCTTTGAATGCAAAATTCCTGCTTCTTGGCAGAATGGGGTTGGACTGGATGGCCCAGGAGGTCTCTTCCAACTCTTTGATTCTATAATTCAATGACCACCAATGAATATCAGATGCTGTAGGCTATATTTCAAAGGAAGAAACCGGTCTAAGAAAACCCCATAAAAATTCATGGAATCACTACCAGTTGACAGGCGACTTACAATGCACACAGAGAATGTTCCTGGATTCAATTGCATGTACTTCAAAAAACACATTTATCCTAACATAATGTGAACACATATGTCTCTCTGTGTGTTACACCAATGCTTTCCAACCTTCTGAACTTCAGCACCTAGAATGCCTGTTAACCCTGCAAGCAGGATCATCAGGGAGCTAAAATTCAAACCCACTGAAAAACCAGAAGTTAAGAAAAGTAGTGCATTTGACCTTCTGAATTCTTTCTAAACTCTTGGTAAAGTTAGACTGAGTCTATAAAGCTTTTCAGAAGCAAATTAGGATGGTGAAATATTTGTAGGAGTTTTGAGGGAAGTTAAACAATTCCGATAATAGGATTCCTTTATTCGAGCATTTATGTGCAATTTTTCTGCCAGTCAAATGTCCCTCAAAGTGACTTGCCATTGTTATTAAAAAGATGTAAAAGAAATATAAAAAGTTCCAAGCAATAATACAAACACCAGTGAACATACATGGCCACTTACAGAAGATTGGAAGAGACTGAGACGTCTTCCAGATTGGTTTAAAAGAGCATGAAGTCTTGTAATGTAGCATGAAGTCTTGGTGCTGAGCTCAGATAGAGAAAGACCTGCTCTTTCTAAAGGATAGCAGCTCAGCGCTGGGGCAGGGAATATCTCCGGATTTCTCTGCCATTAGGAGAGGCTCCATTACTTCATCCCCAAACTAACCTTGAGCTAGGATAGGGGAAGACCTGCTCTTTCTAAAAGATAGCAGCTCAGGGTTAGGGTAAAAGATCCCAGGATTTTTTTTACCGTTGCAGGAAAGTTAATTCGGCAGCTGAAGGAAAAGGGAAGGAAAGAACATCTATATGGTTTCGCAAGTTGACTGTTTGTGTTTGTAACTTCATCAAGCTGTGCCAAGTCTGTCAAGGACTTTGAGAAATAAATGTTCTGTTTGATGTTCAAATCTGGACTGGCCTCAGTTGCTGGGAATTCTGAGCTTCTGAGTAAGGCACTTGCAGTTCACCCGAATAAAGAGAGAAGCACATTTTAGTTTTAACTTTATAGTGTCTGGGTGTGACGGCACAGTTACACCTTTGACTATTTTGCAAGACACGCTGATTCCCTCTGGGAGATTGTGGCAGGATATAAATAAAGTTGATTATTGTTGTTGTTGTTATTATTATTATTATTATTCACGTCTAATTATTGGAAAGTGCAGAAACAGCTCTTTGGAAAAGAACTAACAACTTAAACTTGAAGAATATCTAATAATATATTTAATTAGACAGTATGACATTTCTTATCCATGGGACAGATTTCTACAGTTTCATTTATCCACATTCAACAAAGTATGCCCTCTCAAGGCATTTATGAAGCCCCCCAGCTCAAATCTGTTGTATTTTTAGGCCAGAAGTCCATTATTTCAATAGGGTTCACTATTAACCATGGTTCAGTCTATCCATGCCAAGTTCAAAAACATGTCCGCTATGGAAATGAGATCCATACTGTATAAATACAAATGACAATTCTTAGGCAACAAGAACACAGGGCAGATTATCATTGCCAACCTATACACTGGCTTGTCTTATGCATGAAGCAGGGAGCTTTCATGTCCCATCCTTCCGATTTCTGGCTGCATCACAGGTGCTGATCCTACTAATCAGTGACTAAGTAATTCAGACTATCAATTGCTGACATCTATCAAGAGCTGACAGCTGACCCAGAGCTTCCTGGAAAGACCTGGAAGAACAAAGAGCTGGGAGTGTGACCGTATAACGGCTTGACAGTTGCCTTTATGAGGACATCTAATTAAGGTGGCACGTCTTTGTGATTACAGAGCACAAAAACCACTTAATCACAGGCAAACCGTCCCAGATCCGTTGCTCCTGTAAGCAGATGTACACAGATCTTGATACCGCTATCAGCACCAAACACCCTTTTGCAGCACGGGGGACACAATGCCTATTAAAATCCAATTAGGAAGCCCAAGTCATAATCTGTGAGAAATGATTTTGATTAGTTGCTCTGATTACTTGGTTTCTTAATTTATGGGTTTAGCTGGGGGCCTGGAGGAGGCCATGGGAAGTTCTGGTAAAAAACGATAAGGGGAGGAAAGGCCTCCTCAGAATTGCATTATCTTTCAAGTAAATCTGCAGCCCATTGAGGCTCTCCCAAGGCAAGCGGCAAATGACACCCACATCTCACCCATATTGAGAGCACCCACTCAGCAATCAAGTTATTTGGATTCATGAAATAGAAAAAAACCGCAAACATCTCCCTTCATTCCCGACATTAAAAACTCAACACCAGTAAAGCAAATAACCATTACATTGTGTTGTTGTAGGTTTTTTCGGGCTATATGGACATGTTCTAGAGGCATTCTCTCCTGACGTTTCGCCTGCATCTATGGCAAGCATCCTCAGAGGTTGTGAGATGACCATCCATCCATCTTACCCTTGGTCGACCCCTCTTCCTTTTCCCTTCCATTTTTCCAAGCATCATTACTTGAGTCTATCTTCCTGTAATATAGTCTCTCCTTTCCTACTATCTTTTGCTTTGCCAAGTAACAATGTCATGGTTGTCGAAGGCTTTCATGGCTGGAATCACTGTGTTGTTGTAGGGTTTTATGGGGCTATATGGCTATGTTCTAGAGGCATTCTTGCCTAATGTTTCGCCTGCATCTATGGCAAGCATCCTCAGAGGTTGTGAGATGACTATCCATCCATCTTGCTGATGGTCAGCCCCTCTTCTTTTTTCCTTCCATTTTCCCAAACATCATTTTCCCAAGCATCATTACTTGAGTCTGTCTTCCTGTAATGTAGTCTTCCTCCTTTCCTACTGTCTTTTGCTTTGCCAAGTAACAATGTCATGATTGTCGAAAGCTTTCATGGCTGGAATCACTGTGTTGTTGTAGGATTTTTTGGGCTATATGGCCATGTTTTAGAGGCATTCTCTCCTAATGTTTTGCCTGCATCTATGGCAAGCATCCTCAGAGGTTGTGAGATGACTATCCATCCATCTTGCCATTGGTCGGCCCCTCTTCTTTTTTCCTTCCATTTTCTCAAACATCATTTTCTAAGCATCATTACTTGAGTCTATCTTCCTGTAATGTAGTCTTCCTCCTTTCCTACCGTCTTTTGCTTTACCAAGTAACAATGTCATGGTTGTCGAAGGCTTTCATGGCCGGAATCACTGTGTTGTTGTAGGTTTTTTCGGGCTATATGGCCATGTTCTAGAGTAATGGAAATGAGAAGAAAAATGAAGGCTGGTGAAATTTTTAAAAACTCATACTTTTTTTCCAGTGACGTGAAGCATTTTGAAGTGTTTTGTTCTTGTATGTGATGATTAAAGCAAGCAAAAAAATGTATATTCCTCTCTTGCATATTTGCCTGGGTAGCATTTGAACTTGGAAAATGCCTGAGTAGCATTTGTACCAGCCCTTAGGAGAATGGCCCCCCTGTGTAACATAATTTATCTCCATTCTATATAATTTTCTCTCTAGGGAAAAGAATGACTTCTTAGGATGATTCCGCTCTCATTAACACAGTACAGTACAGGTTGAATATCCCTTATTCAAAATGCTTGAGGCCAAAAGTCTGATAGATTTCAGAATTTTGTTTTGAATCTTGGAATTCTTGTATATGCATATACATACATAATGAGGGCCCAAGTCTAAACATACACATTGTTTACATTTCATATGCATCTTATATAATGACCTGAGACTAATTTTATACATTATTTTAATGATTATGTGCATGAAACAATGTTTGTGTGTATTGAACAATCAGGAAGCAATGATTTCACTACCCTAGACATGTGGATTTTGGAGTATTTTGGATTTTGGAATGCGAGCTCGGGTTTACACTTATTTTTGAAATATATGTTAGGGACCACTGTTTTGAACACATATACTGAACTTGATTCCAATTATTATTCTACTTAAGGCACCGGCACAATGTTAATCAATAATCAAAAAGTTGCTTCTCATGAGTAAGACTTGGAGTACTGACTCTTTTGAGATCTGTTCTTTCAACCATGGGACTGAATGAAGCCGAAGAGCTACCTTCTGAATCCCACGTAGAAACAACACTGACTGCAGTCCAGGCTTCAAAAATGAGACCTAGGAGAGCAACTAGCTTTCCCAATTGCTCATCTAATTTCATTTACGGTATACCAGCACAGTTTCTAATTACTGTGTAGGCAGTGTGCATTTCCGTTTAACATTTAAAAGAAAACAAAGATGGAATTTCTTCCTTTTCAACTTGTAAGAGAAACCCAGAGGATGTAGTGAATCCTTGATATCCACTGGAATTTGGCTCCAGGACCCTCCATAGATATCAAAATCCATTGATGCTCAAGTTCCATTAGATATAAGGGTACAGTATAAATGACAAAATCAAGGCTTGCCTTTTGAATTTCTTTTTTAATTTTCAAGCTATGGATTGTTGAATCCATGGATGCAGGATCTGTAGATACAGAGAGTCAACTGTATTGCACATTGACATCTAAGCAGGGCTTTGAACATGTAGAATCTCTCAAATTTCTGAGGCAGAAAGGAATACTAGCCAGATTTGCATGGAATGCTCAATGATAACATACCCCACAACATTTAATGAATTAAAACTGGGACACATGTGGAAATCATGCAGCAATCTATTGAATGACAATAGTTTCCAGCATTTCTAACTATTGGTTTGGCTGATGTAGGTTCCTGGGACTTGGATGCAAAACCCTTTAGTGGGTTGTACAATGTACATATCTGGTGTACACAATACTGAAGTAGCTGAATCCATGATTACAATGCTTGTGAATTTTGGCTGAACCTCGATCCTTACTGGGCGGATTTCAGTACACCACCATATCCATTTTTGTGTGCCTCTCAAAAATGGGTGGGTTGCTAGATAGCCATTTTTTGGTCCAAAGCCAAAAAATACAGCTAGATCCGGCCCATTGGTGGCAATGGGGAACTTATGAGACTCCCCTTTCCATTCCTGGGACCCTTTCCTTTATTCCCTTCAAGGGAGTCTGGGTTTCATCAATGGGGATAAGGAAGCACCCTTCCTGGGACCCATACCTTTCTTCCCTTCAGGGAAGCCTGGGTTTCATCAATGGGGATAAGGAAGCACCCTTCCTGGGACCCGTACCTTTCTTCCCTTCAAGGGAGCCTGGGTTTTATCAATGGGGTTAAGGAAGCACCCTTCCTGGGACCCTTTCCTTTCTTCCCTTCAAGGGAGCCTGGGTTTCATTAATTGGTTTCTCAAGTCTCTTCTGACACAATAAAAAAGCAACTGAGTTAAGGGGGTAGACACAGCTTGCGTAAAAGATACCAAATAGGAAGAGCCGTGATCGGCTGCCATGTTGTCCCATAATGGATAAAAAAGTGATGGCTGGGCCCTTTCTGTTATGGCCATCCGGCAGAGCCGAAAAAGCCGGATTGACCAAAGAAAAATGGCTAAAACGGATCCGCACACAAGACTAATGATTACACATCCTTCAACATTTCACAGATTAAAAAGTAGTGCACAAAAATGATTGATGAGAAAGAACTGACAATCTTGGAGAGACTTGTGGCAACCTTATGAGTTTCATAGGGTTTTCTTAGGCAAGGAGTACTCAGAGGTGGTTTTTTCAGATCTGTCCTCTGAAATATAGTATAGTGCAGGCTTGAGCAAAGATTTTTTTTTGCCTTGGGGCTGCATTGTGGGACTGGCTGAGTCAGCTGGGCTGGGAGGGAGAGGACCTGTGAGATGGTGGGGCCAGGAGGGGCCCGATCCTAATGTCAGGAGGAAAATGAGATATGTGGCAACTGCCTCGATCCTCCTCCCTCGATCTTCGGGCTTTCCTCTCTGCATTATGCTCAGAGGAGGGCGAGACAGGCTAAAACCCAGAACACTCTGGAGGGCTCTTAGCTGCTGCATGACTTCCACAGACCGCTCTCTGGGCATAAGGACAGGGCCACTCACACTGTCCTTATGGCGGGAAGAGGTCAAAACATGTAGAGGCTGAGAGCATTCCAGAGGGCTCTCAGCTACGGTGGGCCAACATGTCCTTATGCTGAGAAGACAGGGAAAATGAAGAGGGCATGAAGCAAGCGTCCAGGGGGCTGCATCAGCCCCCCAAGCCTTAGTTTGCCCATGCCTGGTATAGAGCATCTGGTATCTGTTTTTGGTCTCCTATTCAAGTACTAACTAGAGCTGATCCTGCTTGACTTCCAAAATCAGACAGGATCTGGCTGCCAAGGACAACCTAGGACAGTGACTCCATAAGTTAGAGTCAACTTAAAGACCCATAACGACTTCAATGTGGATCTGAATCATCATTGCAAAGTTCCAGACGCCTACTCTCTGCCACAGACTCATAATTTTATATATGCAGCAATGACTTCATGTGGATTCATGGTTTTTTAAAAATTTAATTGAATTTAATTATTGAATTTAATTATTTAAATTTAATTAAAAATAATTTTCATCACGCTGGCCCCTCCAAGGCAATTCATAATTGAGTGTTAAAAACAGTATAAAATATCATAGGAAAGAAACTGAAAGCAATACTTCCTTTAAAAAAAAGAAGGAAACATACAGGAAGACTATGCAGCCTACTTTACAAAAGGCAGTCCTCTTTTGGAATGCCTCTTCTCTTTGAAGTTCTTTTCTGGTTTGGACTTATCGGAATAGTAAACTCTCAAATCCACCTCCTTCTCTTCCTCCCCAAAAGGTTTCTTCTCTGGATCAGATCCTTTTATCCCTTGTTTATTAAAAGATGGATGAATGTAATTACAAATTGTGTGCAATTGCTCAGTAGTCATTTCATGCAATGGAATTCCCTCCAACTGGAGGCAAGGTTGGTCCCCCCTTGATCACTGTAATTCAGAAGCCTCTTATAAAATAAAAATAAACAGGTCTTCCATTTATAACAAGTAATGGCACATGATCTTTTAATAGGATGCATGGTATAATCAGCCCTCCATATCCACGGTTTCCACCATCCAACTTGAAAAATATTATTTGCAAAATTCAAAATGCAAACCTTAATTTTACCATTTTATATAAGGGGCAGCATTTTATAAAGTATTTTTATATACCATATTTTCCGGAGTAGAAGACGACTGGGCATTGCTTTCATACGGTCGCCGCATATGGTGGGGATATGGATGCGGCTATTTTTTAACTCCCCCCACCATATGTGGTGACCGCAGATTCTCCAGTCTGGCTTGGAAGTTTCAGCACCCACCCTATAAGATGACACTTGATGTATAAGTTGACCCCCGACTTTTGAGAAGATTTTCCTGGGTTGAAAAGTAGTCTTATATGCCAGAAAATACAGTAATTGGACTTGAGCATCTTCAGAACCAAACCTCAGCAGATACCAAGATCCTACACACCTTATGTCTTATCTTTTGTGCATTTTAAACAATTCCAAACATTTCAACGTGGTTGTCTAATAGTTGTTTATTTTTATTCTACATCACAGGCCACCTTGGATCCCATTTTGGGAGAAGGCAGGCCTACTCAGTCAATTCTAACCTGCATTTTATGTTAATAGTATCTGCCTTTGTTGTGTGTCTTGATATATGTATTTCAGTGATGTTGTATTTGTTTGTTTTCACCATGTTGTACCCTGCCTTGAGCCATATAGAGATGGGTAACAAATAATAATAATAACAATAATAACAACAAAATGATGGATCACATACTCAGCTGTTGCAAGAAAATCAGACAGATGGACTATAAGCAGAGGCATAATACCGTGGCTCAGATGACCCATTGGAACTTGTGCCACAAATACCATCTGTCTGCAACAAAAAAATGGTGGGATCACAATCCTGTAAAAGTTACACAAAATGAACACATCAAACTACTCTGAGACTTCTGAATTCAGACTGACAGAGGTTTGGAGCACAATACTCCTGATCTCATAATCGTGGAAAAAAAGCAAAGTATGGATCGTCAATGTTGCAATCCCAGGTGACAGCAGAATTGAGGAGAAGCAACTGGAAAAGCTTACACGATTCGCAGATTTAAAGATAGAACTTCAAAGATTCTGGCTCAAGCCAGTAAAGATGGTCCAGTGGTGATCGGCACACTGGGTGCAGTGCCTAAAGACCTTGGTCTGCACTTAAAAACAATCAGCGCTGACGAAATTACCATCTGTCAGCTGCAAAAGGCCATTCTACCTGGATCTGCACGCATTATTCGCCAATACATCACAGTCCTAGACACTTGGGAATTGTCCAACGTGTGATTAAATTCAAAAGCCAGCATAGTGATCTTGTTTGCTATGTATGTTGCTTTTACTGATTGGTGTATGGACCGTAATAAATTGTTGTTGTTGCTGTTGTTGTTGCTGTGTACTAATCTTGTTGTGTGTCAATAATAATAATAATAATAATAATAATAATAATAATTTAATCAATCAATCAATCAAGTCAGTTAAGTACCCAAAACAAGATAGTGCTACTCCTACTTACATCAGCTATGGTTTTTCCAAAGAAAGAGTTGCTCCCTGGAGTTTTATTCTTTCCAGGCAGCTACAACATCCTGTTTCTCTTCCACTGGTGGGCAGTTGCAATCTGCAATCCTAATCTTTAAAAGAACAGCAATTTACTGTCCCTGGTAGCAAATGCTTAAGAATACACACACACTCACGAAAAGTAAGGAAATTGTTCAAAATAAGTTTTCCTTGGCTCTCCTTCATCAAACTGTCGGGTTGGAACATTGTGGGTTTTAATGCTCTCAAATCGCATGCCTTTAGCCCCAGGCAGAAACTCAACAGGTGTTTCTTTCCTAATCTCTGATTTTTACTCAAGCCCATTTCCCCCTGCTGAATTTTTGTCCATGTAGAAATTTCCAGGGACAGGCGACCTGACATAAATCCTTCCTTCCAGCAGTATATACCCAGGGCAGTTTCTTGCTGGGTCACATTGGCTTCGTGACTGGAGAGAACTTAGCTCTTGATTATTGTGCCGTTGCTCAACTCACTCTCAACAGCTTGGCGCTGCTACCAAAAACATGTGTCAACGAGAGTGTGACTTGGATGCTTCTTGGCGGATGAAGTAATCTGTCAATCAGGTTGTCATGTGCCAAACCTGACACGGGGATGTGCACAATCCACACACTCTTAACTTACCAGCTGCTTATGTGGTATAGCCTTCTGCTGGGTTGCCAGATGGCTGTGCCAGAAGTTTACTGACACAGCCAAAATTTCATCCTCCATTCAAACTTAAGTAAGATTGCATTTCTCGGTATGGCTTCTCTGCTCTCTGTAAGATGAAAGGCTCCCCCCCCCCCCCAAACTGGTCTTGCTGCATGTGTCCTTACACCATCTTCACCTAGGCTGACCATTTCATGCAGTTCAAGGCTAGCTTTGTATTGTGATGGCCAGACAACAATTTTCCCAAAATGTATGTGAAAGAAAGGCCTTAATGAACCTCAGTGCTCAGTGGTTTAATAATAATAATAATAATAATAATAATAATAATAATAATAATAGTATTCTGCCATTCTCCCCGAGGGGACTCATAGAGAATTACAGTATATATAAGTAGACACAGGCAAACATTAAATGTCAGCTAACTGCTCTCAATGCCAGGAGAGAATACTTCTGGAAAATGGTGATACATCCCGGAAAATTCACAACAACCCACATTCATTGCCTTATTACGATTGAAGGGAGATGTTGACAAGCTGGAATGTGTCCAGAGGAGGACAACTTAAATGATCAAGTGTCTGGATAACAAGCCCTATGAGGAGTGGCTTAAAGAGCTGGGCATGTTTAGCCTGAAGAAGAGAAGGCTGAGAGGAGACATGATAGCCATGTATAAGTATATGAGAGGAAGTCATAGGGAGGAGGGAGCAAGCTTGTCTTCTGCTGCCCTGGAGACTAGGATGTGGAGCAATGGCTTCAAACTACAAGAGAGGACATTCCATCTGAACATTAGGAAGAACTTCCTAACTGTGAGAGCTGTTCAGGAGTGGAACTCTCTGCCCCGGATTGTGGTGAAGGCTCCTTCTTTGGAGGTTTTAAATAGAGGCTGGATGGCCATCTATTGGGGGTGCTTTGAATGTGATTGTCCTGCTTCTTGGCAGGGGGTTGGATTGGATGGTTCATGGGGTCTCTTCCAACTCTATAATGCTATGATTCTACATACAATGAGACACAGACAAAGGCAAAGGCGTCTCCTTTCATTTCCAGTTCTGGAGGAGGTGCTCATCTCCGGCTCTGGGAGAGGTGCTCTTTCTCCATTTGCAAACCAAGGAGCCTGCGTCCATAGACACCTCCTGGTTGTGTAGTCAGCATGACTGCTTGAAGTGTCTTTTTGCCTTTTCCCACCAAAGCGGTACCTCTTCATTTACGCACATTTGCATGTTTTTGAACTGCTAGGTTGGCAGGAGTTAGGGCTAACAACCCCATCTGATGGATTAAAACTGCCAACCTTCAGGTCCGCAGTTCAGCAGCACAAGTGTTTAATCCATTGTGCCACCGCGGCCTAATCACTATGGGTATGAGAAACAGCAGAAATCTGTTCCATTTCTGGATGCTCTCCTCCTGTTCCGTTTTTGGGAAAATTCGGGAGATTCGAGAGGAGGGTGTTGATCTGTAATTCAAAATATGGAGTTCTGTTTTCATTCCAAGAAGATTCAGTCCATTGGTGCCAATTAGGAAACTGGCAAGGCTCATCTTTCCGTCATTTTTATGGCTATCAGAATGAAACTTTCCACAAATGTAGAATACATTTACGAAGGCAAGCCTGCCAAGTTTCAAATCCTTTTGCTAATCAACTGATTTTTACCAATGACATATTTTTTTAAAAACCCACAAGAGAGGTTTTTGGGATTTTAAGTCCAAACAGCACATGCCACTTAAAGGGATTGCCTGAGAAACGTGATGCAGCCAGTCTGGCTACGCTCGCCGCTCACACCCATTGCCCCACCACGGATAGATTGCTGCTTATGCTTGCAAAACAAACAAACGGTTAGAATACTAACAATGATAAATAAACCAGAATAAACTAATCCAGTGGTTCTCAACTGTGGGTCGCCAGATGTTTTGGCATTCAACTCTCAGAAATCCTAACAGCTGGTAAACTTGCTGGGATTTCTGGAAGTTGTAGGCCAAAACACCTACCCACAGGACCCACAGGTTGAGAACCACTGAACTAATCTTTCCCGAATTTAGCTGAAAGATTCGGCAGCTCATGTTTCGTCCCTATCCTTCCCAGTTCGTATTTGGCACTTTGGCTGCTAAAATTATCCAAATTGCAAATCGATTGCAGGAATTCTACACACCTCTGCTAATCGCCATCTGGGCCTCAAACTGGTTCCAGAGTTATCTTCTACACAGTGAAACCACCTTCTTTATTACCAGTCTGAAGCTGCATTAAATGGTCAGTGTGGATGGGGCCACGTTCCTTCTCAATACAGGTTAAGCTCCCTTTGTCTGGAATTCCAGAACTCAAAATACTCCAAATTCCAAACTTGTCCACCTTTGCTTTCTGACCGTTCCATTTACACAAACTTTGTTTCACACACCAAAATTGTTGAAATTATCGTATAGAGTTACTGTGATGATGGCAGAACGTTGTTAGTGGTCATAGAAACTCACAAGAGGACCTTGTGAATATCTTGAATGCCAGATGACTACACTGCATTGGAGAAATTACACTGTTTAGCACTGCACCACCGGGAAGTAGCAGCCAATAGTGAAAGGACCAAGGCAGTGACATCTCCGGCACATCCTCTGTTTGGGTATCAGCCAGCACGCCAACGACTTAAATCAAGAAATAGTTTTCTAAGATCTACAGAGACACTCGCTGGAACACCTCAGCAAGTGAGAGTCCAAAAGTGGCAGGCCCAAACCCAGAACCTCAATCAATGGCTGATACCAAATGAGAGACTACCTCCTGGGCACAAAGAAAACTGGGCAACTTGGAAGGAGCTGAACAGACTGCGCTCTGGCACCACGAGATGCAGAGCCAACCTTAAGAAATGGGGCCACAAAGTGGAGTCCACGACATGCGAGTGTGGAGAAGAGCAAACCACAGACCCCCTGCTGCAATGCAACCTGAGCCCTGCCACATGCACCATGGACCTTCTTGCAGCAACAGCAGAGGCACTCCAAGTGGCCAGATAGTGGTCAAAGGACATTTAATAGAATACCAAGTCTGCAAATTTTGTGTTCTGTTTGTTTGTCTGTTTTTTTTAATGCAATTCAACTATTTTGGTTCGTTCCTCACATTATAAATAAATAAACTACACTGCTGCAAAGTTATGACAAAAGAAAATGCAGGCAAATATTCAGTTCAATACCCCCCCCCCCCCCCCCGAAACCCAAACCCTCAGTTCATGAAAATTCTTCGGGCAGCCTCCCATTCCAGTCCGAGCTGGTTCGTGTTTACAGCCTCTTCTCAGGCTAGGCCCAAATTATCAGCCTTTTTCCCAGGCTGGGCCTCCAAATATTTTGCATTGCTTCAACCTGGGTTGGACTCGTGGCACGGAGGCATCATGACAAGTTACCTTCAGGCTATGTGTATAAGGTGCCTCTTTCCTAGATACCTCATTATGTACATCTCCGCAAACACACTTCTGGTCCCAAGCATTTCAGATAAGGAGAAGAGCAAACTACAGACCACCTGCTGCAATGCAACCTGAGCCCTGCTACATGCACCATGAGATGCAAAGCCAACCTTAGGAAATGGGGCCAGAAAGTGGAGTCCATGACATGTGAGTGTGGAGAAGAGCAAACTACAGACCACCTGCTGCAATGCAACCTGAGCCCTGCTACATGCACAATGGAGGACTTTCTTGCAGCAACACCAGAGGCACTCCAAGTGGCCAGATACTGGTCAAAGGACATTTAATAGAATACCAAGATTGCAAACTTTGTGTTTTGTTTGTATTGTCGAAGGCTTTCATGGCCTGAATCACTGGGTTGTTGTAGGTTTTTTCGGGCTGTATGGCCATGGTCTAGAGGCATTCTCTCCTGATGTTTCACCTGCATCTATGGCAAGCATCCTCAGAGGTAGCGAGGTCTGTTGGAAGTAGGAAAAAGGGTTTATATATCTGTGGAATGACCATTGTGGGACAAAAGACTCTTGTCTGCTGAAAATGAACAAAATCTGGCTACCAGTATTAAAAAACTCTAAAATTACAACAACAGAGAGGAAACAAACAAGGACATCTCAACAAAAGATTGCTCCAGGCACAGCCAGGCCATTGTATGCTAATCAAGGTGGTCAGTTGAAACATTCACACTTAGTTCCAGCAGACAAGAGTCCTTTGTCCCACCCTGGTCATTCCACAGATATATAAACCCTTTTTCCTACTTCCAACAGACCTCACTACCTCTGAGGATGCTTGCCATAGATGCAGGTGAAACGTCAGGAGAGAATGCCTCTAGACCATGGCCATATAGCTCGAAAAAACCTACAACAAGCTGTGTTTTGTTTGTTTGTTAAAAAAATGCAATGCAACTGTTTAGTCTGCCCCTGACACGATAAATAAAAAATTAATAATTAGCAGCTCAGCAGTTTAACCCACTGTGCTATCAGGGGCTCCTTAGCTGCCCTGGCTCAATGTAATAAAATCCTGGGAACTTTTAAGTTGGAGAGGCAGGAGCTCTCTTTGGCAGAGGAAGCTGAAGCCCTTGTAAACACTGCAACTCCCAGCTAGCGTACTCAATGAGTGGCCCTTTTTTCTTTCTTCGTGGGGTGAGAGACAGAATACAAAAAGGGCGAGAGGAGGAGAGTGAAAAGCGAAAGTAGAGCAAAGGCGACTTGGGGCATGCTTGTTGCAAGAGAGCTAGCTGGGCGTGGGTCCAAAGTATCTCCAAAGCCAGGAGAGAGAAGAGGGAGGGAAAACTTTGCAGGGAGAGGCGAGGGGCGTGGGTGAAGCAGAGGGCCCAGCTCGGGGGCAGGAGCAAGATTAGCATCAAGGGCTGATCCAGGCGAAAAAGCAGCCCCCTTTTTCTCCTGATTTGCGC
This sequence comes from Anolis sagrei, assembly GCF_037176765.1. NCBI lineage: Eukaryota > Metazoa > Chordata > Lepidosauria > Squamata > Anolidae > Anolis > Anolis sagrei. The sequence continues at coordinate 181,871,042 of NC_090025.1, forward strand.
GCAAAGGGAGAGGAAAGCCGAGCAGAGCAGAGCTTGCGTGCCACGGTTGGTTTGCATTCGCGTTTGGTTCAAGAGGAGCCAAGGCGCGCGCTTTTGCAAGGGCAGGGTGGTGGGTTGGGTGTGTGTCTGTGCAAAAGAGGCCCTTGCCTTTCTTGCAATCATATATCAATAATAATAATTATAATTATATATGTATGCATGTGCTTTTTGTGTGCCTTCATGTCGTTTCCAACGCAGAGCCACCCCAAAGGCAAAAACTACCCTGAATCCGGTTGCTGCCTCTTGCAGAGTTCTGGGATTTATAGTTTAGGGAGGCGCCTTTAACAGCCGCACTAAACTACAAACTCCAGAATTCTGCAGGACGCAGAAACCGGATTTAAAGTGGGTTCATTCTCTAGAAGGCTTTCCTAGCCAGAATCACTGGGTTGTGGTAGGATTTCCAGGCTGCATGGCTATGTTCCAGAAGCAGCAAAAGGCACACCTTGAAACCTTGCCTTAGGATCCTTCTACCCAACCCTATATCCCAAAATATCAAGGCAGAATATCCCACAATATCTGCTTTGAACGAGGTTGTGTTATCTCAGTCCACACTGCCATATATGCCAATGCAAAGGAGATATTGTGGGATTTTCTGCCTTGATATTCTGGGATAGAGGGCTGTGTGGAAGGGCCCTCAGTGTTGCAATAAATTGGAAGTGCTCTGACTGCACAAAGAGGAGGAAGAGGGAGGAAAAATTGCATAAGGGTAAAACAATGGAGTTATAAAACCATGTTGGGTTTGCTTGCCTTCCTCGTCTGCCTTTGCAGGAAGCTTCCTTCCCCCTTCCTCATTTCTACCTGCCAAAACTGCACCTAGGCTTTTCCCCAAAAGCAAAGGCATACAAAACATGGACAACCTTTTGCAAAAGAAGTTTGTGTGTGTGTGTTTAAAACCCTGTTAGGTTCATCTGAGGGCCCGTCCACACAGTCATATAACCTTAAATATCAAGGCAGATAATCTACAATATGGGTTGTAGGTTTTTCGGGCTATATGGTCATGTTCTAGAAGCATTCTCTCCTGACGTTTCACCTGCCTCTATGGCAAGCATCCTCAGAGGTTGTGAGGTCTGTTGGTAGTAGGAAAATGGGTTTATATATCTGTGGAAAATCCAGGGTGGGACAAAGAACTCTTGTCGGTTGGAGCTAGGTGTGAATGTTTCAACTGGCCATCTTGATTAGCATTTGATGGCCTGGCAGTTGTTTGGTGTGGCTTGTTAGTGCCTGGGGGAATCCTTTGTTGAGAAGTGATTAGCTGTCCCTGATTGTTTCCTCTCTGGAGTGTCCTTGTGTTTGACTGTTGTTTTGCTGTTATATATTTTTTTAATATTGGTAGCCAGATTTTGTTCATTTTCATGTTCTATCTGTGGAAAGACCAGGGTGGGACAAAGAACCCTTGTATGCTGGAGCTAGGTGTGAATGTTTCAACTGATTACCTTGATTAGCATTTGATGGCCTGGCAGTGCCTGGGGGAATTTTTTGTTGAGAGGTGAGTAGATGTTCCTGATTGTTTCCCTTCTGTTGTTTTATTGTTGCAATTTTAAGAGTTTTTTAAATACTGGTAGCCAGATTTTATTCATTTTCATGGTTTCCTCCTTTCTGTTGAAATTGTCCACATGCTTGTGGATTTCAATGGCTTCTCTGTGTAGTCTGACATGGTGGTTGTGAGAGTGGCCCAGCATTTCTGTGTTCTCAAATAATATGCTGTGTCCAGGTTGGTTCATCAGGTGCTCTGCTTTGGCTGACTTCTCTGGTTGAAGTAGTCTGCAGTGCCTTTCATGTTCCTTGATTCGTGTCTGGGCAATGCTGCATTTGGTGGTCCCTATGTAGACTTGTCCACAGCTGCATGGTATACGGTAGACTCCTGCAGAAGTGAGAGGATCCCTCTTGTCCTTTGCTGAATGTAGCATTTGTTGGATTATCTTAGTGGCTCTGTAGATAGTTTGTTGTGTTTCCTCATCAGCTTTCCTATGTGGTCAGTGGTTACCTTGACCACATAGGAAAGCTGATGAGGAAACACAACATACAAACTATATGTGGTCAGTGGTTACCTTAGGAGCCCCCGGTGGCACAGTGAGTTAAAGCACTGTGCCAGCAGGACTAAAGACCAGCAGGTCGCAGGTTCGAATACGGGGAAAGGCGGATGAGCTCCCTCTATTAGCTCCAGATCCTCATGCAGGGACATGAGAGAAGCCTCCCACAAGGATGATAAAACATCAGAAATCATCCAGGCGTCCCCTGGGCAACGTCCTTGCAGACGACCAATTCTCTCACAACAGGAGCGGTTGCTCCTGACACGACAAAAAAAAAAAAAAAAAAAGTGGTTACCTTGATGTATGGCAAGAACACTTCTCCTCTGGGTGGATTCCCCCAGGCACTAACAAGCCACACCAAACAACTGCCAGGCCATCAAATGCTAATCAAGGTGGCCAGTTGAAACATTCACACCTAGCTCCAACAGTCAAGAGTTCTTTGTCCCACCCTGGACATTCCACAGATATATAAACCCAGTTTTCCTAGCTCCAACAGACCTCACAACCTCTGAGGATGCTTGCCATAGATGCAGGCATAACGTCAGGAGAGAATGCTTCTAGAACATGGCCAAATAACCCGAAAAACCTACAACAGCCCAGTGATTCCAGCCATGAAAGCTTTCAACAATACAATCTACAATATATTTGAACTCAGTATCTGAGTTCACACTGCCATATAATCCAGTTTAATGTGGACCTTATAAAACTGTATGAAAGGGGCCTGAGGTTGCCATAAGTTGGGAAGCACTTGAAGGCACACAACAATACACTGAGAGAAGGAAGGAAGCAATAATGATATCTAAAACTGTCCAATAGTAAAACAATTCACCTGTTGAGCCTTTCTGTTCCATCTTCAGAGGCCTGCCTGCACAATTGGCACCCAGACTTTGACCCAAAGCAAAGGATCCCACCTCCAAAGGAGGGCAAACTTTTGTAAAAGAGTGTGTGCATTTGGAAATGAAAAGCTTCTGCCGTCAAAGAGCGTTCTGAACTTCACCAACAATTGAATTGAACTAAACTTGGCATACAGGACTCCCATGACCAACAGAAAATACTGGAGATATTTGGGGAAAATAGACCCTGACATTTCGGAGTTGCAGTTGCTTTGAAATATGGTTGCTTTGAAATATAGTTCCCCTGTCATTAAAGTTTTTGCTCGTGTTCAGGTGGAATCTCCTTCCGTGTAGTTTGAAGCCATTGTTCCGCGTCCTTGTCTTCAGGACAGCAGAAAACAAGCCTGCTCCCTCCTCCTTATGACTTCCCCTCACATATTTATACATGGCCCTCAACATGTCTCCGCTCTGCCTTCTCTTCTGCAGGCTAAACATGCATAGTTCTTTAAGCCGCTCCTCATAGGGTTTGTTCTCCAGACCCTTGGTCATTTTAGTCACCCTATGGACACATTCCAGCTTGTCAACATCTCCGTTCAATTGTGGTGCCCAGAACTGGACACAGTGTGATTCCAGGTGTGGTCCGACCAAGGCAGAATAGAGGGGTAGCATTTATTTATTTATTGTGTTATCAGCAACCATACCATTGTATTACATTTCTAACAGAACAAAACAAACAAACAGATTAAAAAAAACACAGATTTTGCAAACTTGTTAGTTGATTAAATATCCTTTGACCAGTATCTGGCCACTTGGAGTGCCTCTGGTGTTGCCGCAAGAAGGTCCTCCATTGTGCATGTGGCAGGGCTCAGGGTGCATTGCAGCAGGTGGTCATTGGTGTGCTCTTCTCCGCACTCGCATGCCGTGGATTCCACCCTGTAGCCCCATTTCTTAAGATTGGCTCTGCATCTCGTGGTGCCAGAGCGCAGTCTGTTCAGCGCCTTCCAAGTCGCCCAGTATGCCATGTTTTCTGTGTGCCCAGGGGGGAGTCTCTCATCTGGTATCACCCACGGATTGAGGTGCTGGGTTTGGGCCTGCCACTTTTGGACTCTCGCTTGCTGAGGTGTTCCAGCGAGTGTCTCTGTAGATCTAAGAAAACTATGCCTTGATTTAAGTTGTTGACGTGCTGGCTGATACCCAAACAAGGGATGAGCTGGAGATGTCACTGCCTTGGTCCTTTCACTATTGGCTGCTACTTCCCGGCGGATGTCAGGTGGTGCAATACCGGCTAAGCAGTGTAATTTCTCCAGTGGTGTGGGGCGCAGACACCCCGAGATAATGCGGCATGTCTCATTAAGAGCCACATCTACTGTTTTAGTGTGGTGAGATGTGTTCCACACTGGGCTTGCGTACTCAGCAGCAGAGTAGCATAGCGCAAGGGCAGATGTCTTCACTGTGTCTGGTTGTGATCCCCAGGTTGTGCCAGTCAGCTTTCGTATGATGTTGTTTCTAGCGCCCACTTTTTGCTTGATATTCAGGCAGTGCTTCTTGTAGGTCAGAGCACGGTCCAGAGTGACTCCCAGGTATTTGGGTGCGCTGCAGTGCTCCAGTGGGATTCCTTCCCAGGTGATCCTCAGAGCTTGGGATGCTTGTAGCATGATTTCCCTGGGGTAGCATGACTTCCCTGGATCTAAACACTATACTACTGGCCTAAATCCCATTGGCTTTTTTTGCTGCCGCATGACATTGTTGGCTCGTGTTTAACTTGTTGTCCACGTGGACTCCCAAGATCTTTTTCACACGTACTGCCTGGAAGCAGGTTTTTCCAGTTGTGGGAATCAGTCGAAACCAGAAACCCAACCTTTCAGATCTGACCTTTGCTGCTTTAAGTACTTTTCAGCTTCAGCTTTCTATACTTGTGAGGGAGATTCTAGGAAACCAAGTTGTTCATTTTTCCAGTGATTGTGTGTGATTGCTTCTCCAATCCTAAATTGCTAAAGTGCTAAATGTTTTTCTGCTCTTCTAAGAGGAAAAGAAATGTGCATGTTTTGGCCTGAGAGCAGTGAGGTTGCCTTTCCAAACTACCTTTTATTATCCTTTTCTTTTGGTGCCGATAATGTAAACCCGGACCAGTTTTCTTCACTTGAAATGTTCGTAGGCCAGATAGTCGTGTATTTATTTGACTCGAGCAGAGGTGTCTGTGTTGGGTTGATTACCATTAATAACGTTAACATTAATACTTGTTTCTGCAAAGTAGCAAATGATTGACTTTCGAAGTTCTGAAGATTCATTAATTCCCCCTTTTAAATCAATTACATTTCAGCAGCAAATGCTGTTAATCTTTTTTATTTAAAGCATGCATTTGCTGGAGAGGGGTGGGGGGAAAGACATCTTTCTCCTTTGACGTGAGAAGGATTGGGTGAATTGCATTTATTTTTATAAGCACACTTCAATCAAGTCTGACTAAATGTAAATTTTTTGGCCTCTCCTCCCCACATGCCTCGAGTTCCTTCTGTAGCTGAACTCCCTTGCGTTTGGGAGAGGAAGCTGACAAGATAAAAAGTTTTCCTAGTTCACAAGGCTGTTTGTGGTGACCTTTAGTAAATGAAGTGGTGCATTTGCAGATAAGAACACCGACTTTGTGGGTGGTACAATAGTCACTGCCAAGCCATGTAGATAGGCAGCCCTTCTCCAAATGGCCCAGAAGTAGCGGAGTCAGAATTCGAAATTCTATCTGTTATTACGCGAATACATTGTTTCTTGATCTAGGGGTTGGGACCCCGGGGGCGGGGTCGTGAGGGGTGTGTCAGAGGGGTCTCCATGGACCATCAGAAAACATAGTATTTTTTGTTGGTCATGGGGGTTTTGTGTTGGAAGTTTGGCCTAATTTTCTCAGTGGGGTTAAGAATGCTCTTTGATTGTAGGTGAACTATAAATCCCAGCAACTACAACTCCCAAATGTCAAGGTCTATTTCCCCCAAACTCCACCAGTGTTCATATTTGGCCATATTGAATATTAGTGCCAAGTTTGGTCCAGATCCATCATTGTTTGAGTCCACGGTGCTCTCTGGATGTAGGTGAACTACAGCTCCAAAACTCAAGGTCAATGCCCATCAGACCCTTGCAGTATTTTCTACTGGTCGTGGGAATTCTATGTGCCAAGTTTGGTCCAGATCCATCATTGTTTGAGTCCACAGTTGCCTCTTTGAATGAAGGTGAACGACAACTCCAAAACTCAAGGTCAATACCCACCAGACCTTTCCAGTATTTTCTGTTGGTCATGGGAGTTCTGTGTGCCAAGTTTGGTTCAGTTCCATCGTTGGTGGAGTTCAGAATGTGGATGATCTAGGGATCTGAGATTATGCAAATCTGCAAAGATAAAACTTGCAGATGTGGAAGGTTCAGAATGCTCTTTAATTGTAGGTGAACTATAAATCCTATCAACTACAACTGCCAAATCTCAAGGTCTGTTTTCCCCAAACTCCACCATATTTGGGCATATTGAGTATTTGTGCCAAGTTTGGTCCAGATCCATCATTGTTTGAGTCCACAGTCACCTCTCTGGATGTAGGTGAGCTACAACTCCAAAACTCAAGGTCAGTGCCCACCAGACCCTTCCAGTATTTTCTGTTGGTCATGGGAGTTGTGTATGCCAAGTTTGGTTCAGTTCCATCGTTGGTGGAGTTCAGAATGTGGATGATCTAGGGGTCTGTGATTACGCAAATCTGCAAAGATCAAACCTGCAGATGTGGAGGGTTCAGAATGCTTTTTAATTGTAGGTGAACTATAAATCCTATCAACTACAACTCCCAAAAGTCAAGGTCTATTTTCCCCAAACTCCACCAGTGTTCATATGTGGGCCTATTTAGTGTTCTTGCCAAGTTTGGTCCAGATCCATCATTGTTTGAATCCACAGTGCTCTCTGAATGTAGGTGAACGACAACTCCAAAACTCAAGGTCAGTGCCCACCAGACCCTTCCAGTATTTTCTGTTGGTCATGGGAGTTGTGTATGCCAAGTTTGGTTCAGTTCCATTGTTGGTGGAGTTCAGAATGTGGATGATCTAGGGATCTGTGATTACGCAAATCTGCAAAGATCAAACCTGTAGATGTGGAGGGTTCAAAATGCTCTTTAATTGTAGGTGAACTATAAATCCCAGCAACTACAACTTCCAAATGTCAAGGTCTATTTCCCCCAAACTCCACCAGTGTTCATATTTGGGCATATTGAGTATTCATGCCGTTTGGTCCAGATCCATCACGGTTTGTGTCCACAGTGCGCTCTGGATGTAGGTGAATTACAACTCCAAAATTCAAGGTCAATGTCCACCAGACCCTTCCAGTATTTTCTATTGGTCATGGGAGGTCTGTATGCCAAGTTTGGTTCGATTCCATCGTTGGTGGAGTTCAGAATATGGATGATCTAGGGATCTGTGATTACGCAAATCTGCAAAGATAAAACCTGCAGATATGGAGGGCCAAGTGTATAGCAGGAGATAGCGTGACTTAGGAAACTAGGTGAGAGTGTTCTTAACAGACTTGAAATGGTATCCCCAAATTCCTTTTATTGTTTTCCTTCTTTGTTGCACTCTTTTGAACGTGCACCTTTGTGTTCCACAGGTAGCTGTGCCCTCTTGGAAACATTCCTGCAAATAGTTACACAACTGAGATTTCCCCACCTTTCCTGGGGATTAGTTTAGTTGTCTCAAAGTTCAGCCTTTTTTGTTCTCTGAAAATGGTTGTGCAACCTGTTTGATCTCTGCAGAAATCTCAGATAGGTTTTGATCTCAGAAGAACCGCACCCTTTCCACCTATGCTCCGTTTACTAATCTAACTCCAAAGTTCTACATTGCACACACAGAGCAGGGAAACCTAAGCTTTTTATACAATATCTGCCACATGTTTAAGCATTAAGTCGCCACAAGAATCCCATATTGGTGAGAGAGAAGACTGGTGCCGTAGTAAAACATAATACCTATCTATTCCTAGTATAAAAACCAAATAAAGGAAGGAATCCCTCTTTCCTGTGTCACACCTCTTTGCAGGCTTCTATACATTTTTGCAAACTAGTTACTCTTGTTAGCTTCATCACCAGATTGCAGAACAGTGGTTCTCAACCTGGGGTCCCCAGATGTATTTGGCCTACAACTCCCAAAAATTCCAGCCAGTTTACCAGCTGTTGGGGTTTCTGGGAGTTGAAGGCCAAAAACATCTGGGGACCCCAGGTTGAGAACCTCTGTTGTAGAATAATTAATTTTATCTATTAAAATGTTTTAGGCATACTATGAGTCCTCTTCCAAGATGGCACATACCTATACATTGTTCCCTTGCTGTTTTGCGGTTCACTTTCTGTGAGCTCGCTGTTTTGTGGTTAGGGCTGAGAATTAATATTTTTAATATATGTTTATACATTTTGTGGTTTTAAAATCACAAAATGTATGAAAATATATTAAATATATTAATTTTCAACCCTATCCGCTAAACAGCGAGTCCGCGGAAAGCAAACTGCTGCTTGCAGGGAGCTTCTTCTTCCCAAGCTTCTTCTTTGTCCTGCCGCTGGATTGACCAGGGCCAGCTTCCCCACCTCGCCCTGGCCGCCTTTGCAGGGCTGCCTTGGGCTTCTGCAAGGCTTCCGGGGCAAGGTAAGGAAGCCGGCCCTAGCTGTCATGGAGCCCCGCGGAGACCCAGGGTAGCCCTGCAAAGGCTGCCGAGGCGAGATGGGGAAGCTGGTCCTGGCTTGTTGGTTGGCCAACTGGCCAAGTGGTGGGAAACTTTCCGCTGGACGGGGCTTCTGGGAGGAAGCCCCCTGTAAGCAGTATGACCGGTGGGAGGGCGCCCACTGCCCCAATGGCCCTTGCCCAGTAAGTCGGGCAAGGCATTTCTGGTATTAAAACAATGTATAAAAAATATTTTAAAATGTATATTAGTGTCCCTACTTTGCGGATTTTCACTTATTGCGGGAGGTCCTGGAACGGAAACCCCGCGATAAGTGAGGGAACACTGTACACATAATAAAACTGAAAAATGTGTATGTGGCGGATGGGTCCACTTACACAGACAGCCTCCTGCCTCCATAAACAAGTTCAAGTGCTGAGAATCCTCTAAAGGCACTCCTTCCACTGACATTGCAGGTTACAGCGACCGCAATGATCATGTAACCCAAACACTGCCAATTTCCTCCCCAAAACACCATACTGCCCACCACCCAAGGAATGCTTTCATTTGGAGATAATTTCATCCAGATTTGGCATGTTTCCTCCACCACATGCAGGCATTCCAGGGCTCCTTGTGTGAAATTTGCATAACCCTGCCCATTGCCTCTCCCTTAACCCATTTTTACCCTTTCCTATGGCACACAGCAAACGCAGAGGAATTAATCAGCAATGGAACAGACTGGAGGGGTTTGGGGGACTGACTCAACAAGATTTAAGTTGTAGTTCACCCTGCATCAGGGCAAAGCATTGTGACCCCCTTCAATAATGGACCTGGATTGTCCTTGGCATATTGGAGTTGTAGTTTACCCTTATCCAGAGAGCACTGAATCCAGCCAAGGACAGATCTGAACCAAACTTGGCACACACCCCCAACATGGCCAACTGTGCATACAGGCCTTGTTTGGGGAGGATTGACCCAAAATTCTGGGAATTGTAGTTCACCCAAATCCTTGGAGCCCCCGGTGGCGGAGTGGGTTAAATCCCTGTGCTGGCAGGACTGAAGACCGACAGGTCGCAGGTTCGAATCTGGGGAGAGGTGGATGAGCTCCCTCTATCAGCTCCAGCTCTTCATGCGGGGACATGAGAGAAGCCTCCCACAAGGATGATAAAAACATCAAATCATCTGGGCGTCCCCTGAGCAACGTCCTTGCAGACGGCCAATTCTCTCATACCAGAAGCAACTTGCAGTTTCTCAAGTCGCTCCTGACACGACAAAAACAAACAAACAAACCACATTCTTATGCATTTTCTAATGGGAGCATTCATAAAAAACCAAATAAAAAACTGGCATTTTTCTAAAAAAAAAATAGTGTTACTAATTAACTAAATGATATTACCTAACACCCCAAAACAAACAATGCTTTTTTTTTTCAAATAACCCAGGCACTGCTGGGTACCCAAGCAAGTCATTAAATAAATGATGATTAAAAACTAGCAATCCGGGAATGCAGTTCAGGCAAGGGCAGGGAGAGGGTGGCTTTGTCTCTGTGGCCAAAATTAAGGGAATTCGCTGCTCATCTGTTGTGGGGAGTCCAGACATTAATACAGGTCAAGGGAACATAGAATTTGCTCTTGAGATTTTTTTCCCCTAGTTTTGTGGGGTTGTCCCATGCTTCTGACCTCAGTGAATGTGGAAGCCCCACTGTAGTTAAAACACACACAAAATCGCACAGTACATAGGAGTGTCCTTGCTTGCTCTGTAGGCCAATGTAAGTGTTTTACAACATTCTTGTTGTCTTTTTCTTTCAGGTCCCCAGCAGATAGCCGCCAAAATGTTGGATCTTACTGAATTAGTGGATATTGATGTGACTGTAGCGTATGTCTGGTATGCAGTCCTCCTCATTGTAAAAATGATGCTGATGAGCCCCTTAACGGGATTCTACAGAACAACCAGAAAGGTGAGAAGTGAGAAAAAGCTTGCTCAGGGTTCTTCAGAAGATGATAACCAGGAGAAGATTTTTTTTTAGTTGTTGATATAATTATTATGCAAGGGTTTCCAGGGACCAGAAAAATATTTCAAGGATTCCTCCAGAGTAAAAAGGTTGAGAAAGGCTGGTTTAGAACATGCAATTCTGGAGAGAAGCTCAACAGAATTTTTGCAAGATAGGTTGGAAAGCCAACATGACAGATCCCCTAGGCTTAAGGTCCTGCTGCTAAACACTAGGTCTGTAAATGGTAAAACAGGAGCTGGCTGTAGATCTGGATTGACAACATGCAAACTCCAAAATGAAGAGTTGTGTGTATAATTGGGGATAGCTATGCTCCATCTGTTAGCAGAAGACCCAGAATGTAAAAACTAATTCAAAACAGAACCAGGAGTAAATAAATAAATAAATAAAAACAGTTGCCATCCAGGACTTGATCTTGGATGAACTAATGGACCTAGCTTGCATGCATCACCGAGACCTGGTTGGACAAACCGGGGAGGGGGGGGGTCAACCTCACCCAGCTCTGTCCGCTGGGCTTTGGGGTGCACCAGCAGGCCAGGCTTGGGGGGACGGGGAGGCCGGTTGTTTTGGTCTATCGTGAGTCCATCTCCCTGATCAGATGCCCCATTCTCCAATCATCTGGGTTTGAGTGTGTCCATCTGAAAGTGGGTAACCGGGACAGTTTGAGGATTCTGTTTGTGTACTGGCTACCGTGTTTTGAGTTGCTTAGAAAATAATATAAAATAAATGCAAAATTTGGTCAGAGGACATATGAATCAAATCTGTGAATAATCAAATCTGTAAAAGTCAAACCTGTATGTGCAGGGCTGACTGCAATGTTGATAGGTTATTTGTTTGTTTGTTTTTTTGGTGCGTGATGGGTGGTCCTAACTTCTGCCTAAAGATCATACCTTTTCATGTCTTTTGTTCTGTGTGCTCTTGCCTCAAATAGGCCTTTGCTAACCCTGAAGATGCGGCTGGATTTGGTAAAGGGGAGAATGCAAAAAAGTTCTTGAGGACCGATCAAGACGTGGAGCGTGTGCGCAGGTAACTGAAAGCATTTCCAGGGTAATTTAGATGCTGGGAGCCCCCGGTGGCGCAGTGGGTTAAAGCACTGAGCTGCTGAGCTTGTTGATCGAAAGGTCGCAGGTTCGATTCCGGGGAGCGGCGTGAGCTTCCGCTGTCAGCCCTAGCTTCTGCCAACCTAGCAGTTCGAAAACATCCAAATGTGAGTAGATCAATAGGTACCGTTCCGGCGGGAAGATAACAGCGCTCCGTGCATTCATGCCGGCCACATGACCTTGGAGGTGTCTACGGACAACGCTGGCTCTTCGGCTTAGAAATGGAGATGAGCACCACACCCCAGAGTCAGACATGACTGGATTTAATGTCAGGGGACTATCTTTACCTTTACCTTTACTTTAGATGGTTTAACACTCATTCACCAGGGTAGGATATTTTAATGCCACTGGTTCAGATTTACTGCACAATCTGTGAAGTGTTAGATCTAGGCCTTGGCATTGTATGACTATAGAAATAATGTAGTTTGATACTGCATGACTGCTATGGAATCATGGGAGCTGTAGTTTTACAAGGTCTTTAACTGCATTGAACTGTATTATATGGCAGTGTAGAGTTATGTAATGTAGTTCAGTGCTGTTAAACTGCATTATATGACAGCGTAGATGGGTTCCATGTTAGCATGTCCATGTGCACATTGCCACCGTTTCAGATATGAGCAGTAACAACATGCAGTTAGGTGAAGCCATGAGTCAAGATCCTGTTGTATGTGCCATGAAATGGGAAAGACGGTCAAACCACAAAAACCATACCATGTTTTAAGTGCAAGCAAAAGCTACTAGAAATGTATTTTAGAGCCCATATAGTCAACTTATAGACCATTTTATGTTCTATGTATTTCCCACTTTTCTTTACATTCTCCCTTCTTTGCATAATAATTTTAAGTATCCTTGAGAGTACTCTTATTTTCCTTTCTTACTCCTATGGTGGAAGGGAGCTGAAATGGAAATATTCCAGAACATATGAAACATCTTTGTGAGGTGCGATGTGACAGAGTCAGCATTGATAAAGGCTGAGAGAACCTGGAAAAATGCTTTTTTTTTTTTGGACCACAGTCTGTGACCATATTTCTAAGGATTATGGAAGCACTAGTCCAAAAAGGAACATTTCCAAGTTCTTGGTTTGGTATCAATATGGTTAGAATTTTTTTTAATTGTGTCAGAAGTGACTTGAGAAACTGCAAGTCACTTCTGGTGTGAGAGAATTGGTTGCCTGCAGAGATGTCACCGAGGGGACGCCTGGACATGTTACCATCCTGTGCGAGGCTTTCTCATGTCCCCATATGGGAAGCTGGAGCTGACAGACAGGAGCTCACCCCATCTCGTGGATTTGAATAGTTGACCTTCAGGTCAGCAGTTCAGTTGGCACAAGGGTTTAACCCACTGCCCCACCGCGGCTCCACGGTTAGAATCAGTGATAAAGATTAAGGGTTTGCACCATTCCAAACTTGGATCTGAGAATTATTCAGCACTCCGAATGCTGCTAAATGCAGCTCCCAGTGTTCCTCACTTTTGTCTGTGCTGGCTGGGGCTAGAGGAAGTTGCAGTTTAACATCCGCTGGTGGTCCATCCAGATCACATTCCTGTCTTAGTATTTATTATTTATTTCATGCATTTCAAACTACAAGAGAGGAGATTCCATCTGAACATGAGGAAGAACTTCCTGACTGTGAGAGCCGTTCAGCAGTGGAACTCTCTGCCCCGGAGTGTGGTGGAAGCTCCTTCTTTGGAAGCTTTTAAACAGAGGCTGGATGGCCATCTCTCAGGGAGTGATTTGAATGCAATATTCCTGCTTCTTGGCAGGGGGTTGGACTGGATAGCCCATGAGGTCTCTTCCAACTCTTTGATTCTATGATTCTACCCCGCCCTTCTCCCCCCAAAGGGAGACTCAGCTCGGGCTCACACAAGAATCATACAATGCCATCAGCATATAAACAATCAAAAATTACAATTTAAAACAGTAAAAATCATTAAAACACCTTATACAAATTAATTAACAATAAATTAAACATGCCAATAAAACCAAGTCCAAATCAGGGTAATTCCAATGTCGCAGATATCCTAAGTTTTCTTACCAATTGCTGCTATCCACTAATAATGCCTGGTCCCAAAGCCAAGTCTTCAGTTGCCTTCTAAAGGACAGGAGGGAGGTGGCCAACCTGATGTCCTTAGGGAGAGAGTTCCACAGACGGGGGGCCACTGCCGAGAAGGCCTTGTGTCTCGTCCCCACCAACCACATTTGCGAAAGTGGTGGGATCGAGAGCAGGGCCTCTCCTGACGATCTTAAGCTTCGTGATGGTTTGTTACAGGAGATACGTTCTTGAAGTAGTATTTGCATGCTTTATGCAGAGATGCAGTAATATGAGTATTTTGTTTTATGTAGCAGTCAATAAAGCCATGGTCTGATTCGTCTTTTCTTATTTCCCCAGAGTCCATCTCAACGACCTTGAGAACATTGTCCCATTCCTTTTCATTGGATTCTTCTACTCCTTCAGTGGCGTTTCCCTCTCCACTGCCTTGCTGCATTACAGAGTATTCTTTGGTTCCAGGATCTTCCACACTATTTCCTACCTTATCCCCCTTCCCCAACCCTGCCGGGGTGTGGCTTGGTTTGTGGGGTTCTTAATTACCTTTTCAATGGTGTACAAGCTGGTGATGGTGGGTCTGAGCTTATCATAAAAAAACCCAGAAGCCTCAAACCAACCTATACATACGATTACATTTCACTGTGATTTTAAAACTTTCTACTCTTGGGAAAACCTTTCTTGTTGATTGTTCTGTGCCAGATCCACTAAAGGCGTGCTAAGCATTATGAGACATATTCTAGATCAGGGTTCCTCAACCTTAGGTCCCCAGTTCTTGTTGGACTTCTGATCTAAGAAGCACTTATTAGCATAGGGAATGAATTGGAATTCTGGGAGTTGAACTCCATCAACAGCTGGGGAACCCACAGTTTGGGATACTGCAGTTCTGAGCATGCTCAGTGCCAGTCAACCATTTTGGATCTCACTACTCCTCACTTGAGCTAAATGTGTGAACCAGAATACATCTGAAACTATGTTGTAGCAACACATTCCAAGAAAATATTGGTAAATGAAAAGTAGGACAAGTTCTTGTGGGTTTTTTCGGGCTATATGGCCATGTTCTAGAGGCATTTCTCCTGACGTTTCGCCTGCATCTGTGGCAAGCATCCTCAGAGGTGAGGTGAGGTGCTTGCCATAGATGCAGGCGAAACGTCAGGAGAAATGCCTCTAGAACATGGCCATATAGCCCGAAAAAACCCACAAGAACTTAGTGATTCCAGCCACGAAAGCCTTCGACAAAAGTAGGACAATTTGTTCACTGGTGCTTCCTTATAATCTATCACTGGGTGGAACACTTACCTTGCATTCAGAAGATCCTACATTTGATCCCTGACATATGCATAAATTAAACCTCCAAATGTGAAGGGGCAACGGTATTGAGAAAGTCCAGTGTCTCTATACCCAATGTGCAAGTACGGGCTCTGATGTAGTTGC
This sequence comes from Anolis sagrei, assembly GCF_037176765.1. Classification (NCBI taxonomy): domain Eukaryota; kingdom Metazoa; phylum Chordata; class Lepidosauria; order Squamata; family Anolidae; genus Anolis; species Anolis sagrei. The sequence continues at coordinate 181,886,178 of NC_090025.1, forward strand.
TCGTCCCAGCTAGACTGGATTTACTAAACCAAGTTATGGACTCATTGGGATTTAGGCCATGATAACAAATACGTTATTATGGCTTACATCTAATGATGTGATTACACAATCCCTGAGGTTGTTCAGTGGATCATATTTGGGAATGAACACTTTTGGATGGATGCGGGGCATGCTGTTGATTCCAGGTCTGTGGTCCTTTCCACTTCACGTGTTCACCACCATCCTCTTAACAAAGCTTGTAGATCAGTGGTTCTCAACCTGTGGGTCCCCAGGTGTTTTGGCCTACAACTCCCAGGAATCCCAGCCAGTTTACCAGCTGTTAGGATTTCTGGGAGTTGAAGGCCAAAACATTTGGGGGCCCACAGGTTGAGAACCACTGTTTTAGAGTATAAGATCCTCAAGCCTGTTGAACAAATGGTGTCAAACTCATTGTATTAAGTCAGACTTGGTTCAATGTGTACTTTTGAGGTGATTGCAAAAGTCACTCGGAGATAAACAAAAGTTCAGAAAAGTGTAAGAATGTTAAGGTGTTCACTGTTTACATTCCTTACGTCCTGTTTAGCTTTCCTTGAGTTTAGGCTGAATTTAGGTTGGCTCTTGTAGTTTCTGGTTGTTAACTTTGAATATTATACACCATGTTTTATAAACCTGTTGAAGAGACAAAATGTTTCCCTTTTACCTTGACCTATAGGCTTGTACTTGTAATGTGTAACAATCCAACAACTGTCTATTGATGGCATGTATGTGATTTCCCCCCCTATGGATGCTATTTTGGAATATTTCTTTTTGAAGCCCATATAATAAAGACAACAGCAAAAAGAAGAAAAAAACCTGTCTTTGCATTTTTGGGGCTGTTTCGCCCTCCCTTTCCCTTTCTGTATCTGCAGTCAGCAAATAGGATGTCACAATGAATCAGTGTTTCAAATCATGGAATTCTTTGAAGAATATTTACCTAAATAATAAGGTATCTCAAACAACGCCAAGCCTGGTTGTAAAGGAGACTTTGATGCAAATAGGTGTTTGTAACCAACTGCTTGAAAAAACGGCAGGGAGCACAAATTTTCTTTAAAAAATGAATGTTTTGAGTAACATTTATCACAGAATTAGAAGATTTAGCCTGTGGAACGATTTTCCCTTTTTGTAAAAAAAAGAACTAGCTGTAACCACCATGCATTGCTGTGGACAACCTTCCCTCCTTTCTCTCCTTCCTTCCTTCCTTCCTTCCTTCCTTCCTTCCTTCCTTCCTTCCTTCCTTCCTTCCTTCCTTCCTTCCTCCCTCCCTCTCTCCCTCCCTCCCTCCCTCCCTCCCTCCCTCCCTCCCTCCCTTTTTTCTTTCCTCTCCTTCCATCCTTCTCTACCTCTCCTTCCTTCCCCTCCCTTTTTCTTTCTCTCCTTTCTTCCTTCTCTACTATTCTTGGACTGTAACTCCCGGCAGTCCTTCTGATTGATCTATCTACCTACTATCTATCTCTATCTAATCTATATATCTTATCTATCTGGAGGATTGCTTGGAGTTTATTTATTTATTTATTTACTTTGCTTATATACCGCTGTATCTCAAGCCCGAAGGCGACTCACAGCGGTTCACAAACAGTAAAAACAGTAGAAACAGCAGTGGTTCCATACAACATATAACAATTTACTTAACACATTATCCATAAATTACCAATAAGCAATTACAATGCACAATTATTACAAAAAACAACCGTACCCAATCTTCTCATCACCCAAGCGTAGTCCAGGTTCGTCGTCCATTGTTCCATTCCTATGTTCCATTACCAGATTGCACTAAATTACTCAAACGCCTGCACAAACATCCAGGTCTTCACCTTTTTGCGGAATACCATTAGAGATGGTGCCAGTCTAATGTCCGAATAGGAAATATGTACCGATTGGGATACACTCAAAGAAATCCAAGGAGAAGCTAGCTTGCAGCTTGGAAGCAGTGCATTTGGAGCATCCTCCTCCCATAAAGGGCCTGGTCTAGGGAATGCTGGGAGCTGTCATTTCCACACATGCACTGTATTGACATTTAGCTTTTTGGGGTTTTTTAAGTCCTTTCTGTTGTGTTTTTGGGAGGGGGTTATGAGTGATGGCCACTTTCTGGTCTGTTAGGGGTGTGGTATCAAAATTTCGTGTCAATTCAGTGTTTTTGAGTTATGTTTATCCCACAAAAGAACATTACATATTTATTTTTATATATTGGCATTATGATGCTCCTCTGTGTTATACAAATCTCATTGCAGTATTGACTTGATGCATGTTCAAAACTGCTCTGCCGAAAGCTTTTACAATTTACATATATGCTGTAATTGTCTTCCAAATTGCTCAAACACGCTGCCTGTGTTTATATGTTCCATTGGTTGCAGAACAACAAGGCTCCATACTCCACTCTAGGTGTCCTATTTGTTTTCAAATAGAAGTGCATTGAGGGGGGGGGGGTGTGCTTCAAATAATGCCTGACCTCACTGGAGGGAAGGATATTAGGGGCAAAGATGGAGTACTTTGGCCACATAATGAGAAGACAGGAAAGCTTGGAGAAGATAATGATGCTGGGGGAAAAGGAAGGAAAAAGGAAGAGGGGCTGACCAAGAGCAAGATGGATGAATGGTATCCTTGAAGCAACTGGCTTGACCTTGAAGGAGCTGGGGGTGGCCGCAGCCAACAGGGAGCTCTGGCGTGGGCTGGTCCATGAGGTCACAAAGGCAGAAGCAACTGAACGTATAAATAACAGCTGGGAATATGTGTATCAGAATATTCCTAGGAAATGGCAGTTTTGCTTATACAGAAGTTGATCATAGAGTCGCAGTGGAGGACCTTGAGATTTCTAGAGAGACATCGCAAATAGTCAAATCCACAAAAGTTAAACATGTGAATGTGGAAGGTTTTTAAAATACACCCCAAAATGATGTCTCAATGTACTTAGCAGTCTTCAAATTGGAGACTTGCATTTAATCCAACTTGCAGTTCAGACTGTATTTTAGACATGTAAAAAAACCCCCATGTATCCATTCTCTTTTCTTCCTATTTTCCATTCAGCAAGTTTGGATTTCTCTATTTTTTAAAATTAAAGTCCTTACTCAAAAACAATGGTGATGAAATATATTTTTATGTTGGAGATGACTTGCTTTTGAAGATCAGGAATTTAAATGCCTTTGGGCTGTCCCCCAAGTTATTTGGATAGTTCTCCTCTAGTAATTTTCATTAAAAGTGAGGGCAACGAGAGATTTAATTTATGAGTGATCAAGATAGTACTGATACAAGAAACAGTTGGCATGTTTACATTGTTCAGCCTGAACAGGTAAGAGCTAGAAGTTCTGGCAAGAGTTTGTGGTGTTGTGAACACACCTTCACTTCAGTCTGCAGGGCAGAAAGGTTCGTACAATTTTAATGCCTCGAGAACATGGCCATATAGCCCGAAAAAACCCACAAGAACTGAGTGATTCCGGCCATGAAAGCCTTCGACAATACAATTTTTGGTAGTGTTCAAAATTTATTTATTTACCACATTTATATCCCACCCTTCTCAACCCTGAAGGGGACTCAGAGAGGCCTTACAAAGGCAACAATTCAATGCCATACATTAATACATTGGTAAATAAAAACATTCAAACCAAACCCATTAAAAACAGCATTAAAACATCAATTAAAATCACATGATCCAAATCATTCCAGGGCCGGTCTGGGTTGTTATATTAATTTGCGGTCTCATACTACTCCCATTACTGGCCGAAAGCTTAATCCGAGTCATGTTTTTAGTTTTTCCCCTGAAGGTCAGGAGGGATGGGGCAAATCTAATTTCATTGGGGAGGAAGTTCCATAGGTGAGGGGCCACCACTAAGAAGGCCCTGTCTCTCACCCCCAGAAGTCGTGCTTACAAGGGGGGTGGGACCAAGAGCAGGGCCTCCCCCGATGATCTTAACCTCTGAGGTGGGTCATAGAGGGAGATATGTTCAGACAGGTAAGCTGCCCAGAGAATTGTTTAGGGATTGATAGGCTAAATCCAGCACTTTGAATTGGGATTGGAAGCAGACTGGCATGTTCTACAAACCTGTAAATCAGTGACTTTTAATGTCTTCCTTAAAAAGACCACCTGATGCACAAGAGGAAAGGCAACATGAGTCATTCAGTTTGCAAACGTGTACTTTATTCATAGCAAGATTTGAAAAACTACATTTCACAACATGCCTGAAGTCCCTGCTGGGGCAACTCTTAGCATCTAACATTTGTGTCAGGAAAAAACAAGGCTTGCAAGCAAAGGGAACACAGTTATCACGCTGAATCATTAATATTTTGACTTAGCAAGGCCACACGTCCTCCCAATAGAGTCATTAAGGGTATGCAGAGCTCTGGTTGATAAAGGAAGCATCCTAGATGTGCATATCTCTGCTCAAGGTTCTCTTGTAGCCTTGCTGTGTGGCCTTCTAGATGATGGAGCCCACTTTCCATCAGTTCCAATTAGCATGATCAAGGGCGATGGAAATTGTAGTGCAGCAACATCTGGAGCTTCCCAGCTTTCTCACATCAGGTCATGTGTTTATTTGTATTCAACCTGCATTCTGGTGTGTTGGGTCATTAACTCCTATCATCCTTGGCCTTTGGGTATGATAGCCTTGATGTAAGGACATTGCTTTGGCAACAAAGTTCTTTAGAAGATCAGAATAATTGGAGTTGTTCAGATGTTAGAAGATGCATCTAAAACAGGCATGTGCAAACTTTAGCCCTTCAGGCATTTTGGACTTCAACTCCTAACAGCCTACTGTTTGCCCATGCCTGATCTAAATTATTCTACTAACATAACAGACATCTACACAGAACCATTGTGTTTTGTATTTAGTGTTCTTTAAAAAAAATGTTTTAGTAGACGGAGCTAGACTTTGCAACATCAGGAAATTTAATCAACAGTAATGAGAATGATTTAAAATAATAAAAAACATTATTAGACATACATACATGCATGCATGCATGCATGCAATTACAATTTATCCCCTTGAAAACAGTCTCCTTGTGATTGAATGTATACTGGTGCTCCCAAGATGTGGATGACATTCCATTGCAAGCGTGTTACATGAAGCAAATCCCATGGCACCTTCAGGATGGGCAGTGCAATCCTTTAAAAACGTGTTTGTTGTCGAGCATTAGAATTACCTAGAACTGCTGTGCTATGGAAGAGGTGGAGAAGGGGTAAGGCATACAAGCAGCAGGATTACACTAGAACAAAACCTCTCCTACAGTACTGACATAGAGTTAGGCCAGACCCATGGTACCCCTAAGTCATTTCCAACACCCCTAGGCTAAGAGGTTTGAATTCAGCACAGCTTTAGTAGGACTTGCATGAATTCAGGTGGATCTCGGTCTTGTTTGAACTCTGGGATTGAACGTTAACACATTTATACAACTGAAGATTCATGTGAATGCTGCCTAGTACAAAACCAAACGTCTGGTGCCCAAAGTACAATATTGTCAATAACATCTCCATAATTTCTGGCAGTAATCTTTTGCAGCTCTATGCCAGGGATTGAACCTGTGGTGGCTTCCATGACAAGCATGTGCTATATCGCCACAGACCCTTCTCCTGGTGACCACCTGTAATTTAAATAAAAAAGAAGGGTGTGGATGTGTCATGAAGTGTGAGTTTGATTCTTTGGTACCTTTTGGGAATGAGTTAATAACTTGGACATGCTTTGCATGCAGAAGGTACTTGCCCTGGAATCTCCAGGTAGGACAAGATACCTGTTCAGGTTTGGTTGGGCACATTTTGCTGACTGGTATTAAAGACAAGATGGCACTTCCAAGTCTATACAGAAGTTGATTAGAGTGCACATTGAACTCAGCACATCTGAGTCAACAGGCCAATTTCATGGGCAAGATATACATAGTTCTGTTTTCCTACTAAAGAGAAACATTGAGTACAATTGACCTCTATGCCTATGGATCTGTCATCCATGCAAACCTTGATTTTTTTCCATTTTAGATAAGATATATCATTTTACTGTATTGTTGTTTATAAGGGGACTTGAGCATCCACAGATTTTGGTGTCCATGGGGATGTTGAAATCAAAACTCACTAGATGCTGTTCATGGAAATAGCCAAGAGGATGTTATTGCTGCCTCCTATCATCTGCTGCTGGAGGCCATTTGCTCACCTTGACTAGCCCTATCCAAAATTGTGGGGAGCTGCTGAAGGTTACAGTACTGACAATGGCGATAAAACAGCCTACAATAAGATACGGTGTTGAACCTTGCAAAGTGCTTTGTCCACTAAACAGGGTGACAAAAATAACAATTTCTTGAGCCTGAACAGCAACTGTAAATCATAATTTTCTCCCTATGTGTGTTATGCAACACACTTTTATCCCTGTTAGTTGCGCTTAGTACAATATTCAAATATTGTACACTCTTAGCTTTTATTACTCATAGTTGTTGTAGGATGTTAACCAGCTGCCACCACTCACTCAATGCCACCCCCACCTCCTGCCTGCCCACCTTTACAGGCTAATTACACCATTACTTTGTGTTCAAAAGAATGATTTAGAGTCACCACTAGATGTCCTCCTTTGGCTTTTTCTTTTTAAGAAAGTGAAGCGCCAACATTTCTCCGAACTATTGTGAGCAAAGCAAACTACACTTTGGCTTCCCAATGTCGCATCAAGACAACTGGAGTTTGAGCTCACAAACCACATTTCACAAGTTCTTTGGAGAACAGGAGCTGAATGAGATCTGAGACAGAGAATCCTTTCCTTCTCTTCCCTTTCTTTTTCCCCTGCATGCCTTTTTTGTCTGTCTATCTGTCAATCTATCTATTTGCTCTTTTCCCCATTTTCTTCCTTTCCTTTCCCTTCGGGCTGCCCATTGGACCCTCCTGGAAATGAAAATATGCAAGAGGCTTTCTTTTTTTTGGTTAAGTCTTTCTTAAATAATTATGTCTTTCTGTTTACTAAGTATTTTGTGATCCTGCTTTCTGTTTGTCTTTTGCCCTGACTCAGTTTACATTTGACATACGTTCTTGTCCCCTTAACATACTTTCCAATCCTGGAGAGTATACTGTCCTGTTGCTGCAGTTGCTTTTAAGATGTCTCAGTTTCTCCTTCCTATTTTTTCTCCCTTTGCCCTCAGCTTACTTCAGTTGCTGCAAATTGAGTTCAAAATGCAAACATAGTTCACACCCATTTAATTCAGCAGTGAGAAGGGGAGGAAACAAAATCTTTCCCTTATGTGTAGATTTGGGCAAAAATAAACGTATGCAGCCTCTCCTAGCTTATGCGTCTTCCTCATTGATAGCTTTTGCTATCTTCATCACACTCTTATATTGTTTGGTCACACATGTCCCAGTTTTCATCTGTGAAATATTGGAGAGTCTGGCTTAATGGCGGCATAGAAGAGGGAATTTCAGTGGCCGAAATTCCATCCTCTTTATGAGGCTTGTCTCTTATCTCACCTGGCATCTTAGATTGGTCAAATTGACTGGCTTGTTCCTTCAATTCTTCTCTTGTCCACATTTGGCTATCTCACATAGCTCAGCCCTCATAACTGTTTAATGCAAATAAATAAATTATTTCTTTTATATTTCCTTTTTAATTTGTTGCTGTCTTAGTCTTTTGGATCACAGTTCCACAGGGTTCAAAGTCGGTTTTCTAGACTAACCCTTGCCCAATTTGCTCCCCTAAATCTTGTGTGGATCCATCTGGCCCTTGGACTATCCATGATGGAAAAACAAAAGGAGTGACTTCTCTGCAAAACCTTAAATGATTTCAAAATGGTTTCTTTAAAACTCCTTAAAACTATAGAGATTTTTTTTGACTAATCACTTTCAGGATCTTGCTTGCTGCCCAGCCTGATTTGCTATTCTGCCTAGCAAAGCGACACACTTAAAGTTCAATGTATTGTTGAAGGCTTTCATGGCCGGAATCATTGGGTTGTTGTGAGTTTTCTGGGTTGTATGGTCATGTTCCAGAAGCATTCTCTCCTGACATTTTGCCTGCATCTATGGCAGGGTGCCCTCAGAGGTCATGAGGTCTCTGAAGATGCCTGCCATAGATGCAGGTGAAAGATCAGGCAATAATGCTTCTGGAACATGGCCATACAGCCCAGAAAACTCACAACAACACACTTAAAGTTGTCATACCTTCAATACTGTAATGGCGTCATGTTCAGAATACTTTGGGTCTTTTCACATTACATCATGACAACACTATAAGTGCCATGGCAGCATCTTATGGGATCTTGATTTTTGAGTTTAGGAAGCATAGGGGCTTTCTAGCTTATTCCCTGGTATTCCCTGGAAGCCCTCCATCCCAGTACTAACTGGGTCTGGCACTGATTTAGATCTGAGATGGGATTTGGTGTCTTTTGGGCTTATTTCTTCCTAAACTACAAATCCCAGGATGCCTTAGGATGTTGCTATGGCAGTTAACATGTAGTCAGCATAGTACTACAATTTCATCGTGTGAAATGTCCCTAGGAGTTATAAGCCTGTAGATGCTGAAAATACACAAATGTATTTTTGACCCCATCAAAGACCCATGACTGTGAGAGCCATTCAGCAGTGGAACTCTCTGCCCCGGAGTGTGGTGGAGGCTCCTTCTTTGGAAGCTTTTAAACAGAGGCTGGATGGCCATCTGTCAGGGGTGATTTGAATGCAATATTCCTGCTTCTTGGCAGAATGGGGTTGGACTGGATGGCCCATGAGGTCTCTTCCAACTCTATGATTCTATGATTCTATCATACAACCAGCCCGCCATGTCCATAGAGTCATAGAATCAAAGAGTTGGAAGAGACCTCATGGGCCATCCAGTCCAACCCCCTGCCAAGAAGCAGGAATATTGCATTCAAATCACCCCTGACAGATGGCCATCCAGCCCCTGTTTAAAAGCTTCCAAAGAAGGAGCCTCCACCACACTCTGGGGCAGAGAGTTCCACTGCTGAACGGCTCTCACAATCAGGAAGTTCTTCCTCATGTTCAGATGGATGTAAAATATTAAACAAATATAATTGTATATATGGGTCTTGAGCATCCACCAATTTTGGTGTCGATAAGGAGCCTCGGAAACCAAACTTCAGTAGATACCAAGGACCCATTGTATTTTCTTGTTTCAGGACATCGATGCAGAGTGGGTAAAGAACGCTTCATTGCCTAAAAGGCACTCTAAACCTGCCAAAAGAACTGATTTAAGCTTGCAGTGTGGCCTTAGTGAAAGAAACATGAGGCTCTTCAGCATTATCATTTGTTATTTTTGTTGCAGGTTGAAGTTTTGTTGAAAAGGACGGCACACACTGGAGATTAGATCATAGTTTAAGGAGGGCTTGAGTAAGCAATCAAGAGTCCATGGCGCAGCCCAGTGATGGAATTGTTAATGATGCAGCCCCCTTTTAAAAGTAATGTTTCTCATTTGGACACTCCGGCTCATCCCTATTTATTTTTCATCTCCTTTCCTTGCTACTTTATCTATGTCCTCCTCGGTTGAGTTGCAACCCAAGGGACATTGTTTTAATCATTTGCTGTTCCTACCTGAACTTTCTAGTAGGTATTTAGTATGACTTTGCTTTGAGACAGGAACATATGGAAAAGGTATTTTTAATTCGCGCAAGGAGGCTTGATTACTTAAAGGGCATTTTATTCCTGTCTGCCTGAAAGAAAGTGTTCAAAATCTCCTATATTTTCATGGCAGAAGAGAAACAGTTTTCCAAACAGGACTATGAAACTATTTGTTTTGGCTTTCCAAAACTTAAAACTTTTATTTAAACTCTGTTGGTTCCTCTACCCACCCTACAAAAACCTCACCTTTACTGCTGTCTGTCTGTCTGTCTGTCTGTCTATCTATCATCTACCTACCTACCTAACTATCTTCCCCCTCCCTCTCACCCATCTGTCTGTCCAGCCCTCATTTACTCCATTTTGGGTGTATGTGAAATGAACTTACTCTAAGTTACTGGAGGTCCCCCATGGGAAAGTTATTTCTGAGTTATGGTGACCCTAAGGCTAATCTATCATGGGGTTTTCTTGGAAAATTTTGTTCTGAGGGAGTTTGCCCTTGCCTTCCTGTGAGGCTAAGAGAATGTTACTTGCTCAAGGTCCAGCCGGGCTTCCATGGCCAAGCAGGGACTTGAACCCTGGTCTCCAAGTATGCTAGTTCAACATTCAAGTAAGTATCCCAAATTCTGGTCTTCCTGGTCTTTGGACTTCAGCTCCTTGGAGGAGTTTCCTAAAAAGAACTATGGTTGTTGGTGAAAGTACCTGAGATTTCTGAAAGCCGAAGTCCAAAGGACCTGGAGGGCTAGTTTAGAGATCACTGAACTAAATCCTCTTTGTAAATCTGTGATAGCAACTACAGGTCTTTAAAGCCTGGTTTACAAAAGAATCTGGACACAAAAGGTTGCTGTGAAGGACTGATCCAACACTTTGTGGATTAAATCATTTTTATTCATTTCAATCTGAGTACTAGAAAGGTCTAGTGCAGTGGTTCTTAACTTGTGGGTCCCCAGATGTTTTGGCCTTCAACATCCAGAAATCCTAACAGCTGGTAAACTGGCTGGGATTTCTGGAAGTTGTAGGTCAAAACACCTGGGGACCCACAGGTTGAGAACCACTGGTCTAGTGGGTATAAATCTAGTCCCTACCTATGCAATGCTAATTGATATTCTCTACTTTGTGCAGCCCAGTTTGTGAACAAGAGAGGAAAGTCCCACCACAAATGCTTTAGAACCTTAACCTTCTTTCCCAATAAAATAGGCCACAGGGGGACAGGCTAATTGGGAAGTAGTTGATGTTGTTATGAGACCACCACCCCAACCCCAATCTCCAACCCTTCCCTGGAGTTTGTGGTAGCATCTGAGAACCAGAGTCTCCTAGATGAGATGGATTACTAGGTCCATTTCATCCTGGCTTTATTGCTGGTTATTGGATGGAGATGTCTTGGGCTGCCATGTTGGATAACCTACTCTGGGAACCAGATAGGGAGAGTGTGTCCTTGTTGGTTCTAACAACCTCATTAAATGGGCTACTTTCCGCATTATACACCATATGCTGCTTGCTTTCCCCTTTCAGCACAGAACCCATTACACAACACATGCGTACTTCTGGCCAGGCTCTGTGCTGAAAGAGGAAAGCAAGCAGCATATGCCGCTTCTTGTGGCTTCTTGTGTTGACTGAGGAGCAATTGGGGGGGGGGGGGGAAGCTGGGTAGCAACACTTCTCCCTGTGGTATGGGGCCGAGGTAAGGAGGGTGATGCAGGACATGGAGTGACAGGCTCTCCACACATCCCAACGGAATTCCATGGGTTTACCATGATGCATGGTGAATCCATGGGCCTTTGTAATGAGGTCGTAAATCTCGGGGAGACTTTCAGTACCATTGCTCTGCAGTGGCTCTATTCCTTCCTGGAGGGCCGTACCTAGTTGGTGAAGCTGGGGGATACCTGCTCAGACCTCTGGCCTGTACGGCCTTGCAAGGTTCTATTCTTTCCCCTATGTTTTTCAACATCTACATGAAACCGCTGGGTGAAGTCATCCAGAGTTTTGGAGTTCACTGCCATCTCTATGCAAATGACACTCAACTCTATTACTCTTTTCCACCAGATTCCAAGGAACCGCCTCGGGTCCTTGTCCAGTGTCTAGCTGCTGTGATGGGCTGGATGAGTGCTAACAAACGGAAGCTTAATTCTGACAAAACAGAGGTCCTCCAGGTCAGTCATGGGGCTGATTGGGATATAGGGTGGCAACTTGTGCTTGATGGGGTTACACTCCCCCTGAGGACAAAGGTCTGCAGTTTGGGGGTTCTGTTTGGCCCATTGCCCAGATTTTGTAGGACTAAAGCTCCTATCAGACCAATGATGAGGATTGCTGGTAGCAGTATCTGGAGAGCTTTATGTTGCAACTGTTCCAGAAGGCTCCCTCTTGCCAAAATCTAGTTTGGGAATGTATCCCCATCCCTCCACAATTCACCCCATTCAGCAGGATGCCCAACTGTGCAGCAGTCCTATGGTACTGCCATGCAATGAGAATGGCAAAATGATTCATTTGTCACAGTTCAGCGATACATCCCAAATTTGGGTCCGACCTATTTTTATGTGGGGCTTTATGAAGGTCTCGTCTTTTGTCTATGGCCATCTAAGAGAGCCTTTTCCAGTTCAGTACAGAAGATGTTGGGCTGTGCCAAAGCTGTATGGGAACAAAGAATCAATAGATGCCCTGCGTGTGGAAGTTATACCTGCCAGCAGCTATTCAGTCATTCCTGCTAAAGATATTAAAGTATAATGTATCTGAAATAAATATGTTATAACAATCCATTTAAATACATATTCTCCTGTATCATAATAAATAATATCCTCGGGATTTAAACATTTTGATATTTATCAGAGAAGAAAAAATGGCTTTTAACACCAGATCAGTATATCGTTCAAAGCAGAAGCAATCGTTATGTTTATCGTTTTAAAAACATATAAATGGGGGAAGGGGGTAATAGAAAAAGACACATTTTATATACACACAGAATAAACTACTCTAAGTGGCAGGTCTGGGGTATTATTACCTTTGATTACATTCCAAAGTCATTTCCTTTCAGTTATTTATTTTTATTTATTATTCTCCGTCTTGAATGTGTCCCCCCCCCCTCCCCTCCCCGCCCCAATTTAACAATCTGGTTGGTATTTGCTACCTCCAGTTCCGAGGAAGTGCTGTTAAATGATTCAATGGTGTGTTTAATCCCCAGACTATTTCAACACACACACTTGCTCGCGCTCTGCTTAATTTAACTACAGTATTCTCTCGCTTTCTGCCTCACCCTCCTCCTCCCTCTTTGTTCTTAATTGTTTTCAGAGTGCTTGACTTCCTTTGGGGAATCACTCAGCAAGCCAGACTTCAAAGAACTGTTACAGTAGAACAATTTGGCAGTATGCTAATTGAAGCCTTTAAAAAAATAATAATCTCTCCTGACGTTGTTTTACAAAGGCCACATTGGACGCTAGCTGGAGCTACAGCCCCGTGGATAGTGTCATTATGCAGTTTAATCACTAGGTGGCACTGGACCTTCTTGACCTTGGTGGACTTGGAGTTCCCTGGGTTGCTTTTGATTTTCTTTCAAGAGAGGCAGAAAGGGTCCTGTCCAAACAATGTGTTCCTAAGTTTTTCATGATAATTGTCTTCTGAGGACACTTATATTGTCCAAGTCTTGTGTAAATAACATATAGATGTGGGCTGGTGGCTTATATTGAGAGTCTAGATCTCATTCAATGTGGGTAACTGAACTTTTAAGGCAAGGATTGTTAACTATCAGGGTTAGGGAGTTATAATAGGCCACCAGGGGATGTTGGAGGACCATACATCTCTTGTTGCCCCACGTCCCTGGAAAAAACTCCTGGAAAATATGCCCTCCAACATCCCCAATGTAGAAAGGGGGCAATTCTGCTACATTTTGGAATGCCTTAATGCCATTTTTAGACCCAGAAGAGGGTTTTTATTGGCAACATGAAGTGAACCAAGAATGACACAGAGACTGGGGGAGAGGGAAGAACCCTCTCCTAAGCATAAAGTGATGTAAATGGACTGTGTGAATGAAAAATTACCCCTGCTCTCACTCAAATACAGCTTTAGGGGTCATGTGGCCTCAGAGCCACATGTCGTTCCAGGAATGGTTTTAAGGGCTCTACATAGCAGTTTAGCTCCTGGTTTTTATTTTAAAAGGCCTTTCTGTGGCCTAAAACTGTTTAAGGGTGGGCAGAAACCATGTCAAAATTGACCCCATTCTCTTGGGACAATTGTACTATCCTCCTGCTGCCCCAGTTTGGAAAGAACAGTCCCCATTCTTCTTCCATTTCACTTTTTAAGAGACTTTGAAAATGTTGCTAGACTCTTGGATTTAAGGGCCAAATCTTGAGACTTAGTCCTGACAGCTTGTGAGGTCACAAGGAGGAACAATCCCAGGTTATTGACAAGCTGGAAGGTGTCCAGTGGAGGGTGACTAAAATGATCAAAGGTCTGAAGACCATGTCCTATGAGGAACATCTTAAAGAACTTGGGTATTTAGCCTGCAGAAGAGAAGGCTGAGAGGAGACATGATAGCCATATATAAATATGTGAAAGGATGTCATAAGGAAGAGGGAGCAGACTTATTTTCTGGCGCCCTGGAGACTAGGACTCGGAGCAATGAGTTCAAATTACAGGAAAGGAGATTCCACCTGCACATTAGTTAAGAACTTCCTGACTGCAAGAGCTGCTCAACAGTGGGACTTTCTGCCTCGAAGTGTGGTGGAAGCTCCTTCCTTGGAGGTTTTTAAACAGAGGCTGGATGACCATCTGTTGGGGGGTGCTTTGTTTGTGCTTTACCTGTATGGCAGAATGGGGTTGGACTACATGACCCATGTAGTCTCTTGCAACTCTTCTGATTCTGTTACATACAAGTCAATGGTCCAAGATGAAGTCACTATTACCAACTTCAAGCAGATGTAACTAATGAGGAATATACACATACACAACCGCTTTTCAAGGCAACTCTCTTGCCTTGAGACTCTACCTCAGCCTGCATTCATAGAAGCATTGTCTCCACATCAAAGTAAAGAGCAGTCCACCTATATTCTGTTCTGGCCAGGCTTCATGTAGAGTATAGCATTCAGTTGTGGGTGGCTCTTTTTAAGTGGGATATATAGACTTTGGAACAGGTTCAGAGAAGTGCAAGAAGGATGAAAAGAGGTATGGAGAACTCAGCAGAAAGGTTGGAGGAGCTGGGCATATTCAACTTGATGAAGAGAAGATGGAGGGTTGACTTGATATTACTATTTGAACACTTCAAGGGCTGCTATGAAGGATATTGGGTAGACTTGCTGTCTTCTGCCTCAGATGGTAGAACTAAGCCTAATGGAAAAGCGACTTGCTTCCAGAGAGGTTGAGCTCACATGCTTCGGGGATGGTAACTCTTAGACTCTCTCTCAAGCTGGTACTTTCCCCCCGTGCGTGCCATCTTAGCAGTTGCTGCTGTTGTTGCAAATTAGCACTGTGCTTAAATGCTTTGATGAGCGGCCGTTGGAGTGCCTGGGCTTCTTTTTTCATTACTCGCTTTGAGTATTGGTGACACACATGCTCCTTTACAAGCCCACCCTTGTGGTAATTTTCTTAATGAGAATGGCAATTGGAAGGAACATCTTCTACAAAAAGGAAAATGACACACACAAGCGTGCATGCTCTCTCTTTCTCTTCCCCCCTTCTTCTCCAACTATTCATTATTCACAATCAAAAGGAAGAATTAGCTTTCCGAATGATCTCTCCAAAAAGAGGTTATCAGTTTGAAGGAGGTACTTCTAGTCCTAGGGGAAAGGGAGGGGGACTTCTGAAATGAATTGAGTGGCTTCCAGGGTAGTTAGCAGAGGCTTATGATATGAAGAATTAGCAGACAATTCTCCTGGACAACATATAATTTCAGTAGAAAAGACGGAGAATATGTCTTCAGCGCAGGAAGATCTGCTTCCTTTAAGCATTTGAAATGGGGGCACTACAGGTTGGTGAGATGTTGTGTAATGTATGAATTATTTATTTATTTATTTATTTATTTATTATTTGCACTTGTTAACCGCCACTCTCAGCCCGAGGGCGACTCGTGGCGGTGTACAGAACATAGAAAAGACAACAGTTTACAATAGATCAAGACCATAACACAACATCTTACTAATACAACAACTAATTAACTAAAAATCCGCTTCGTCTTGTTGGGGTCATAATCAATCTCATAGTCATAGTCCATTCCGGTAGTCATTCCAAAAACATAGCACTTAGTTGAAGGCCTTTTCGAAGAGCCAGGTTTTCAGGCCCTTGCGGAAGGCCATGAGGGAAGGCGCCTGTCTGATTTCAGCAGGGAGGGAGTTCCATAGCCGGGAGGCCACCACCGAGAAGGCCCGCTCTCTTGTCCCCGCCAGGCGTGCCTGTGAGGCAGGCGGGACCGAGAGAAGGGCCTCCCCAGATGATCTCAAGGTCCTCGTGGGCTCGTAGGCCGAGATGCGGTTCGCAAGGTATTTTGGGCCGGAACCGTTTAGGGCTTTGTAGGGTAACACCAGCACCTTAAATTGGGCCCGGTAGCAAATCGGCAGCCAGTGGAGCTGGGACAGCAAGGGCGTTGTGTGCTCCCTGCGTCCCACTCCGGTTAACAACATGGCTGCCGCGCGCTGGACTAGCTGGAGCTTCCGGGCCGTCTTCAAGGGCAGCCCCACGTAGAGAGCGTTGCAGTAGTCGAGGCGGGATGTGACCAAAGCGTGTACCACCGTGGCCAAGTCAGACTTCCCAAGATACGGGCACAGCTGGCGCACGAGCCGAAGCTGTGCAAATGCTCCCCTGGTCACCGCTGAAACCTGGGGATCCAGGCTCAGCGATGAGTCCAGGGTCACACCCAAGCTGCGAACCTGCGCCTTCAAGGGGAGTGCGACCCCGTCCAGCACAGGCTGTAACCCTATACCCTGCTCGGCCTTGTGACTGACCAGGAGTACCTCTGTCTTGTCTGGATTTAATTTCAGTTTGTTCGCCCTCATCCAGACCGTCACAGCGGCCAGGCACCGGTTCAGGACTTCGACAGCCTCCTTAGTAGCAGGTGGGAAGGAGTGACAGAGTTGGACGTCATCTGCGTACAGGTGACACCGCACCCCGAAACTCCGGATGATCTCACCCAGCGGCTTCATGTAGATGTTAAACAGCATGGGGGACAGTATGGAGCCCTGAGGAACACCACAGGTCAAAGGCTGTGGTGTTGAACAGGAGTCCCCCAATAACACCTTCTGGGTACGACCCTCCAGAAATGACTGGAGCCACCGCAAAGCGGTGCCCCCAAGGCCCATCTCTGCAAGGCGTCCCAGAAGAATACCGTGGTCGACGGTATCGAAGGCCGCTGAGAGGTCCAGGAGCACCAACAGGGACACACTCCCCCTGTCTAGCTCCCGGCGGAGATCATCCACTAAGGCGACCAAGACCGTCTCGGTACCATGTCCCGGTCTGAAACCAGACTGTGCCGGATCCAGATAATCTGTGTCTCTCAAGAATACCTGGAGTTGTGAGGCCACCACGCTTTCCATGACTTTGCCCAAGAAGGGAAGATTGGAAACAGGCCGAAAGTTGTCAAATTTGGTGGGGTCCAGTGATGGTTTCTTCAACAGCGGCTTTATAATAGCCTGTTTTAGGCTCGCTGGAATCTTGCCTTCCTGAAGGGAGGCATTAACCACCACCGTTACCCACTCAGCCAATCCCCCTCTGGCCTCTTTCAGAAGCCAGGATGGGCAGGGGTCTAGGATGGACGTGGTAGGCCTCATTCCTCCAAGTATCTTGTCCACATCCTCGGGCTTCACAAACTGAAAAGAATCCATCAAAATAGGACAAGCAGGTGCTTGTGTCACATCCACGGAGACTGCATTTAATGTGGCGTCCAGCCCAGAGCGGATCAAAGCGACTTTGTCTGCAAAGAACCGAGCAAATGCTTCACAGCGCGTGGCCGAGTTGTCAGGGCTCCCGCCTGAGGTAGGGGGAGTTAACAGGCCTCTGACAATCCGAAACAACTCCGCCGGACGGTTTTTTGCAGACGCAATAGTGGCCGCAAAGAAAGTTTTCTTTGCGGCTTTTATTGCCACGGCATATGCCCTTAGAAAGGACACAAACCGTGCTCGATTTGGCTCGCTTGGGTCCGAGCGCCACACGCTCTCTAGTTCCCTCTTCCTTCGCTTCATCGCTGCCAGCTCCTCAGTGAACCAAGGAGCTGGTTTAGCTCGGTTACTTGAGAGGGGACGTTCCGGAGCGATCCTGTCAATTGCCCTGGTCATCTCCCCATTCCAGAGAGCGACCAAGGCCTCGACATGGTCACCTACCGAGGTAGCGGGGAAATCCCCAAGAGCCGTCAGGAATCCATTCGGATCCATAAGCCTCCTGGGGCAGACCATCTTAATGGGTCCTCCACCTTTGCGGAGGTTAGGGGGCGCAGTGAGCCTAAATCTGATCAGGAAGTGGTCGGCCCATGGCAACGGAGAGATAGACAACTCCTCCACACCGCCACCCTGCTCCCATCCCTGACAGAAAACCAAGTCCAATGTGTGTCCAGCACAGTGGGTGGGGCCAGTTATTTGTTGGGACAGCCCCATGGTTGCCATGGCAGACATGAAGTCCTGAGCCGCTCCTGTGAGGGTCGCCTCAGCATGGATGTTGAAGTCCCCCAGCACAAGAAGCCATTGGGACTCCACCACCAGGCTCGAGACCACCCCCGCTAGCTCAGGCAGGGAGACTGTAGTGCAGCGGGGTGGACGGTACACTACAAGAATCCCTATTCTGTCCCGGTCACCCACCCTCAGGTGGACGCATTCGAAATTTGTGGCCTGCGGGATGGGACTCCTGGTCAGATGGATGGAATCTCTATAGACCACTGCGACCCCGCCTCCCCGTCCTCCGGCTCTTGGTTGGTGTTGCACGGAGAAGCCTGGAGGACAAAGCTGGGAGAGGTTTACGCCCCCCGCTTCATCCAGCCAGGTCTCCGTGATGCACGCCAGATCTGCCCGCTCCTCCAGGATTAAATCCTGAATCCAGGTCGTTTTTCCGTTGACAGATCTGGCGTTCAACAACACCACCTTCAAACCAGAGGGCCCGCTCACCTGGTTACACCAATTTACCTTAGGAGACCGGTTGGGGATTGTTAATATGGATAAGCGGTCCGAATTAGGCCGAATTCGAGGTCTCCTTTTCCCGCATCTCCTCCTTCCCACCACGACCTCTATGGGGGCCCCTCGGCTAATGGAACACCTCCCCCCCTCCATGCCGCAGTCTAAAGACAAGATCTTGCTTTCTGCTTTGTTCGTTGTTTGATTTTTCGGTCCTTGCCAATATCCTTTCTTCCCCTCTACCCCCCTCCCCACCTCATTTTTATTTACAGGCTCCAGCCCACCTCCTCCCCTGTCCCTTACACCTTACCCTTACATGAACCCTTTTCTAAGAAGGCTCTCTGGAAGAGCATGCTCTGAGCTGGAAGTCACCAATTCCCGATTTCAGTGCAGAGGTTCAGACAGGAAATAAAAACCATAGGAAGGGGATTGGAACCATACAAAGGAGCAGAAAAACTGAGGGTTGTGCACTATTGGGCAGATCAGGGTTGGACAGCTATCTATACAGGGGTCCAAAAGTCTGACATTATCCATAATTTTCAAAGCTTATTTATTCATAATTAAAATGATCTATAGCACAATTCAGTATTCCACAGATGAAAAATGAGATGTACTTTTATGTCTCCCAAGAGTGATATATGTTGGTGTGACCAACCTTGAAGGTTTGTTCCCATCAGAAGTTGAACCAGACTTACCATTGGAGAAAGGAGCCCTGTGCCGGACTGGTCGACCGACACGTTGGTGGTTCGAATCTAGGGAGCGGGATAAGCTCTCATCTGTCGAGCTCTAGCTTATCATGCAGGAACATGAGAGACGCCTCCCACAAGATGGTAAAACATCAATCATCCGAGTCTCCCCTGGGCAATGTCCTTGCAGACGGCCAATTCTCTCACACCAGAAGCGACTTGCAGTTCCTCAAGTCGCTTTTGACACACACACAAACCATTGGAGGAGTCACAACAGACACCTAATAGTCTGCCATGTTCTTTTTCTACTCAGCAGATTGGACAGAAGGAAGAGGAGATGGAGGAGAGGATCTCCAGTTCTAGAGAAAGTTGTTGGTTCTGACATCTGTCCCAGAGTATTTTCTACAGTTGAAGTGAGAGGCTGAAATAAAGGCATTGGGAAGAGCATAGCTATGGAACCTACTCCTAAAATTCTGCCTGGGATCTGAATATTGGCTGAACATGCTGCTTATGAAAGGAAGTTACAACCACCAGCTACCTTGCTGAGCACATCTTCAGTATTTCTCCTGATAACTCATTAGGTTTATGGGCCCTTGACTCTTTAGTGGCTTGACTACTGTGATTCCTTTTGACAATGGAGATCTCTTGCTTTCATGGCTTACTAAATCAGGAACTCTGAACCTTGTTGGCAGTTATGAGGATGTGTGTGTGCGTGTGGCCAAGCAACAGCAGCTTATGGTCAAGATAGCTACAACAACATATTTGTCTACCTGGAGAGACACAGTTCTTCCTCCTTGTGGACAACAAGTTAAACATGAGCCAACATTGTCATACGGTGGCAAAAAAAAGCCAATGGGATTTTGGCCTTCATAAATAGGTGTCTAGTGTCTACATCCACAGAAGTTATGCTACCACTCTATTCCGCCTTGGTCAGACCACACCTTGAATCACACTGTGTCCAATTCTTAGCATCGCAGTTGAGGGGAGATTTTGACAAGTTGGAATGTGTCCAGAAGAGGGTGACTAAAATAATCAAGGGTCTGGAAAACAAGCCCTGTGAGGAGTGTCTTCAAGAGCTAGGCATGTTTAGCCTGCAGAAGAGAAGGCTGAGAGGAGACATGATGGCCATCTATAAATATGTAAGGGGAAGTCATAGGAAAGAGGGAGCAAGCTTGTTTTCTTCTGCCCTGGGGACTAGGATTGCTTCAAACTACAGGAAAGGCGATTCCACCTGAACATGAGGAAGAACTTCCTGACTGTGAGAGCTGTTCAGGTGTGGAACTCTCTTCCCCAGAGTGTGGTGGAAGCTCCTTCTTTGGAGGCTTTTAAGCAGAGGCTTTGAATGTGATTTTCGTGCTTCTTGGTAGGGGGTTAGACTGGATTGGCCACGAGGTCACTTTCAACTCAAGGATTCTATGATTTCTCCTACTATTCCCCCCCCCCCCCCCAGCTGACTTAATTGAGTACAATGACGTCTACATTTTGAGCTCAGTTTGCAGCAATTGAAATAAGCTGGGGAAAAGGGGGAGGAAGTGTGAGAAACTGCAGCATTTTAATATCATACTTCAGGGCAAGTGATGGAAAAGAGTAGCTTGTGGACCCGATATAACCCCAGTCAATTAAGCCCTTTCAGAATAGCTCTCAAGCCCTTTAATTCTTTGTCTTTAAGCAATATGTGCGGCCTTGTTTCTCTGTCTAGAAAGTAAGATAACAGTCATTTTCATTTTGAAGTAATGGTGCCCTGTCTCTAAAACAAGGCAAAATTTCTCACCATGCTAGAGGTACATTTGACATTATAATAATTTTTTTTTCTTTTAAAGCACTGGGGATTCTTGGGATCTTTAACAACGCTTTCCCAATCCAATGGGGACATTTTACCTGTTCTTTAATATATTTGTATGTTGCACTTAAAAGAAAAGTTTAATAGTCACAAAAGAGTAAATCCATACCTTCTTCACCATCAAACTATTAAAGGTTCCCCCGCCCTCCTGCAGTTTGGTTATTAAATCTTACATGGATTTCTGTACTATCTATTTATCTTCTTATAGTGCATCGGGCATTCCACATTTCTACTCCTTTATGGGGCCAAAGGGCTAAAAAAAAGGAGGGGGGCTGTTTGAACAGCTTATCTCTGAACTAAGAAAATGCAATGCTCAAAAGAGAGGGAGCTGCATCCACATGAAGCAACAGATGTGCTTTGATGCCTCTCTTAAAATGCTGGCTGTTGATTACTTTCTGTGCACAAAAGAAGAATAAAGGTTTGGGGGTAATCTCTTAACTGATCCTTCTGAGCAGGTTTGCTTCTTCAATTCACACTGCCCATATTTAACGGAGGCACATCCAGTTCAGCTTTGTCAAATGCAACAAGAGGGTGTTAAGGCTGAAAGCAATAGGGAAAGCCACTGTTTGGAAAGCCAGAAGATTTGTTGATCCAGGACCTTGTTTCAATGGAGTGCGTAGGTGGTATGTGTGTTGTATTTTACCCTTGCAGGTCTTGCGATCTCTCAGACACACAGACACAGAACTGTTGAAATGGTAAGACCCACACCTTGGAGAGGGGAGAATATTTATTTTGTTTTACAGCTTCCCAAAAATTCTTTTTTCGTGCTACATCTCCCCGAATCCCCCAGCTAATCTGGTCCCTGGGCAAGTCTGGGATCTGTAGTCCAAAAAGATTGTGTGTTTTTTCCCTCTCTCTCAGGCTCTCTTGTAAGGCAGTATCCAGGCTTTGCCACTTTATGGCAAATCTGCCAAGCTTTTCTTTCATCCTTATATCTGGACCAGGGACATTGGTGAGACTAAAAAAAATGTTAAGTGACAGAGCCTGGAGAGTTCCAGCAGGAATAGCATGGATATTACAAAACTGGTTATTTACTTGTATGGCTACAACTGTGGATTATGGTTAAAATGGGGAGGACTTGTTCTAATGTGGCAGGTCAGATCCAGACAGGCCTTTATCCCAGGAGAATCCATGTTTAAAAAATGTGGATTTTCCTGGCAGCCTCTCCACACCCACCCCAGAAAGCGAGCACTTTCTGGGGTGAGTGTCCAGATGTTCTCTTGGGATTAGCCCAAGAGAATGTCTGGAGGCCCTACCCCCTTCCCCCAAAGCCCAGACCCCTTAGAAAAGTAATAAAAACTTACCCATCCTCCATTACAAGCCTTGGCCAGCTCTCCCGGCACATAGAAATAACGCACCAGGAGAGTCCGGGGGGGGGGGGGGGGGTCAATTTCTACATTCCAGGAAAGCTGCCAAGGCTTGTAATGGAGGACGGGTAAGTTTTTATTACTTTTCTAAGGGGGGAAGGGGGTGGGTATTATACTCTTTTATTTAGCCTGGCAAACTGTGGGAATACTGTCTGGACTTCAGTATTCATAGAATCATAGAATCATAGAATCAAAGAAGAGTTGGAAGAGACCTCATGGGCCATCCAGTCCAACCCCCTGCCAAGAAGCAGGAATATTGCATTCAAATCACCCCTGACAGATGGCCATCCAGCCTCTGCTTAAAAGCTTCCAAAGAAGGAGCCTCCACCACACTCCGGGGCAGAGAGTTCCACTGCTGAACGGCTCTCACAGTCAGGAAGTTCTTCCTAATGTTCAGATGGAATCTCCTCTCTTGTAGTTTGAAGCCATTGTTCCGCGTCCTAGTCTCCAAGGAAGCAGAAAACAAGCTTGCTCCCTCCTCCCTGTGGCTTCCTCTCACATATTTATACATGGCTATCATATCTCCTCTCAGCCTTCTCTTCTTCAGTCCAGAACCGGAAGTAGTGGGTTTATCCCTCAGCTTCCAAGAAGGTGCGGAATAAACCTACTATCTAATTAATTCGCTACAAACTAGGGCTTTCCTGTTCATAGCCAATTAATTCAGGACTCTCTAGATCAGTGGTTCTCAACCTGTGGATCCCCAGATGTTTTGGCCTTCAACTCCCAGAAATCCTAACTGCTGGTAAACTGGCTGGGATTTCTGGGAGTTGTAGGCCAAAACACCTGGGGACCCACAGGTTGAGAACCACTGCTCTAGAACATTGTCCGGACAGCCCCTCTTCTAGTGTGGTAGATGCCATAATATGTCTTGTCTGTATGGGCCCATAGGATGAAGGATAGCAAATGCTCAGTATCTATCTCCCAATCCATTATTGATATTTTGACCCAGAGGCAAGGGTGGGTAAATTGTGGCCCATGGCTCACATATGGCTCCTGAATTATCACGAATGTTGGGATAAATCTCCCATTATCTCTTCTGCTTTGACCTTGCAAGGAACTTCTTGAAGGCACGAAGTTGGAAAAACACCGGACTCATCTATTCAGCTTTCAATGAAAGTGGTACTGTAGCTTTATTGACAAAATACATACACCACATTCTCTAGTCATGTCTGTTGACATCTTAGCACACTGTATGGAGCACATTGTGGCCTTCTTTCCTGGTTTGCACAGGAAACTCCAAAAGTTTCACTCTACCAATTCTACACATCTCTATTGTTTTAACCTATACATTTCTGAAACCATACAGTTTAAACTATAAGACATTTTAACTCCAGAAACCATTATAATCTGACATGAATCCCACTAAGCCTCACTGAAACTCCAATGCCCTCAACTCCCCAAATTTGTTTTTTTTTTAAATCAGGATGATTTTCGAGCACTGTCTGTCTCGAAACTATCCACAAAGTCCGCAAATACAGGAAGAGATATGAAAATATCTAAATGGTCCTAATTGTACCCCAAAGTCCATACTACCCCCGGTTCCTCACAAAGTGGCACCTCCTGCTGCTATAAATAGAGGAGGATTGTTGAACAGATTGGGAGTTTGGGCAAGTCAGCCTTATGGATAAAGAGAGTCAATTTTGCTGAAGATTTTGGCCTTTCTGAAATATTTTAGTTCCTGGAGATGGCTTTTTTAAAATACCGGGAAATATCCAGGAAATTGGGGAGCTGGGAGCCCATGGAGGTCCTAAAATAGCTTTGGGGCCACAAGTTGGACACAACCCACACTTGCTCCTCCTTGTTCTGCTCTAAGATAACAGACAGCATAGAGCATCTAACACAGCTAGGCAGATATAAAGCCTGGAAAGTCACTTTTCTCTCCCACGGCATTCCTGTCATTCATTATATTGCCTGAGAAAGTACTTTGTTGCCATGGCTCATTATTGGGCTTTTGAAAAAGTATTATTTATTTATTTGCTTCAAGTATACCCTGTTTTTCTTGCCCCCGCAGGGGGAGTCAAAGTGGCTTACAATTCTGGCAAAATCAATGGCACTTAAACATAGTTATAAGACATATCCCATAAACTAAAAACAGTTTAAACAGTAAGCAAATAAAATACATAGAAAGTAGATCACCCCTTCCTTCCAGTGTTGTTGTTTCATGACTTTTTATCACTTTTAAGCGAAATACCTGAGAACAGATAGAACAGAACTTTTTAAAAACTGGTTGAAAAGCTTCTCTAAATGCACTTTAAATGCAGTGTTGAGAGATGAGAACAACTACAAAATGAAGCTTGTTTCACCAGTAAAGTCATTTTGCTCCCACTCATTGTGTTCAAGGTAAACTTTTAGGCCATTGTTTAAAAAAGGGTACTTTATTGCAAATAACTGTGTTTCATGTAACATGTCATGAAAAAGGATGTACCCTGAAGAAGTTCTAAGTAGTGTTTCACTGTATGTGTTTCAGGTCACATTTTGCTTGGCAACCTCACCTTTCACAGGGTGGTTCTAGACAGGTAGTTATCCCAGGAACACTTGCGTTTTAAAAATGGAGATGTTCCTGGGGGCCTGTCCACACCCACTACAGAAAGCGTGCACTTTCTGGGGTTAGTGTCCAGATGCTTTTGTGGGACTGGCCCATGAGAACATCTGGAAGCCCTACCCCTCTCCCCCAGAGCACCCAAACCTCTTTGAAAAGTAAAGAAAACTTACCCGGCCTCCTGTACACTGTTGTAGAAGCTCTCCCAGCATGTAGAAATGACACACCAGGAGAGCAGGGGGAGCAGGAGGAAAATAGTTCCTTCCTCCCTCGCCCCCTGCTCGCCTGGCGCGTGATTTGTACATGCCAGATGAGCTGCTACAAGAGTGTACTGAAAGCCGGGTAAGTTTTCTTTACTTTTCAAAGGGCTTTGGGGGGCTTTGGGGAAGGGGGTGGGTATTCCCACAGTTTCCTGGACTAATTTAGAAATAGTGAATTTATCCTTCACCTTCCAAGAAGGCATGGAACAAATCCACTATCTAATTAATTTGCTATAAACCAGTGTTTTCCTGGTTTGTATCAAATTAATTCAGGATTGTCCAGGACGTCATCTGGATAGCCCCTTCTTTATTGCAGGAGTTACTGCAATAAAGGGGCTGTCTGGATGTGCCCACAGATTCTTTTTTCTGGATTGTGTATTCCTACTAGCAGACTTACGGTTGAGAATAATAGAAAATGTAATATGATTTTCCTTCACAAGATGAACCAATCCAAACCCAGTGTATGCAAAATTGTCCTTCTTCAAACTTCTCTTTTATTTGCATCCTTTCCATCACTATCCATAATGTTCAAATGGTCTGAATCCTATTTGTTAGTCCTAATTGCCCAGTGGATCAGTTGTTGAATACCATGCAGGAAAATCCCATTGGTTCAGTGATCTTTTATATACATAAATATCTCTGTAAATGTCAAGGACAGCAAATGATTCCCACCCAGCCACAGATCCCATTGAGTCAGGGCAGCTTAGCATCACAAGGTTACTGAATCATAGGAATGGGGAAAGCTGGTATCAGTGGTTTCTATGGCAGATTTCACCAGCTTTCCTAGTTGTGTGTGTAAACAACATCCATATTGAAGCTAGACTTCTGAACTGCAGTACAACAGCAAGTGAAATCCAAAGTGGCTACACAACAAATACTCTATAAACTTTTTCCAGCATCATTGAGATTCGAAGCTGCCTCCCAGTATCAGTGTTTCAATCACACCCAAAGAGACTGATAACTTATGCACAGTTCTTTAAGAGCAGTCAGGTAATGTTTGTGCTTTATGGATAAATGGATTAGGGATTTGTCAGACCAATTTCGCAGATTTCTTTCAAGAACATCACAAATTTATAAATTGTCAGGTTGCTTTTCAACTCAGAAATGCCATAAATATTTATCTGGGGGAGAGAAGGAATGTTATTTGTGGCTTCATCTAATCGTTTAAGTATTTCAAATATTCAAAACCGCTTGTTATTCAAAAGGGGACATCTGTAGTGTGAGAATGAGCAAGGTTGTGCTCAGATTGGGACGTTTCCTGCAACCTGCAAGCACATTTTGTACGGTGGCCTTGCATGGGACAACAGCCTGGTAAAACGTTTTGATGAAAATAGTCCACATACTTTTGATTTAGAGTGAAAATTGAAAGTGAGCCTGGATATTTGCACTTGGGGTGTGATCATTTGGGGAAAAGTTAGAACCAATGTAGTTCTGGAGACTCTGGAGACCAGAGTTTGATTGGTTTTTGGCGTTCAGAAGATTGAAAGGGTCCAATATATGGCTATTGGTCCCCAAAGTACATGGCAAGGACCAAATTCTGCTTACAATTGTTTCATGGCATGATCCTTAGCTTTCTTTGTTTGTCTTTTCCTTTCCCTTTTATGAAGAGGCCTTATTCTGGAAGGGCATGACACATTCTTGGTGATGTACAATTTCTGGATGAGGTGCAGACTTTGAAGATCCCAACTCAAGCGGGATCATCTATAAGATCCCATATTACACCGATTCTGCAACAACTGCATTGGCTACCAATAGAACTTCGGATCTCTTACAAGATACTGATCCTGACATTTAGAGCTCAAAATGGCCAAGGACCTTTATATCTTAGGGACCGCCTCATTCCTTTTTCCCATCAGTGGTCACCTCGATCCACCCAGGAAAATCTCCTAGGGAGGTACACCTGGAAGCTACAAGGCGTAGAGCTTTTTCGACCTATGCTCCAATTCTGTGGAACTCATTGCCTCCATATGTTAGAGCAATGTCGGAGTTGCAACCTTTTGTAAAGGCGCTCAAGACTTGGCTGATTGGTTGTGCATTTAAGTAAAGTGATCAGATCTAATTTGCCAAATAGTCACTGTTGTATGTTTTTATGTTGAATGTTTTTATATTGTGTAAATGCTATTTTAAATTGTAAGTCGCTCGGAGCATCTTGGTGGAGAGCGACTAATTAAGAAATAAAGTGAAGTGAAGTAAAGTGAACTCTGAGTTCCCTAGAATGAAAACATCTAGTCTTAGCAGAACCTGAAGAATGGCTTTTTCAGAGCCTGATTTGGTCTGCCTGTACATCATCCAAATTCTGCTTTCCCCAACTAGGTGTTTTTCATAGGAACTGAACCTACATCATTCCCAGCCCATATAGCCATCACACTGTTTTGAGAGCTGTAGTCCAGCCTATCAAGAACCACCTGGCTGGGAAGTGCTGTCCTAATCATCCTGGTCAAATTGCTACTCAAATGCAGCCCCTTGTCTTCTCCCTCCCTCCCGATCATCCAGGTGCCTGAATTTGTTTCTGGAACCGAAGGCAGGAATGAAGAGGTTAGACCATCTTGTATCACTCTATTTCCACATGGTTGATCAGTGGGAAGTCATGCATCAGTTTGATCACTGGATCTTTCACATGCATATTTGGCAAAAGGAGCACCTGCCTGCCTAACATCAAACATAAAATTTGCTAAGCTACAAATGGAAAGATGATGATGATGATGATGATTATTATTATGTTTACTTATACCTCACTTTTCTCTCCAACAAGGAAACTCAAAGTGGCTTACATTTTTAAAAAAATACATAATAATAAGATTTTATTTATAACCCGCCCTCTCTCCCCGAAGGAACTCAGGGCGGTTTACAGAAATAACAAAAATGGCAAACATTCAATGCCCCAAAATATAAAAGAAACAACAGTCAAGGCAAAGCAAAACATAAAATAAAATAAATATAACTTATAAACAACCAAAAACGAGGGTTAAACTAAATATACATAATAAGTGCAAGGAGTCAAACCAATTAAAGCATAGTATATTAAAAACACCTGCACATTTCAAATCCTGCCCTAAAGTGGCAGAAAGGGTAACCCTGTAGCTGATGGTGGGCAGAGCCTCTTTCCCATGCGGCCGCTGAGGAGCAGCCATGACGAAGCCAAAGGTATTGGTGACTGATGGCCGTGGCCACTTGCTTGGTTGCTTGGTGACTATTGTGGCTAAACAAGTCCTATTAGGGCACAAAGTTGTGGTTGTCCATTGTGAAGGTATTAACATATCTGGCAATTTTTACCGCAGCAAATTGAAATACCCTGCTTTTTGGCACAAGCATATGAACACCAGCCCCTCCTGTGGCCCTTACCACTTCCGTGCCCCCAGCTGAATCTTCTGGAGAACAGTGCGGGGAATGCTCCCACACAAGACCAAACGTGATCAGGCTGCCTTGGAGAGGCTGCTGGTTTTTGATAGCATCCCCCCCCCCCCCTTATGACAAGCACAAGAGGATGGTGGTCCCAGCAGCCCTGAAAGTGGTCCGTCTTAAGCCCACACGCAAGTTTGCTTATTTGGGTCATCTTGCCCACAAAGTTGGGTGGAAGTACCAGGCCATCACAGCCACCCTGGAGGAGAAGCTCAAACAGAAGTCCAAGCTCCATTATGCAAAGAAGAAGCAACTGATGAAACTCCGGAAACATTCAGAGAAAAATGTGGAGCCCAAAATTGCAAAATACACAGACATTCTGAAGCAGTATGGCATCCTGGTCTAAATCAACTGCTACACTTACTTCACAATTTAAAAATGCAGTTTTACAGCCAAAAAAAGGACAAAATATAATATATCACATCAGCAGGCTATGGTGAGTATCCAATGTCAAAGCAAGGGTGTGCATAAGGTGTGCTAATCCTCCTCCTTCCCATAAACTAGATGACACAACTGAGTCTTCAAAAGTATTTTAAAGGAGAGGAGAGAGGGGGCCATGTTTCATTCTTTAGGAAGGAAGTTCCAGAGGCAGGGAGCAGTTACGGAGAAGGCCCCACCAATCGCACTTGAGATGGGGATGGGAACAAGAGCAGGTCCTCCTCTGTGGACCACAGTGCTTGCGCTGGTTTGTACGCGGAGATGTGGTTTTTCAAACAGTCTGGGCCTGTTTGAAAACACTTAGGGCTTTATAGGTAGTAAACAGCACTTTGTATTTAGCCCGGAAGTGGACTGCCAGCCAGTGGAGCTGCTGAAACATGGGAGTAGTTTTCTCCCTGTACTGTGCTCCAGTTAGCAACCTCGTTGCCAATCTCTGAATTAGTTGCAGCTTCCAAACTATCTTCAAAGGCAGCTCTACGTAGAGAGTGTTGCAGTAATCTAGATGGGAAGTAATCAAGGTGTAGACTACCATGGCCTTTCAGTACAGTTTAAATTCTACAAGTATAACATAAAGTACCACATTGGTGGAGAAATACTTTTCAGATTCCCATAGAAGCCTTTGCATGAAATGATAACAATGAGAACTAGAAGCATGTTCTTCTTTTTAAAGATTGTCTTGCCTAAATTGCAATGCTGTTGGATATTTCTAAACAGCGAAAATCCATTGGGCCCTGCACGTTAACTGCTCACCAGAGCCTAAAAATACTGTGTGTAAACTCCTAGGTGGCCACAGATTAGTTACTGTATATTTCCAGAGAAAACAAGATGTTTTATTGCTTCATTATTTGTTATTTATAAAGCTGGGCAGGTTCCTTCCAATGATTCATGTACGATTATTGTCCGTCTGACTCTGGCAGTTCCCCATTACACTATGTTAACATATTTCAATACGTAATCAATTTGGCTTGCAGTATGCTATTGGAATGCAAGTTCCATTACTTGCACCATATTTATTTTGGGTGATAGGTTGTCCATCTTAGTCTCAGGCTTCCCTTTTTGCATTTCCCATTTTAGGATAAAATACTTAAAATATTTGCATTTAAAAAATGAACTCAAGGATTGGACCGCCTCCAGACAAAAACAAGTAATTATGTCATTTGTATTGCAAAGCAAGAGTGGCTATAAAACATCACCCTACTTGGAGGGAGGAGGGAAGATAAAAGATTGATATTCCAAAGCAATCTTACATTACATGTGAAATGACAAGCACAGCAGGAGGAATAAACTAGCTAGGTTGGCACATAAGGTTTTTGGAAACGTGAGCAGAAAGAAGCACTGTTTTATGGTTGTGTGTAGCTTAATCAAGATTTGAATTAGATTTTAATTTCAGCGCTTGTTCTTTTCTTTTATCAAGTTCAAAAGAATTAAATTGTCATATTTATAACTTTGAAAAGTTACTTTTATGGACTTTAACTCCCAGAATCCCAAAGCCAACATGGCCTTCTTCAAAACAGAAACTTGATTCTGCCTGTCCTTTAGTTTTAAACAGTGGATCTCAACCGTCCTAATGCCACGATCTCATGATACAGTTCCTCATGTTTTGGTGACCTCCAACCATAACATTATTTGTGTTGCTACTTCATAACTGTAATTTTGCTACTGTTATGAATCGTAATGTAAATATCTGATATGCAGGATGTATTTTCATTCACTGGACCAAATTTGGCACAAATACCCAATACATCCAAATTTGAATACTGATGGGTGGGGGATTGATTTTGTCATTTGGGAGTTGTAGTTGCTGCAATTTATAGTTCACCTACAATCAAAGAGCATTCTGAATTCCACCAACAATCGAATTGAGCCAAACTTCCCACACAGGACCCCCATGACCAACAGAAAATACTGGAAGGGTTTGGTGGGCATTGACCTTGAGTTTGGGAGTTGTAGTTCACCTACATCCAGAGAACACCGTGGACTCAAACAATGATGGATCTGGACCAAAATGGGCATGAATGCTCAATATGCCCAAATATGAACACTGGTGGAGTTAGGGTAAAATAGACCTTCACATTTGGGAGATGTAGTTGCTGGGATTTATGGTTCATCTACAATCAAAGAGCATTCTGAACCTCACCAAAGATAGAATTGGGCCAAACCTCCCACACAGAACCCCCATTACCTACAGAAAATACTGTGTTTTCTCATGGTCTTTGGCGACCCCTCTGATACCTCTTCATGACCCCCTCCAGGGATCCCAACCCCCAGGTTGAGAAACACTGGGTTAAAAACTAGAGATGTTCAAATCAACAAGAAGGATCTGGACTTGACGGTTTCTTCTCTTAGTTCTTTCACTGTACCCCTGTATCAATTTGAGCAGGAATTTGTTTTTAGGGCAGTGTTTTCAATTTAGGACTATAGAACCATAAATTTGGAGGGTACTCAAGGACCATCAAGTTCACAGTGGAATCCACAGCTAAATCAAAGCCATATAAAATCCTCCAAAGGAGGAAAATCCTCCTTCTTCTGAGGAAGCGTCTTCCATGGTTAAACAAATCTTACAATCAGCAAGTCTTAATATTTCATTGGAAAGTGCTTTCTCATAATTTGAATCCATTGGTGTGAGGAAAAGGAAAACAACCTTGCACTGTCTCCTACATGACAACCCTGAGTTTCTAACCTGTTTGTTATTATTATTAGCTTCCTTGTTTACTGAGGCCCCGTACAGTTACTGTGTAAACGACTTCCATATTTAACAATGCCCCCTATAATCCAGGATCTTATAGCATTTTCCCATTTTTAATTCAAAGGGGTAATTTAATTAGTTCTCAACAAAGATTGGTTTTTGTAAAATGTATCATCTATAAAAACAACTGAGTGCCCTATTTAAAGCCTTGGAACTGGAACTGAACAGATTGTTTTTGTAGATGAAAGGACCTGCCCCCATCTCAACTGTTACTGCCTTGGTTTCTGAGAGAATGGGAAAGAGGCAGGGTTGTAGTACTAAAGATTGCACCATGCCTAGATGCAGAAGTAGATGAAAGGCCCTTGTTCCATCTCAACTGCCACTGCCCTGTCCTTGGAGGAAGATGTGTCTCACTACCTCTTGGGTCAAGGCACAACAGAGCTGTGCCTGGCTGCTCTTCTCTCCCTGTAAGATCAGAACAATGACATTTGGGAAATGAAGGTACTCTTGCTAAAGGACAATGGAGCTGTGTCTTGCTATTCTTCTCTCCCTCAGAGGTCAGAGCAACCAAAATGGGAACATGCCAAAGTTACAAATATAACAACCTCTCTCCCACAAAAATGACTCTCCAATCAATTAATCATTACATTTCTGTCTGAATTATTAATTTTTTTCCCCAGCTGGCAAGAAGAGAGCAGAGAGGAGGCCTACCCAGTCTCCTGTGGAATTGAATCCATAGCCTGGAATCAGTGACTATGAAGGACCTCTCCACTGTCCTCACTAGATGAGCACGTCATTATGGTGGGACCACAAGAAAGCCCTCCCCTGAGGACCTTGAGACAGGTTTGTATAGGTTCTTGGAGATTATGAGACATCAAAGCACCTTGAAGTTTTGTCATTAAAAAAATTCTGGAACATGGTGTGAACAAACATGTGCATCTCTATGCAAAGATGGCAGCTGGCAGTCAAGAAGACCCACACTGTCGGATTGTTGGTTTTGTTGTTTCTGCTTCTTTTGCTGTTGGGTTCCTGCAAGTCATTCCAACGTATGGTGCCCCTAAAGCAAACCTGTTATGGGGTTTTCTGGGGCTGAGGGTGTGAGACCTATTTATGATCACCTAATGAGTTATTATGGGGAACAGGCAGGCATGTAGCCGGGGGCGGGGGGGAAGGGGGGAATTCTCATGGTGGTCTGCGAAAAGGTCTTACTGGTACATTATTTAAACTGTTATGTTTAAACTGTTATGTACTTTGGCCACATCATGAGGAGACAGGAAAGCCTAGAAAAGACAATTATGCTGGGGAAAGTGGAAGGCAAAAGGAAGAGGGGCCGACCAAGGGCAAGATGGATGGATGGATGGATGGCATCCTTGAAGTGACTGGACTGACCTTGAAGGAGCTGGGGGTGGTGACGGCCGACAGGGAGCTCTGGCGTGGGCTGGTCCATGAGGTCACGAAGAGTCGGAGACGACTGAACGAATGAACAACAATGTTTATTCATATCATGATCTGATCACCATGCTCAATATATCCCATAAGCATGGGGGTATTGGGGTAGCAATACAAAAGGTTTGCTAGGGTAGACCCTCTTTCACTCAGACTCAGACCCCCCACCCGAAACAAACTCAGCCCCCCCCCCCCCTCAAATCAAAATCCTGGCTACAGGCCTGGGAGCAGGGATTTCATCTCTGGTCTCCAGGGTTGTAGGGTGTATGTAGTCATTACTTGAATGGCCATGGCTATAGAATTTTGAGGGTTGTAGTTTTGGGAGATATTTATTCTTCTCTGTCAGAGAAAGCTAAATAGGTCGCAAAACTAAAAATTCTAAAATTCTATAGTATTTTGATCTGTAAGAAGGGCCCTGGTGGTGCAGCAGGTTAAACTGCTGAGCTGCTGAACTTGCTGACCAAAAGGTCAGTGGTTCTAATCCAGGGAGCGGGGTGAGCTCCCACTGTTAGCTCCAGTTTCTGCCAACCTAGCAGTTTGGAAACATGCAAATGTATTTATTTATTTATCATGTCAGGGGCAACCAGACAAATTTGCAAGCTTGGTAGTTCATTAAATGTCCTTTGACCAGAATCTGGCCACTTGGAGTGCCTCTGGTGTTACCGCAAGAAGGTCCTCCATTGTGCATGTGGCAGGGCTCAGGTTGCATTGCAGCAGGTGGTCTGTAGTTTGCTCTTCTCCACACTGTGAGTAGATCAATAGGTACTGTTGCAGCAGGAAGGTAACGGTGCTCCATGAACTCATGCTGGCCACATGACCTAGGAGATGTCTACGGACAACGCCGGCTCTTTGGCTTAGAAATGGAGATGAGCATCAAGCACCAGAGTCTGACCCGACTAGACTTAATGCCAAAGGGCAGTCTTTATTTTTACCTTAAGAAGGGTATATCTGGACTAAATTCACCTTTGATGGTTACTTGCCAAAACATTTTATAACAAGAGCAAAAATTAATCAAACAGACTGAGACTTGAAAAAAAGTTGTATTTATATTGTAATTCAAATTGCATTTTTGTGACTCTTCAACATTTTAACATAACACCTTGATGGAATCCAAATATTCATGGACAGTCAGTTATAGATACTAAGGGGAAACTAACTTGGCACTTTTATTAATGAAAATATTCAGAAAATCAATGTTCCAACAATTCACGGCCAAGTCTAATCTTGAATAAGGAGGACTTTAGGATTTAGCCAACCATTTTAAATTGCAGAAGGGCCTCCTCTGTTTGCCAAAGGTCTTGCGTGAATATAAATAACTGTGATTCCATCCCATTTCTGTCTAACGATTTTATTGATATTTGTCTTGCCTGCATCTACTTTAAATTAAGGTTTGGGGCTCTTTTTCTTTGAAGCAAAGTTTGCATTTGGGATGGGCAGCCTGTTCTCCTATTGGCATAAGGAGATTTTCATTGATCATTTCCTTTAATGTATTCACCCTTTCTCCCCCCCCCCTCTTCACCTCCCACGTAGAAACCTTGTGTAACATCACTGAAGATTTATTGTCAATGATTTATTAAAATGTAATCTGCGGGTGAGTCTGTATCATAAAATGAAATCTGTGGGCTATCTTGGCTTAAATGTGCAACCTACTTTGTCAAAGAAAACAAATGATTAAATCTTCATTAGTATGGAATTTGATAATGAAATAGGAAATGTCTGTTATGACCCACCCCACCACCAAGCTCCCCAAAGTATTAGGCTGTTGCGAAGCAATACTCTCCCTAATTGTCATTTGGGCTCTGCAATTCTCTTTAATGGTTTCGTGTTTCTTCCCCCACCTTCCGTCTCCTATCTTATATTTTAATTTGAATTACCCAATCTTGTTTAATTTTTCCCTAGGAAAGGTTTCCGCTTGCCCTAGCAATATTATAGTTGCTAATTCAATTACACTGAAATAGTTTAATAGAAAATATAATTGCTTATTCATACAGAATACCCATTAAGGAAGTGTAAAGGCTTGTACCTCCGGGTAAATGTATATTAGTACTTGGGAAACTCAGATGGGAATGCTGGATAGGCGGAGGCGCGGGCTGATCTTTAATTGTTCATCACCTGCCTCCCAAATAATATGAATGGACCCAAACTAAATGACCACTCATTACAAGTTTCAATTTAGGAGCTTGGCTGGGGTCAGCAGATTGCTTATGCTGATCGCAATGATTTGAAGTTGTGATTACCATAAGCAATTTAAATTTTATCGATCCCACCTTCTGAAAGTTGTAATTGAGCCTAGATGTTGGGCCCATGGCTCTCCAAACTAAATTGTACTCTGAAGCCCTTGCTGGATTACTGGGAGAATCAATAAGCAGTCAGTCACGTTAACAATGAAATAGCTCCATTAACATACAGCACTATTGGTGAAACTTTATTTAGGAAGGGTGTTACGTTCACTTCATTGTTTTATCAATGACTCTCTGTTGTCGGGGGCAAAAGCATTGCTTTTGTTTGTCTAATGAATTGGTCTAGTCCTCCTCTTCCTCACGAACTATGATCTGCAAAACTAACTTTATGCTGTAAAAATCTTTAGGCGAGGGAGGGAAGCACAGTGGTGGTAGTACCAAATGACCCTGCTTCTTGTGGTTATGGCTTGCCCCCTCCTATTGCCTTGGAAATAATTCAGGACTTTCAGTGTAAACCCTTAGCATCAAAGTTTGCCCTAATTCAGCCTTCACCTCTGCAGGACCATCGATTGCACTGGGGCTGCAATTTAAGTGATTTTCGGCAAGCCAATAGCAGCCAGTTGCTCATATATCATCTTGTGGGGCCTGCTACTTCTCCTTATCCAAGGCTGCACTGAAGATGCTGCCCAACCTGTAAGATGAGACTCCCGTACCAATACCAAGTCCTTTAACATGAATTAGAATAACAGAATAATGGAACAGGAGGAACTCCTGAGGCCATGTAGTCCAATCCCTTCTGTGCTAGAATTTACCATTAAAGCAGTAACTTGAGAACTAACATAGTGTAGTGCAGTGGTACACAATAGAGTTGTGCACTGAATTTGTTCCTACCATTTCTACCATTTCTTTCGTGCCTTCTGTTTCTTTGGGAGCACAAAACAGGAAGCCCCATCCCTGCATAAAAATCTGCTCAACACGAAAGGCTGCTTTCATCTGCAGCTGAAATTTCCTCCTTGCCTTGGAAAGAGTGCAAGTGTGGCGGGGCGTGCAAGCAGGCCTGGAACGTACCTGCACCTGAGTATCTCTTACTCCAGAGTAGAAACAGGTGCCAGGTAAGAAGAATGAAAGTGCACGCCAGGAAGGGGAGCAAGTGGGTAATGGTCCCCATAATGGTCTGATTTTTGGGGCCCCAAACTGAAAATAAATAATAATAACAACAACATTTTATTTGTACCCCTCTACCATCTCCCCAAGGGACTCGGTGCTGCTTACATGAGGCCGAGCCCAAACACAACAACACAAGCAATAATCACAACAATACAAGCAATTAAAATAAAACATAGACGATAAACATATAACATTATCAACAAGACACATAAAATTCAAAACTATGGGAAGGCCAAATGTAAAAGTTAAAATTGGAAATAGTGCTGAGGCCTGGACGAAAAGGTGATAGTGGCGTTTGTGGAAGACATACAAGCAGACCTAAAAATATAAAGTGCTTTGGAGGGACAAAGTGCTACGGGATCATTATTCCGGGAAGGCACACAACCCTCCCAATTTTGGGAGGCTCCCAAAAACAGATTGGGGGCCCCAAGCGTCAGGACACAAAACAGGGCAAGGTTTACTCCAAAAGCACAAGCCTAATACACAACCTGTGGCTAAACATACTCAATTCCTTCCATTATTCCTCACAGAGCTTGGTTTCCAACACTTGGTAACCTTCTTCTTGACAATATTGTCAACATCCTTCTAAATGATGATGTCCCCAAATGCTCAATAATTCACATTTTGATTTAGAATAATAGAATCATAGAGTTGGAAGAAACCTCATGGACCATCCAGTCCAACCCCCTGCCAAGAAGCAGGAATACTGCATTCAAAGCACCCCTGACAGATGGCCATCCAGCTTCTGTTTGAAAGCTTCCAAAGAAGGAGCCTCCACCACACTCTAGGGCAGAGAGTTCCACTGCTGAATAGCTCTCACAGTCAGGAAGTTCTTCCTAATGTTCAGATAGAATCTCCTTTCTTGTAGTTTGAAGCCATTGTTCCGCGCCTTAGTCTCCAGGGCAGCAGAAAACAAGCTTGCTCCCTCCTCCCTAGGACTTCCCCTCACATATTTATACATGGCTATCATGTCTCCTCTCAGCCTTCTCTTCTGCAGGCTAAACATGCCCAGCTCTTTAAGCTGCTCCTCATAGGGCTTTTTCTCCAGACCCTTGATCATTTTAGTCACCCTCCTCTGGACACATTCCAGCTTATCAACATCTCCCTTCAATTGTGGTGCCCAGAATTGGACACATGTGTGGTCTGACCAAGGCAGAATAGAGGGGTAGCATGACTTCCCTGGACCTAGACACTATAGACTCCTATTGATGCAGGCCAAAATCCCATTGGCTTTTTTTTGCCGCCACATCACATTTTGGCTCATGTTTAACTTGTTGTCCACAAGGACCACAAGAACTTTTTCACATGTACTGCTCTCGAGCCACACACACACCCATTCTGTTTCTTTGCTTTTCATTTTTTCTCTCTGCCTAAGTGGAGTATCTTGCATTTGTCACTGTTCAACTTCATTTTGTTAGTTTTGGCCCATCTCTCTAATCTGTCAAGATCGTTTTGAATCCTGCTCCTGTCCTCTAGAGTATCGGCTATCCCTCCCAATTTGGTGTCGTCCGCAAACTTGATGCCTTCTAACCTTTCATCTAAGTCAGTGGT
The DNA here is from genome assembly GCF_037176765.1 of Anolis sagrei. NCBI lineage: Eukaryota > Metazoa > Chordata > Lepidosauria > Squamata > Anolidae > Anolis > Anolis sagrei. Next base: position 181,924,343 of record NC_090025.1, read on the forward strand.
TCTCAACCTGGGGTCCCCAGATGTTTTTGGCCTCCAACTCCCAGAAATCCCAACAGCTGGTGATTTGGCTGGGATTTCTGGGAGTTGTTGGCCAAAAGCATCTGGGGACCCCAGGTTGAGAACCACTGATCTAAGTCATTAATAAAGATGTTGAACAGGACCGGGCCCAGGACGGAACCCTGCGGCACTCCGCTCGTCACTTCTTTCCAGGATGAAGAGGAAGCATTGGTGAGCACCCTCTGGGTTTGTCCATTTAACCAATTACAGATCCACCTCACCGTAGTTTTGCCTAGCCCACATTGGACTAGTTTGTTTGCCAGAAGGTCACGGGGGACCTTACTGAAATCCAGATATGCTACATCCACAGCATTCTCCGCATCTACCCAGCTTGTAACTCTATTGAAAAAAGAAATCAGATAAGTCTGGCATGACTTGTTTTTGATAAATCCATGTTGACTATTATCAAAAACAAGTCATTTAGCTTTATTTCAAACTAGCGGCACTTCAATTAGGGCTATTTCAAAACCAGAAATAGACCTCTGGCTACTTCAGGTTGGTAGTAGTGGTTAAAACTTAAACCAGTCACCATACTTAGCCTTTATCTGGGAATGCCAGGGTTCTAGCGGACATGACTTTACTTCCAGTATGGGCCAGATATTTGATCCTTTGTCTGAAGATATAGGCTGAATTTCTGGAATCTACATTCCAAGCCTTTTCTCGATTCCCTGGAATTGTGACTTCATAAAACTCCCAGTATACTGAATTAAATAGAGACATTACACTTCCTTCTGTATTTTTGGAGATTTTCTCTCTACTAGCTTTTAGGACATTTCTAAATGGAGTTCTAACCAAATGGAGTGGGGGAAGGGGAAACTCCCCCAAAAGCTTTTATTGGGAGCTCTTTTACACTGAAACAATTAAGTTTTGAGATCCATTTAATTTTTACTTGTTTTAAGCACCATCATAAACATCTGCCATCTGGCACAAAAATTGCTTCAGATTGCAGGTGGAGATTTATTTTAAAGTTCTTTGTCTTTGATACTTCTCCCGGCTACATTTTCCAGCAGAGTAATTTAAACTTGCAGGTATTTAAATAGCCATTTATCGTTATAATGGAAGAGCACAGTTAAAAAGGTACGTTCTATATAACTGCTGTCATTTCACTGTAGGAACATGTTACTTTCAAGAATGGCACCAACCAGCCGCCTGTACTTTCTTGGCCTTCTCACTTTAATTACGACCATCATTTTGATCTGTGAAAAGAACTGCAGAAGCAAAGTGAAACTGTAAAATCCTGGAGTCTTTCTCTATTGTTTTCAGGGCCAGCCCTACTGTTTAAGCAGTTATGTAGCTACCTAAGGCATTTTTGACGTCAAGAGTCAGAGAATGCTTCACTGTTAATTGATTATTCTATCTTTTAGAGCTACCTGTGACTTTTCTATCACAGCTAGCAAAATAACTTGGCTGCCTTGGGTCTTATGCATCTTGAATTAGTGTGGGGTTATGTGTAGTTCTATCTGCTGTTTTTGCCTTGGGAAGCAAAATAACTTGGGGCAGCCCAGATTGTTTGTCAGATTTTAGATACTACAAAAAGAAAAAAAGAGGAACAAACACAATATTTTTGATAATAGAAGAGTTCACAGACCAATTGCTATCAACATTTCTAATCGTAAAAGAGCTTACAGATCAATTGAATTTGATTGGCCATTTGGGTAAAAAAAAATACATTTAGGACATTATTGCACCAGTGAGGCAAACCAGAATTAAACAACAACATCAACAACAACATACTTTATGAGGATACTCAGGTTGGATTACAGAATACATATATGGCAAACATTCAATGCTGTTATGCAATTAACAACAAAGACAGACAGTACATAGACAAAGGTAAGGCTGCCTGCTTTTTCATCTCTGGCATCTAGAGACTGTGCTTGACTCAGCCATGTGGAGGTGCTGTTGTTCCATTTTTCCATGCTGAGGAGCCTATTGTCCGTGGATGCCTTCCTGATTGAATTGCTAGCATGTCTTCAGGGGTGCCTTTTACCTCCTTGCCAAAGCGGTACCTATTTATCTACTCACATTGCTGTTTTTGAACTGCTAGGTAAGCAGAAGCTAGGGCTGATGACAGGAGCTCACCTCAATCCACGGTTTGAACTTCAACCTTAAGGTCAGCAAGAATTTCCATAGCTGGGGGTTTAACCCAGAGTGCTAACAGCGGCCCCAAAAGTGAAGTGGGACCTTCACTTTTGGCAACAATCCCTTTCACACAATGCTGCTAATCTATGGGCGTAGGGGCCATTCCACTCCTTAGGTACAACTGCGGGGCCACAGATCGGTGAATTGTTGCTATTGTGTGAATGAAGAGAGGTGCCATAATGGGAGTGCTCATGGTGATATGTATAGGCTACTGCTGCTTGAGAGACTGCAGTGAAATAGCAGTTTTGAGCAATATAGTCCTTAGTGTGCTAACTAACTAGTTGTTATAAGAATCAAATGGGGAAGAAAAATAAACCTTGATAATCTTTCTTTTTACCTAAATAATAATATGAATTTTACACTTCTTGTTGTAACGGATTTTGTTACGCTCCTTCAAGCTGACATTGGTGTATGGCCACTCTATCCTAGTTTCTTGGCAAGATTGATTCAGAGGAAGTTAGCATTTACCTTTCTCAGCCACAGAAACCCACTCAGTAATGTTGGAAAGGTCACACTCTCTCAGCCTCAGAGGAAGAGAGAGGTCCGTGACAATGACCCAGGCCTAGAGTTCCCAGATCTCAGAGACTTTATGCAAGTCTCAGGTCATGGATCCTCTCCTCCAGTTCCCAGGGTGAAGTCAAATAATTTCAAGGTGTGTATGTATAAATTGGGTATCTACAGCTGAGAAATATGTGTATATAACTCATTCGATTTTTTTTTTAGATGCTGTGTTTTTCATTTGAATGGCATCCTCTTGAATTGCGACTGTGGAAGATGCGGATTATTTCATGTTTAATGGCTTGCCAGGACCTGCTACTTGTGATAACAAAAGGGATCATCCCTAGTTCTTGGGTTTTGGCTCTGAAATCTCAGATCCTGGACTAGTCCTGACCTGGCAATATCATTTGGGCCAAGAAAAATAATTTGCAGCCACATTCAGTCCATAGACAGCCTGGTTCCTGGTTCTGCTGGAATGGAAAAGAGAGAAGGTTTCAGCAATGGCAAAATGTAACCCTCACTCATTTCAGACCAGTAGATGCAACTTCTTGAATGCTGAAAGCCAATCTCTCCATGCATACAACAAAACACAAGAAGTTTTTCCAACTGCCTACATGTGGATTAAGCAGCGGGATGTGCAATTGTCGATTGTTTGTGCTGCTGAAAAACAATTCAAATGATCTGTTTTCATATGGTGAGCGGGGCTTATATATGTGTTTATATCAAGAAGTAGCACCTTGGTTGCACAGAACAATTGTGTGCATTCATCCTTAATTTTTATCAGCAAGTTTTTTCCCCCAGCAAACAAATGTAGATTGTGAACCAGGACTATACAGTCACCCACCGGAAACTAGCTATTCAATTGATTGAAATGCTTATTGCTCACCCGAAATCAAATTGTAACAGAAGGTAGGAATTCATTAAAAACAATACAAACCCCATAACACATAAAAATTTACACCCACTGATAATTGCTGATAAACTGGACAGTGAGTCATTCTGGCAAATTACCAGCCTCTTTCAGCTTCCCAACAGTTGCTGTCAACTAGGGCTTGTTGTTTTTCATTTTGTCTTGGAGTTTGGGGAAAGGGGTATTTTATCTGCCCTCTCCAGTCAGAGTGAGAGAGGATGATTGGGGTGATGGGGAGTGGATGGGCTAAAATGATTCAAGGGAGGATGTGGACTTTGCCATTTTGGCAAGATGGTCTTCCCAGCACATTCATCTTTTATTATGTTCTTTTACCCCTCACCCTCTGCCTTAAAAAAACCAAAACAAAATGTTATAAGCTCCAGCTGTGCCTGAGAGGTTTGTAGCACAGCCACAACAATGAAACATTGGCCCTTCTTGCCATTTTTCTTACGTCCCAAAATTGCTTTGGGAAGGATCCTGACAGTTCCACTGGACACGCTGTAGTTGTGTGCCTTCAAATCATTTTGAACATCAGCCCTGACCTTATCTTACTCGACTGCTGAGTATGCCTGTCCTGTTTGGCATAAGTATGTTCACATGAAGCAAGTGAACATAACACTGAATGAAACATACAGAATAATCACAGGATGCCTCAAACCTATACCTGTTGCTAGACTCTACAAGCTAACTGACATTGCCCCCCCCCCTTCCTCCCATGTGCAACAGGAAGTTGCTGCTAACTGTGAGAGAAATAAGGTTGAACACTGCGAAAGCCACCCACCACATGGCAATCAGCCTTCTCTCAATAGACTCAAATCAAGGAAAAAGCTTCATGAGAACAACCACTCCATTTATTTATTTATTTATTTATTTATTTACTACATTCATACCCTACCCTTCTCAACCCCTGGGGGGGGGGCTGAGAGAGCCCATGGGGGGACTCAGATTTTTTATGTTCACTCACGAGGGTCTTCCTCCAGGAGAAAACCAAGAATGGTCAACTTGGAAGCCCCTAAACAAAAGTGGCACAGGCACATTGAAGGATAAGCTGGCAAAATGGAACTACTTAGAACAGTGGTTCTCAACTAATGGGTCCCCAGATGTTTTGGCAGTCAACTCCCAGAAATCTTAACAGCTGGTAAACTGGCTGGGATTTCTGGGAATTGTAGGCCAAAATAGCTAGTGACCTACAGGTTGAGAACCACTGATCTAGAAGAATCCTCCACCTTGTGTGACTGTGAAGCAAAACAAACAACTCTGGACCTGTATGCTTGTCCACAATGCCGTACCTCATGTACAGGGGAAGAATTTTTAAAGCTACAGACAATGCGGTCGCTGTTGCCCCATTTTGGTCAAAAATTATTTAGCTGTTTGTGCTCCCTTTCAAGTAGTTGAGCTGAACCACCTCCTTGGTTCAATAAGCTGGCAGCGATGATGCAAAGGAAGAGGAGACTAGAGGACTTGTGGCATTCGGATCTGAGCAAGTCAAATCAAACACTGCTAGATGCCCTGTTAAGGGCATATGCTGCAGCAATAAAAGCTGCACAGAAATCCTTTCTGGCAGCCAATATTGCGTCCACAAGGAACCATCTGGTGGAGCTGTTTCAAGTTGTCAGAGACCTATTAAATCTCACCTCTCAGGATATAAGTCCTGACAACTTGGTAGCTTGCTGTGAAGCATTTGCTCGGTTCTTTGCGGACAAAGTTGCTTTGATCCATTCTGGTCTGGACACCATGTTAACGGCACTCTCTGAGGATATAACACGAGCATCTGCTTGCCCAATTTTGATTCATTTCAATTGGTGAAACCCAAGGATTTGGACAAGATACTTGGAGGGATGAGAGTGACCACATGCATTCTAGACTCCTGCCCATCCCGGCTTTTAAAGGAAGCCAGAGGGGGATTGGCCGAATGGGTGAAGGTGGTGGTTAATGTCTCCCTTTGGGAAGGCAATATTTTAGGGAGCATAAAACAAACTGTGATAAAACCGTTGTTGAAAAACCATCACTGGACCTCACTCAATTCAACTATTAGCCTATTTCCAATCTTCCCTTCTTGGGCAAAGTCCTGGAACATGTGGTGGCCTCACAACTCCAGTTATTCTTGGAAGACATGGATTATCTGGATCTGGCACAGTGTGGCTTTAGGCTGGGACATGGAACTGAAGCAGCCTTGGCTGCCTTAGTGGATCATCTATGCTGGGAGCTAGACAGGGGGAGTGTGTCTCTGTTGGTTCTGCTGGACCTCTCAGCAGCCATTGATACTGTCGACCACGGTATCCAAGGGAATGGGCCTTGGAGGCTCTGTTCTGCAGTGGCTCTGGTTCTTCCTAGTGGGCCGTTCCCAGAAGATGTCATTGGGAGACACCTGTTCAACCCCACAACCATTGTCTTGCAGGGTTCCTCAGGGTTCAATACTGTCCCCCATGTTGTTTAACATTTACATGAAGCCGCTGGGGGAGATCATCTGGAGTTTCAGGGTGTGGTGTCATCTATATGCAGATGATGTTCAACTCTGTCACTCCATTCCACCTGCTACTAAGGGGGCTGCTTAGGTCCTGAATCGGTGCTTGGCTGCTGTGACGATCTGGATGAGGGCTAACAAATTGAAATTGAATCCAGACAAGATAGAGGTACTCCTGGTCAGTTGCAAGGCCGAAGAGGGCATAGGCTTACACCCTGTGCTGGACGGGGTTACACTCCCCTGAAGGTGCAGGTTTGCAGCTTGGGTGTGAGCCTGGAACCTCAGGTTTTGGCGGTGACCAGGGGAGGATTTGCACAGTTAAAACTTGTGTGCCAGCTGCGCCTGTACCTTGGGAAGTCTGACTTGGCCACCGTAGTCCATGCTCTGATTCCATTCCATATAGACTACAGCAATGCACTCTACATGGGGTTGCCTTCAAATAGTCCAACGGACGGCAGCCAGATTGCTAACAGGAGTGGCGCTCAAGGAGCATACAACTCCTTATTTGGCAGGGAAGGCTACAGATCTTTTAAAACTACAACTCTCATTGTTTCATAGTACTAAGCCTTGGCAGTTAAAGTGGTGTCAAACTGCACTAATTCTACAGTCTAGATCTAGATGAACCCTGAACTTGAATATTTCTGTAGAGTTCTACACTTCTCATGCTGAAGAAAGTCAGTATTTTGTTTGCAATGTCCATACTTGTGAAATGGCTTTGGTTTGTGTTACTTTGAGCTTTCAGTAATTGTTTTCCAAATCAATCAAGGCAGAAGTTTGAATTTCATGTCTTCTAACTGGCTAATCATATTTGACAATCACCGCCATCATGTTTGCTGCCTTTCCGACAGCTCCAACTTATAGCTCTTGTAGTGTCAGCATTTGGGCATGGTCTCCATTACAAGCAGAAAGTGTAAACAGTCGGGCAAGTGAAAACATCCGATCACCACCCTAACGTAACATCAAATGTAATTGTAAGAGCATCATGTCATACTATGATTTCCAAGATTAATTTTGAAATATCCATGACTCAGTGATCAAAAAGGTCTTGTAAAACAACAACTTCCATGATCCCATAGCATTGAGCCTAGGCAGCTAACATATAATAATAATATACTAATAAACTTTATTTATAACTCACCACCATCTCCCCAAAGGGAACTCGGGGTGGCTACCATGAGGCCAAACCCAAAATAATACATATGTCAAACTGCATTCATTCTACAGCGTAGATATATCATAGGATAAAATGTATTAATTTAGCATGTGTTCATACTATGAATCTGTTCATCTTTATGTTTCCCATGACTTGTGGCTATTTTTTAAATCTTATATTCTGTGGGATGGCCTCAGTGGCTTCTAACGATTGCCTTTGTCCTGATTGTGTTAACTTCCCCAGCTGAACTTGGGCTGACTCCACAACATTGAAAACCGTGTCCAACCATCATCACGTGACTCAGCCTGCCCATATAGGAGTCTGAAATTATTCCCCCGCAGTCTGAAATTATTTCATCAGGAGCCCTTTTTTCACAGAGTCTGTTGCCTCCTCTGATTTGGACTCGCCAATCAGGCTCCTTCTTGCATGCAGATTCAGCGCATAACCAAAACAACAGGAGGAGATGCCGATCAAGGGATTTGAAAGAAGGATTCTTAGCCTATCTTTAATAACTGTATTCAGAAAATCAGCCAGATTTTTCCTTTCAATCAAGCCAATGCACTCAACTGGATAATGCTGTGTGCACGTGAATTCTTTTGGCTGAGTAAAGTGGCATAAAGAAGCAGCTCTAATTTCCACTGTTGTTATTGCCCTTTCATTTGGAGTGACCATACCCTCAGATGCGAAAGTCAGAGGAAGGAGGAGGGAGGAAGAGTGGCTGATTAGTTTTCACTCTGCCTTTTTATGCATTTGAATACCTTAATCAAGTCCCTACTAACTTTTCTTCAGTTGGGTTTTGCTGTCTCTCAACATGCTTTATGTGACATGAATAAAGTACAAATTGCAACACAATCTCAGCACATATTTATTCTCCCTCCTTCCCTCCCTCCTTCCCTCTTTTGAAATAAAATAAAATCACTCCCTTTGCCTTCACTTGCATTCCTTTTGTGTTTGTTTTCAGCAATGATTCCCGTGATTGTGTTTACTGGCATTGAATGCTCAAGCAGAAGCGAAGGAATATTCTCAGAAAGCAAATAGGAATTTGCTCATGTAAGTATTTGCATGAGGCAGGGAAAAACACCCAACAACAACCTTGACTCTTAAATTTCTATCCACTCATCAAATCAGGGACAAAAAAACAACATCCACATAACCTTTGGGGCCTACTGCAAATCATAAAAACAGCTTGAGTTTCTTAAATCCAGCCTGAGAGTAAATTCAATGCAGATATACAACACATGGTGTTTGATTCAGTGAGACTTTCCAGCATATAATTTTGACTTGTCTGCCGTTATGGCAAAAATGAAATGGATGCCTGGTTTATCCATGCTTCAAGTTACCCGTAGACTGATGGTGACCCCATGAATTTCATAGAATTTTCTTAGGCAAGAAATACTCGAAGATGGTTTTGTAAGTTCCTTCAGAAATATAATGTACAGCACCAAGTATTTATTGGCAGTCTTCCATCCAAGTACTTCCCAGGGCTGACCTTGCTCAGATCCTAAGATCAGACAGGATCTAGTGCCTTTAGAGTAGTGGTTCTCAACCTGTGGGTCCCCAGGTGTTTGAATACCTTAATCAAGTCCCTACTAACTTTTCTTCAGTTGGGTTTTGCTACAATTCCCAGAATTCCCAGCCAGTTTACCAGCTGTTAGGATTTCTGGGAGTTGAAGGCCAAAACATCTGAGGACCCAAAGGTTGAGAACCACTGCTTTAGGGTATTTAGGCAGATGTTTTATCCTTATTTATTTAAATATGTATACTGTACCATTCTTTCCAATTTTTTAGGTACTTGAAGGTCATTGTAAGCATTTTCTCATGATACTAGAATTTTGGAGATTTTTTTTTGATCTCTCTGTGAAACATTTCAGAATTATGTATTCACTTCTCTAAACTGATGAACCTTCTTGCCTAGTTGAGGGGACAGTGCACTCAATATCCTTTTTTTGGGCAAGGCTCTGGAGAATGGAGCAACCTCCAAGCTCAGCTCCAGGGGTTTTGGATGAGATGGAATATCATCTCATCCTAGAAGGAAATATATCAATTTCTTTCTAGGTTCAGGTCTCACTATGAGTCAGACGTAACTAGTGTCTAGATTGAGGAAAGTAATGCTACCCCACTATTCTGCTTTCATCAGGCCACACCTGGAATACTGTGTCCAATTCTGGGCACCACAATTTAAGAGAGATGTTGACAAGTTGGAATGTGTCCAGAGAAGGGTAACTAAAATGATCAAGGGTCTGGAGAACAAGACCTATGAGGAGTGGCTTAAAACACTGGGCTTATTTAGCCTGAAGAAGAGAAGGCTGAGAGGAGACATGATGGCCATGTAAAAATATGTGAAGGGAAGTCATAGGGAGGAGGGTGCAGGCTTGTTTTCTGCTGCTCTGGAGTCTAGGACATGAAACAATGGCTTCAAACTACAGGAAAGGAGATTCTACCTGACCATTAGAAGAACTTCCTAACTGTGAGAGCTGTTCAGCCATGGAACTCTCTGCCCTGGAGTGTGGTGGAGGCTCTTTCTTTGAAAGCTTTTAAATAGAAGCTGGGTGGCCACCTGTCAGGGATGCTTTGTATGTGATTTTTCTGCTTCTTGGGAGGGGGTTGGATTAGATGGCCAACTCTAGGATTCTATAATTCTAACTCTGATCATCTACACTGGAATGCAACCATGTAGTTTGTGACTATTGGTTCTGTTGGCCCATCTCAGCAACTTTCAGTACTATATCAATCCTGATGCATCTACAATGCAATTTGACACCATTTTAATTGTTATGGCTCAGTGCTATAGAATTGTGGGATTTATAGTTTAATGAGGAACCAGCACCTTTTGGCTAAAAACTCTGTAAACTCCCATGATTCCATAGCATTGAGCCATGGCAGATGAAGTGGTGTCAAATGGCCAGCCTATGAGCAGCATGGTGATGGGAAGGATCTGGGGGACCTATGATTTCAAAGTACCCTTCCCCTTTTCCCCCTGCCTGAGCAGGAGGTCCTACGATGAATATACCAGAAGCTCTGTGGGCTACATAAATGGTGGTCAAGGGCTATCTGCAACATGTAGTGTGTGGTTGCCCACTCAGGATGTAATGAAATTTCTAGAGGCCTGGTAATATCCTTTCTGACATGAACATGGAGGAATGGATAAACGGAAAGAAGGATGGAGGCAAAAAAGGAATCCTGCTTTGTGTTTTGCAGTAATCATGTGGGTGTATGGCATGCGCCCAAAGCCATGCCATTCTTAACAAGGGCTTATGCTAATCTACCAAACCATCAGTATATGTTGTTTTATAAATAGTTACCTTTGAAATGGAGCATTGTTTAAAGCCAGATGGTTGGCTTGCATTTTCATTCCTCATTTTTTGCTTCTCTGGTGAATATGCAGATTTATGGGTTGCTTTCTATTTCCCCACAGCTCTGTCTAATATTTACATTCAGATAATGCTGACGAAGAGGCTGAAGAGGCCAGACATTGAAAAAAGAAAAAGGAATATAGGGCACCGTGTTTGCTTCTGAAAGAGAGCGTGTGCAGCAATAAAGGTGTGCTAACGAGGTATTAATCTTGTATGCCTCCCTCCCTCCACTTTTCGTCTTACATGAAAGCGGCTGTGATTAGAATAAGGGTAAAATGAACATAAGTATGATAAATGATAATGTCCCCATGGGAGTAAATATACCACTCAGAGCGAGAGAGAGAAGGAGAGAGAGAGCTTTGCTAATCAAGCTGGGCAGAGAGCTAATGCACTCTGAGAACAACCGCCTCAAAACTCGTCTAAATTTGAAAACAATTCACTTGAGGAGTTGCTACTGTAAGAGGGAACAAAGAGCACCGCAATAAGAGCTTGGTGGATTGCAGGAACAACAATGAAGCTCAATGAAGGTGGCTAAGAAGAAAGGTTGCCTTATTTGTTCTTCTTTAAGTGACAGGGCAAACAGCAGTTGTGTAACAGGGCTATGGTGTCGGTAACGGGGTGCCCTGTGCCACCTAGAACAATGGTGTACACTGTTTGGAACAGTAAAATAATCATCAACATCAACAACAGCAACGACAGGCTCTGACAAGTGCATCAAATCCTGCCATATTGGCTGGGGTTAGGACAGGTATGGGCAAACCCAGGCCCAGGGGTCGAATGCGGATGGACTGGTTGGATCTTCTCGCGGTCCAAGGCACTCTCAGAACTTTCCTCAAAAGCATCTATCTTCCTTCACTCAACCTTCCCTATGGTCCAGCTCTCACATCCATAGGTGACTATGGAGAATACCATTGCTTTAACTATGTGGATCTTGTTTGCCAGTGTGATGTCTCTACTCTTCACTATTTTATTGAGATTGGTAATTGCTCTCCTCCCAAGAAGTAAACATCTTCTGATTCCCTGGCTGCAGTCTGCATCTGCAGTAATCTTTGCACCTAGAAATACAAAGTCTGTCACTGCCTCCATGTTTTCTCCCTCTGTTTGCCAGTTATCAATCAGTCTTGTTGCCATAATCTTGTTTTGTTTAACTGCAACCCAGCTTTTGCACTTTCTTCTTTCACCTTGATTAGAAGGCACCTCAGTTCCTCCTTGCATTCGGCCATCAAAGTAGTATCATCTGCATATCTAAAGTTGTTAATGTTTCTTCCAGCAATTTTAATCCCAGCTTTGCATTCATCAAACCCCGCACATCACATGATGTGTTCTGCATACAAATTGAATAGGTTGGGTGAGAGTATACAACCCTGTCGTATGCCTTTCCCAATCTTGAACCAGTCTGTTATTCCATGGTCAGTTCTTAGTTCTCTTAGTGACCTTATTCACTGGCTAATAAAAGATAAAACAAAGAAAGGAGGGTAATACATAAACAACAAAAATATAACAAGAGAGAAGTTACTATCTCCTATTTCAACTATGTACATATATCTTATATCAAAATGCATGTAAAATTGTTCAATTTTGAAAACACTTATTAACTCAGATGGAACAGTATAATGCATTGCCTCCTACTCCTCAAACTATCGGATGCCAGGCATAAGCTCAGAAAACACTTTTTTAAAAAACTCTGAAGGCAGTTAGAAAGTTGCATTGTAAGTTATATTTTTCTCTTGTATAAATTTATCTGAATTTGTAGGTGTTTTTAAAATTGAACCATTTTACATGCATTTTGATGTAAGATATATGTATGTATAATCAATATAGCAGATTGTGACTGTCTCTTGTTATAATATTTCTTGTTTTATGTATTGTTCCCTTTCTTTTATTGTTTATTAACCCCTGAAGATGTATATTGAATGTTACTATACTGAAACAAGTTGGGCTAATCAGAAGAATAAAATGATATTTGTCAGCATCTTTGTGACTTTGGACGTGTCTATACAGACAAAATAAGGAAGACTCACTGCTCAACTGCAGTGGGATGGCATCACAATGTCCAGTTAGATTGCTGCAGAAACTGCACCCAGCCATTAATGTAGGCCAAGGAAACACATGATTTACTTAACAGCTTCCAGGAAGCTCTGGATTAATCCAGGCATTCTGGAGGTTTGGACAGTTGGATTGGGCTGGGTCTGGCCTGGTTTGCTGTCCACACCTCCAATGGATCCACTGCTCTATTGCTGCAAACAGCTCCATGGCAGAGACTTACAGGTAACATCACACTTCTGGTGATGTCCAGGGCACTCATTCATGTGACCAGAAAAGTTATCAGGGAGCTGTTTGATGGTGGCCTCAATGTACCCTCAGCCCAGTTGACGTTGTGCATGGCCAAAGGGCTCTGACAATGCCCAGCTTTGAAGCACTTTTACCTGGATTAATCAGGTAAGTGTAGACACAGCATTTATCTTTTCTCTCCATTCCTTTCTTTGGGTGTTACCAATCTTTGTTGCTCTTAAAAACTAGCTGCCTGTGGGAATATGTATTTGCTCCCACCAGGAAGTTCAATTAATTTCTTCCCCTGCCATGTCCACAAATGGCAAAATGTTGCTGCCATGTTTTTTTCATTGGTTTTTGATATTTTTCCATTTTAGAACAAAACTCTTCAATGTGTCCAAAATATCTTCATTCAGGATAAATAGAGGTCTTGAAAAACTACACTTGCTACTTTGCATCCTGCAGAACAGTGGAATGAACATGTGTTTAACAGTACCATGAATTCTGTTGGTCAATCACAATCAACCGCAATGAATGCAGTGCTGAATGGTGCGCCAACATATAGGTGAATAATGCTTTGTAGCTTTCTGATTCAGCCAGTGAAATACATTGCTTTTCTATCTAGCTTTGTGTCCCACACTCTGCCTTCTGCCTGATTATGACTTTCTGTTAGAAGATCATTAGTGAAAGGGAACACTCTCTAGCAGCTGTAAGAAGAGTTAGCAGTCAAAGCCAACTGGTGAATTTTTTGACCTTCCCTTACAGCTGTGGCAAAGTGCTGGCATCTGCACATTTCGTGTTCCCATTGTATTATGCATTAATAGTGCTTTTTCAATACACAGTTTGCTTTATGCTGTGGTGTATGAATATTTCAATATTTGTATTTATTCGGATCAAACCTCCCCCCCCCCCCCCAAGTATGCAAAAAAAAAAAACCCATTGAAATTGCTGTTATGCCCCATGACTCTATGAGCATGCTAGGCTTATGTCTGCAGGACATTAAATTGTTAAAGCCTAACATGCTGGCAAGAAATTGTGTAACTCAGATTTGGCAAAGGGACTTTAATTCACCTGCAAAGCATTTAATACCGAGCAAAGAATCATAGAATGATAGAGTTAAAAGGAATGCAACCCTTTGCTCAATGCAGGGTCTCCAACTAGAGAGTCCTCAGCCTCTTTTTGAAGACATCCAGAGAAGGAGACTCCACTGCTTCTCTGTGGCAATTGGTTCTGTTGGTAAAAATCTTATTAATAGATGAAGGAGTGTGTGGGCTTGAAGTCACCTGTAAAGAAGAGGACCTTGTAAGTTGGAAAGTAATGCTGTAAAAAGCCACCTGATTCATTGGAGGACTTAAAATCACAGAAGCATAGTGTTGGAGAAGGCTCTGTGGACCATCTGGTTCAACCTGCTGCTCAATGCATGATCCCCAGCTCGATATTTCTCAAGAGGTAGTTATCAAGCCTCTTTTTGAAGACACCCAGAGAAGAAGACCCCACCATCTCCCTAGGCAATTGCTTCCATTGCTCAACCACTGTCAAGAAGTTTTAAGGTTCAACTGAAATTTATCTTCCTGTAACTGAAAACCATTAGACCTGGTAGGACACTTGGCCATATCAAAGGTATGTGCTAGGTGATATTTAAAAATGGATAAAGGTAAGGTAATATGGTCTCTAAGATATGATAGTAACCATTAGTAGAAATCCTTTTTCACATCACCTTGAGTATTCCTGTTTAAAATAATCCTGATTTTTGACTACTTGTCTCAGATAAATCAATGTTCCTGTTTTGATCCTGAGAGGCATTTGGATACACATTTTAAGGCAGATGTTTTGGCCTTCAACTCCCAGAAATCCCAACAGCTGGAAAACTGGCTGGGATTTCTGGGAGTCGTAGGCCAAAGCACAGGTTGAGATTCACTGCTCTAGAGCATTCCTCAACTATCCTTTGCTTGGACCTAAATTGGTTCAACCCAGTTTACCCTGCATTTTGGACAAGAAGTCTCTGGACATCTTGAAGATGATAGGTTTACATCACAGTCTTCGTATGGTTCATCATCCACTCTGCAGAATTAAAGCCATTTAATACCACTTTAACTGCCATAGCTCCATATTATGTAATCCTGGAATTTCTAGTTTGTTGTAACACCAGAGTTCTCTGACACAGAAGGATAAATATCAAACTGAACTACAAATCCCAGAATTTCTTAGCATTGACCCATGGCAATCAATGTGGTGACAAACTGCTGTCATTCTGTTGTGTGAGTACAACCTAATTCTATGATAGCTTATGCTATGAAGCTCTTTCTCAGTTTGATTATTATTATTATTATTATTATTATTATTATTATTATTTTACTGACACAAAACCACAGTATGTCACAGCAAATGAGATATATATGCTGGATTTCGTATTGTGTTCCAAAACTTTGTCAGTCTGGATTATTATTATTATTATTATTATTATTATTATTATTATTATTAGAAACACAACAAGATGAGTCCACAGCAAACATTCTGCTGGTTGTTGTATTGGATCACATGTCGGACACTTCCCAAGAGTCTAGGACTGTGTGATGTATTGGTGAATAATGCGTGCAGATCCCAGTAAGGTGGCCTTCTGCAGCCGGCAGATGGTAATTTTTTCAGTGCCGATTGTGTTTAAGTGCAGGCTAAGGTCTTTAAGCATTGCACCCAGTTATTATTATTATTGACCTAAAAGCACAGTATGTCACAGCAAACGAGATCTATATGCTGGATTTTGTATCACAAAATCACAAGTCGAACACTTCCCAAGCGTCTAGGACTGTGTGATGTATTTTCGAATGATGCGCGCAGATCCAAGTAAGGTGGCCTTTTGCAATTGACAGATCATGATTTTGTCAATGTTTATTGTTTCCAAATGCCGGCTGAGATCTTTTGGCACGGCACCCAGTGCTCCAATGACCACTGGGACCACCTGTACTGGTTTATGCCACAGCCTTTGCAATTCAATTTTGAGGTCTTGATAGCGGCTGAGTTTTTCCTGTTGTTTTTCCTCAATGCGACTGTCACCTGGTATGGCGACACCAATAATCCAGACTTTTTTTCTTTTCCACAATTGTGATGTCTGGTGCATTGTGTTCCAAAACTTTGTCAGTCTGGATTCAAAAGTCCCACAGTATTTTTGCATGTTCATTTTCCATGACCTTTGTGGGTTTATGATTTCACCAATTCTTTACTGCTGGCAGGTGGTACTTGTGGCATAAGTTCCAGTGAATCATCTGGACCACAGAGTTGTGTCTCTGTGCAATTTTCTTGCAACAGCTGAGGATATGATCCATGGTTTGATCAGCTTCCTTGCACAGTCTGCATTTTGGGTCATCTGCTGATTTTTCAATCCTGGCCTTAATTACATTGGTTCTGCTGGCTTGCTCCTGGGCTGCAAGAATCAGGCCTCCTTCTGTCTCCTTCTTCAGGGTTCCATTCATGAGCCATAACCAGGTCTTCTCCTTGTCAACTTTTCCTTCAATCTTTTCAAGGATCTGCCCATTGTCATTATTGTGCTAGTTGTCAGCTCTGGTTTGGAGTGCAGTTTTCTTGTACTGACTCTTTGTCTGCTGTACTTTGAGAAGTTTCCGATTATTGACTTCAATTATAGCAGGTTCTTGGCTTTCCTTGACATATTCTGCCAGGGCGTGTTTTTCTTCTTCAACTGCTTGTTTGACTTGTAATTATTAATAATTACAATTATTATTATTATTATTATTATTATTATTATTATTTGCAGTATTTGTATACCGCCCTTAATCCCGAAGGGGACTCAGGGCAGCTTGATCCAGACTAACACAGCCATGTCCTTGAATTTTACTTACCCACAGTTGCTCCACTGTTGCATTTTAAAAGTCCCCCAGAACTGTAACATTTTGAAACTTAGCTTTTTTTTCTACTTGTAGATGCCATAAGTAGATGCCATAAGTAGATGCCATATTTGCCAGCAAATATGGAAAACACAAGAATGGCCATCAGACTGGAAAAAATCAACTTATATCCCCATACCAAAAAAGGGAAATGCGAAAGACTGCTCAAACTTCCGTACAGTGGCCCTTATTTCTCATGCCAGTAAGGTAATGCTCAAGATCCTGCAAGGAAGACTCCAGCAATACATGGAGCGAGAGTTGCCAGATGTTCAAGCTGGGTTTAGAAAAGGCAGAGGAACGAGAGACCAGATTGCCAATATCCGCTGGATAATGGAGAAAGGCAGGGAGTTTCAGAAAAACATCTACTTCTGCTTCATTGACTATTCTAAAGCCTTTGACTGTGTGGATCATAATAAATTGTGGCAAGTTCTTGGTGGGATGGGCATACCAAGCCACCTTGTCTTTCTCCTGAGGAATCTGTACAAGGACCAAGCAGCAACAGTCAGAACTGACCACGGAACAACAGACTGGTTCAAGATTGGGAAAGGCGTACGGCAAGGCTGCATACTCTCACCCAACCTTTTTAACTTGTATGCAGAACACATCATGCGATGTGTGGGGCTGGATGAATGCAAAGCTGGGGTGAAAATTGCTGGAAGAAACATTAACAACTTCAGATATGCAGATGACACCACTCTGATGGCCGAAAGCGAGGAGGAGCTGAGGAGCCTTCTAATCAAGGTGAAAGAAGACAGCGCAAAAGCCGGGTTGCAGCTGAACGTCAAAAAAACCAAGATTATGGCAACAAGAATGATTGACAACTGGAAAATAGAGGGAGAAACCGTGGAGGCCGTGACAGACTTTGTATTTCTAGGTGCAAAGATTACTGCAGATGCAGACTGTGGCCAGGAAATCAGAAGACGCTTCCTTCTTGGGAGGAGAGCAATGTCCAATCTTGATAAAATAATAAAGAGTAGAGACATCAGACTGGCAACAAAGATCCGCCTAGTCAAAGCCATGGTATTCCCTGTAGTAACCTACGGATGTGAGAGCTGGACCTTAGGGAAGGCTGAGCGAAGGAAGATCGATGCTTTTGAGCTGTGGTGTTGGAGGAAAGTGCTGAGAGTGCCTTGGACTGCGAGAAGATCCAACCAGTCCATCCTCCAGGAAATAAAGCCCGACTGCTCACTGGAGGGAAGGATACTAGAGACAAAGTTGAAGTACTTTGGCCACATCATGAGGAGACAGGAAAGCCTAGAGAAGACAATTATGCTGGGGAAAGTGGAAGGCAAAAGGAAGAGGGGCCGACCAAGGGCAAGATGGATGGATGGCATCCTTGAAGTGACTGGACTGACCTTGAGGGAGCTGGGGGTGGTAACGGCCAACAGGGAGCTCTGGCATAGGCTGGTCCATGAGGTCACGAAGAGTCAGAGACGACTGAACGAATGAACAACAACAAGATGCCATAAACCTAAAAAATCAGAAAACCAATCATCGGAATAGTAGCTATCAACAAATGCAAGGTAACTTCATGTACAGCATCATAATACTGCATATATAAAGGTTTTGTCTGTTCAAATAGAAGATAAATGAAGGGCTGGGTTTTTTTGGATGCTCTACACATAACATAATTCAGTTTCTGCGTTTCATATCAGGGTCAAATTTTATTCCAGAATTGCAATGTTCATTTGATTTGTCTTTCTACGGATCAAGTGGGAAAATGAAACTTCTTAAAGTCACGGCTGAGATAGGATTCAGCTAAATGAGGTTAGCAGAAAAATGCTCTCCTGGTGTAAGGAGGGGAAAGAGGAACAGACGTGTCCACAAATCAAATTGTAACAGATTTTTTACAAAGAGAAACCAGCCCCAAATTCACATTCAGCTGTTCACTTTAGGCAGTATGGGCTAACTGGTTTCAATTTGTCTTCTTTTAAAAAACGAGAGCAACAGAGAAACAACAGGAAAAAAGAATCTTCTGAAATGAAGGGACAGTTTATGAAACCTTTAGATATTTTGTTGGAGTTTTGTTTCTTTTGCTTTTATGGCCAATAGCAAATAAAACATATAAAAAAGAGTCATTGTGTCAGACAATAAATTCCGAGCCTTTCTCCTTTTTAGATACCCTTCGACTTTGGCTTTTTTCTCTCTCTCCCAGGTACTGTAGCTTGAACCTTTTTAAAAAGAAGAAGACGAAGAAGGAAAACCTCAGAAACTGCAGGTCCTTTCATTTTTCTGTTTGAAAAGATCTATCTGAGTCATTGGTAAGAGGAAGGATTAGACGGAGGACTCTTTCTTGCTTTTCATTTTAACTTTATCTAATAGATGCCTTTCCGCTATGCAGTGACTCGGGTCACTTTAAGAATGGCTTTAATTTTTGTAGCAAAGGGGAAGATAGCATCAGTTATCCCTGATAAAAGGAATTAATATATGAACCCCGCTGTATAGAAAATGGTTTTTTCTTCAAAAATATCAAATCAAGCCATTTAAGGGAAACTTTTATTCCTGCAAGTAAAAGCATTTGCTCTCTAACACACACACCCCAATCTCTACTAGACCTATTAAACATATTTATAGATAATAAACAGCTGCCGAGGAAAGGTCAGTAGATTGTTGAGAGAGATGTTAGTGAAAAGATCTTCTCCATAGACCAGAAAGGTACCACAAGATCTTCACCTGACAATCCTAGTCTTTCTTCAATTCCAAGCTGGTTCACACAGCTGAGAACCATATCAAGATACCCTGTCACCAACAAATTCTGCTCAGATCCTACAAGTTCAGGACTGTGACTTTCTTCATTTAGTTTATCCTCTTGTAATGTTGTTTTCAACTTATCCTTCTGCCTTCCACTTTAGCAAGTGTCATTGGCCGCTTCCAGACAGGCATTTATCCCGGAAACATTCACATTTTAAAAACATGAATGTCCCCATGTCTCCATCCACAAACACTCCAGAAAGCTCATTCTTTTTGAGGTGGGTGTCCAGATGTTCTCCCAGAAGTTTCCAGGAGAACACCTGGACACTCTAACCTCCCTCCCCAAAAGCCCTTTAAAAATAAGAGAACTTACCCGGCCTCCATTAGAGTGGTGCCAGAGCTCTCCTAGAATCATAGAATCAAAGAGTTGGAAGAGACCTCCTGGGCCATCCAGTCCAACCCCCTGCCAAGAAGCAGGAATATTGCATTCAAATCACCCCTGACAGATGGCCATCCAGCCTCTGTTTAAAAGCTTCCAAAGAAGGAGCCTCCACCACACTCTGGGGCAGAGAGTTCCACTGCTGAATGGCTCTCACAGTCAGGAAGTTCTTCCTCGTGTTCAGATGGAATCTCCTCTCTTGTAGTTTGAAGCCATTGTTCCGCGTCCTAGTCTCCAGGGAAGCAGAAAACAAGCTTGCTCCCTCCTCCCTGTGGCTTCCTCTCACATATTTATACATGGCTATCGTATCTCCTCTCAGCCTTCTCTTCTTCAGGCTAAACATGCCCAGCTCCTTAAGCCGCTCCTCATAGGGCTTGTTCTCCAGACCCTTGATCATTTTAGTCGCCCTCTTCCTCTGGACACATTCCAGCTTGTCAATATCTCTCTTGAATTGTGGTGCCCAGAATTGGACACAATATTCCAGGTGTGGTCTAACCAAAGCGGAATAGAGGGGTAGCATTACTTCCCTAGATCTAGACACTATGATCCTATTGATGCAGGCCAAAATCCCATTGGCTTTTTTTGCCGCAACATCACATTGTTGGCTCATGTTTAACTTGTTGTCCACAAGGACTCCAAGATCTTTTTCACACGTACTGCTCTTGAGCCAGGCGTCCCCCATTTTGTATCTTTGCATTTCGTTTTTCCTGCCAAAGTGGAGTATTTTGCATTTGTCACTGTTGAACTTCATTTTGTTAGTTTTGGCCCATCTCTCTAAGTTGTCAAAATCGTTTTGAATCCTGCTCCTGTCCTCCTGGTGTGTAGAAATGGCAAGCCAGGAGAAAGGGGGGAGCAGGGGCTATTTTCCTCAACCCGTTCTCCTGTCGTGTCATTTCTATGTGCCAGGAGAGCTCCGGCAACACTCTAATGGAGGCAGGGTAAGTTATTTTATTTTTAAATGGCTTTTGCGGAGGGAGTTGCTGTTCTTGTGGTTTTCCAGGCTAATTTAGCCCGGAAAACCATGGGACTACTGTCTGGACTGCTCCCCAAAAGTCCACAACTTTTGAGGGAGCAGTCCTGGCAGATGAAGTAGTGGGTTTGTCCTGCGCCTTCCAAGAAGGCATAGCATAAACTCACTAACAAATTAATTCGCTACAAACCAGGGTTTTCCTGGTTTGTGGCGAATTAATTCGTGTTTCTCAGGGACGTCATCTGGACAGCCCCCTTTTAATTACGGGAACTCCCACATTAAAGGGGCTGTCTGGATTGGCCCATTGTCTTTTCTAATGCATAACATGGTATTTCCAAAATACATCAGCCTCCATTTGGTCATTTTGGATACTAGGGAGAGTCCAGGCTCTCATTCATGGAAGTCAATGATATCTATAGAACTCTTCTCCAGAACATTTCAAATATGGTGATTCTCCTTCTGTCTGCTTTCTTCCTTATCCCGGATTCAAAAACATATATAGAACATGGAAAAACCGTGACATGGCTGGCATTCCATGATATATCTTTACACCTAAGAATCTTATCTGTATGCTTCATAGCTGCCTTTCCAAGTCATAGTCATTTTCTGATTTCTTGACCATAGTCTCCATTTTAATTATTGAGTGAGTCAAGATATAGGAAATCTTTTACTATTCTGATGTCCTTATTATCAACTTTGAAGTTATTCAAATAATCTTCAGTCATTATTCTGTATTTTTTAAATGTTTAGCCATAACACTTCTTTTGCAATGCCTTCCTTGATTTTCCTCAATAAATGTTCCAACACTTTGTTATTTTCTGCTAGTAAAATTGGAAAGTATAACAAGGATATTCTAGTCCATTCCCTCTCCCTGTGCAAGAATCCATTAGCTATAGTATGTCTGAAAGAAGATATGATCTCTTTGAATCACTCTGACTTATTTATTTATTTGCCATATTTATATCCCGCCCTTCTAATCCTGAAGGAGACTCAGAGTGCCACCCATAAAAGCACAATTCGATGCCACACCATACATACAATACCTTTCCAGCAAATTAAAAACATATACATTAAAACACCCGCTTTAAACATGTCAACATTAAAATTATTAAAATCACACTTAGATGCCACAGTTGATACATCACTGGTGGATGTAAACTTGGCTCCTGCTTGTCCAGTGTTAATGGATACTTTTCAATTTATGCAGCCTGAAGATGTGGACAGGATTCTTGGAGAGGTGAGAGCTACCACATGTGCTCTAGACCCTTGGCCTTCCTGGCTCATAAAACAGGCCAGAGGGCAACTGGCAGAAAGGGTGAATGGTACTGGAGTTGGTCAGGGAAGGGATTCATTCCTCTTACATCAGGGCAGGGTCCCTGTGGGCCTCAAGAAGGCTTTGACAAGACCTAAAAATCATTCCTTTGACCCCTCTGTGCCAGACTACATAGCAATCTCCTATTTTTAGGCAAGGTACTGGAGCGTGTGGTGGCTTTGCAGTTCCAAGGGTTCCTGGATGAAGTGGATTATCTAGATCCATTTCAGTTTGATGTCAAGCCAGGTTATGGGACAGAGACAGCTTTGGTTACCTTGGTGGATGATCTATGCAGAGAACTGGACAGGGAGTGTGTGTCACTGTTGGTTCTCTTTTCAATACCATCGACTGCTAACTGGGACAGGTTACAGAGAGCGTAAAACTCCTCTGTGCAACAGCTCCTGTGGCTGCCAACACATTTCCAAGCATAATTCAAAGTGTTGGTTTTGACCTACAAAGCCTTATACTGCTTCAGTCCAGGTTATCTCAAGGACCATAAATCTTTCTATGAATGTAGTAGACATCTATGATCTACTGGGGAGGGCTTTCTCTCTGTCCCACGACCTGCTCAAGTGTGTTGCTGTTGTTCATTCGTACAGTTGTCTCCAACTCTTCGTGACCTCATGGACCAGCCCACGCCAGAGCTCCCTGTCGGCCGTCACCACCCCCAGCTCCTTCAAGGTCAGTCCAATCACTTCAAGGATGCCATCCATCCATCTTGCCCTTGGTCGGCCCCTCTTCCTTTTACCTTCCACTCAAGTGCTCAAGTGTATTTGGTGGGAATATGGGAGAGTGCTTTTTAGTTGCTGCTTCTAGACTGTGGAACTCCCTCCCAAGACAGACCAGGATGGCCCCATCCTTTCTGACCTTCTGCAAGCAGGCATTTGGGTAGGATAAGAAACAGATTGCTGGGAAAGTGTGGGTGGGATTCTGGGGGACGGGCTGTGAGTTTTAAAGGCTATTTAAGTATATTTATTATATTTTATTCTGTTTTACCACATTTATTTATTTTAAACATTTGTACCCTGCCCTTTTCAACCTGGGGGGGGGGGGGGGACTCACACTGTATTATATAATTGCTTTTAACTTTTGTATTGCGCTTTTTAAAAATATGACTAAAGTGTGGGATTGTTAGACGCTTTGAGTCCTCACAGGGAGAAAGATGAGATATAACTCAAGTTAATAATAATAATAATAATAAGTATCCTCCACCTATGAATGTTCAATGAAGGACAGCCAGCCATCTTCTGACAGATTCCTCCATTGAACAGCTGTCATCATCATAAAGTTCTTCCTAATATTTAGTTGGAATCTGGTCCATGTCCTAGTCTTTGGTGCAGCAAAAAACAAACTCTCCCCATCTCCCTCATGACATTGCTTAGATATTTAAAAATGAATGCCTTATCATCTCCCTATCTTCTCTTCTCAAGGCTGACTTCTTCAACTGTTCCTTCTAAGCCTTATTTTTCAGAACTTTTACTGTATTGGTCACCATTCTTCATTCCTGATTATTGATATCAATCATAATCAGTGCTGCCCAAATCATAGTTTAAATCTCTCCTGATCAGATTTGTGATACTCGTCAGAAAAACATTCCTGCCAATTGCCATGAAGTGTAACCCATCATTTCCAAAACTCCATCTTCATGAAACCGGAGACCACAATCCATAGGATGCAGTCATGGCAGTTAAAGTGAATTATAGTGAAATAATTATGTAATATGAAAGGTTCCAGGATTCTGACTAAAACCATAACTAAGAGCCTGTCTACATGACCAAAAACACCCAAATACTCTGGTTTCTCTTTCACTTTTTACTAAAACACCCAAATCCAGTGCTGGCTACTACCTACGGCAACTTCCACGTGAGTATTTGAGGTTTTCCGCATTTAACCCAACTTTGCTCTGTTTTAGGCAAAGTTTGGAGATACTTCAGAGTTTTCAGGAAACCCTGGATTGTGCTGGGACTTTATCACCATCTGGACAGCTGGATCCAGCTCATTTTAGCCCAATGTACTGTCCAGATAAACACCACCACTATCTTTTCTCTGAGCTTATCATGGTATTGGCCAGCTTGGGGTGTGTTGGATCTGGGGTAGCTCTGGGACAGAACTACCCCAGAATAACTTGCTCCATCTAGATATAGACTAATCCTTTCTGAAGTGGAAGGGCAATAGTTTGGAAAACTAATAACTCGTGTTTTCTTTGATATGTTACCAGGGTTTTGTATTCTCCCAAGAATGGTATGCAGTTATATACGTACCTTAACTTTGGTTTCATAAATTCTGGCACTTTCCTTCCTAAATGAAGATATGAAGACTTGTCCTGCCAACTGGTCCATTTATGTATTTGGATTCTAGTTCATGTGGTTCTTCTCTGAGATTAAAGTGAGAAAAGATTGTTCCATTTGAAAATAATTTTTTACTCACAGATGGATTTCTGATGCTTGGTCATTCACTAAGCTTATCCTAAAACTATCATTTTCTCTGCAGCATACACCCTACCATCCACTTACGTCCTCTCTCCCATTTTTTTTCTTAATAAAAATGCTGAAAAACAATTAAGATTATGTCAGAACTGTAGATAAAAAGAGTCTTAGGTCTGCCTTCCGCTTTTCACCTGTCGTTCAAAGATGATCAGGTCAAGGGAGTTAATGGCTAATATTTGACTTTGAGGTAATTCTGAGGAAAGAACACAGTGCAGCGCTCCTACCTCCGCCTTCTTTTTCCTTAGTATCACTTTGAGCAGCATTTCAAAGTACTTCACAGGTCAGACACAACTGGAAGATAGATAGCTTAAGAGGCAAAAATGCAGACTATTTGGTATTAACCTGTGACCTGGCTGATTTGACAATTAGGTCTATACTAAACATTGATGATTTGTCAACGGACGCTTTGCTGAAGTTGGGAGATGGAGAATATCTGTCCAATAGCTTGTGATTAAAGTAAAAAAGAAAACCAGTTAAAATTAAAATTAAAGAATCTATTTTTCATTTAATGATATTTCCAATGTAGGCTGGTGTGTCTTATTCAGAAATTACAAGTGTGTGAATTAGGCTTAAGAATTTGTAGTTGTTTGGTATTCATAGTTATGATTGGGTTAGTATTGCGGTAATCAGAAATGCCCCTTTGAACCTACTTTAAGAGCTGGTAGCAAGCTACACAGATCTGTTCTGCACCATAGATGGAATTATGAATGCATAATTATGTATCATCTCCCGACCCAGCTCCCCAGACCTACCATAACAGCTAACAGCTGCCTTGAGCAATAGAGGTCTCTTCTGATGGTGAATGTAGTGCTGCAGGATGATATATCCAACCAGGCCTGTAGCCAGGATGTTGATTTTTGATTCCAGGGGAGGGGGGGCTGAGTTTGGTTCGGGGGGGGGGGTGAGTCTGAGTGAAAGAGGGTCTACCCTAACAAACCTTTTGTATCATTACCCCAATACCCCCATGCATATGGGATATATTGAGTATGGTGATCAGATCATGATATGAATAAACACAACAGTTTAAATAATGTACCAGTAAGGCCTTCTCGTGGACCACCATGAGAATTTCGGGGGGGGGGGTATCCAACCCTCTCTTGACAGCAAGCTATGGCATGACAATCAAAAGCAGGACTCCTCTGGCAATTCCTATATAACTACTACTACTAGTAGTAGTTATAATATTTATTTATACCCCACTTTATCTCTCCAAGGGAAACTCAAAGTGGCTTGACATAAAAGCACTAGTATACAATTTTAAAAATAAAAAATTGCAAAAATTTAAATATAATTAAGCACAACCAGTTCCAAAAAAAATCACTGTTAAAATCTATTAAAACAGTTAAAAACCACAGCACCCCTTGACTAGATCTTAAACACCTTCATATTTAAAAGCCTGCCTGAATAAAAAGGTTTTAGCTTGCCCCCAGAAGGACAGCAGGGAGGGGGCCATTTTGGCTTCTCTGGACAGGGAGTTCCAGAGTTGTGGGGCAGCCACTGAAAAGATAGGCCCGCTCTCTCATTCCCACCAACTGAGCTTGGATTTCTCTGTCATTGAGAAAGGCTCCATTACTTCATCTCCAAAACTAATCTTGAGCTTAGATAGGGGAAGACCTGCTCTTTCTGAAAGATAACAGCTCAGGGTTAGGGTAAAAAATCCCAGGATTTTTCTACTGTTGGGGAAAAATTAACTCAGTAACTGAAGGAAAAAAGGAAAGAAAGAACATCTATATGGTTTCCCAAATTGACTGTTTGTGTTTGTAACTTCATCAAGCTGTTCCAAGTCTGTCAAGCACTTTGAAAAATAAATGTTCTGTTAATGTTCGAATCTGGACTGGCCTCAGTTGCTGAGAATCATGAGCTTCTAAGAAAGGCACCCGCGGTTCACCCAGATAAAGAGAGAAGCACATCTTAGTTTTAACTTTATAGTGTCTGGGTGTGATGGCACACTGGCTATGTGGGAGCTGAAGTAAGAAGGTTCCTATCATAAGTAAAGTCTTCAGCCTTGATTCTAAAGTGTTAAAGGAACCAATTTTGAAATAGAATCTAGCCTGTGAGCTAGGGGAAAGAATTCCCAGCGTTATATTGTGTCTTTAGTGGCAGAACTGAGTTGATAGAAAAGATAATATATGCATAAGTTGCCAGTCAGTGGGACTGAGGAGAAAAGTGTTCTTTGAAAAAGAATTACATTTCAAAGTGAAAGAAGTTACTAAACCAAGTTGGCATAAGATAAATCATTCCTGAATGTTATAGTAACAGTTCCATGTGTACTGTGAAGAAAGATACTGTGTAACCATTACACCTTATGTGCCTGAGAATCTATGAATAAACATTTCTTTGTTCAATCCTTACAATAAAGACTTGTGTCAAGTTACTTAAGTGAATATATTCTACAGGAAGATAGCTGGAGTTCATTTTGGAGCTGGATACAGAGTATAGTATTGGGTTACACATATTAAGAAGACACAAACAAGCCTCTCACAAACATTATATACATATAAAAGTGCTCAGCCACTACCACTCCTCTTTCTCCCCCCCCCCCCCCTATTTATCAGGCGTCCACGCTCCACCCTGCTTTTGCCCTACGTAGGATCAGAGGCTACCTGGGCCACACATCTCTGTCCCACAGGAGTAGGGAATAATCAAGGGGGTACTATGATTGTCCTCTCTAGTATCTGCTGCCTGAACTAACCTCCCTATTCTGCCAAATGACCCTTTGTGCTATTTAAGAGGAAATGTATGTTTATTTTGCGTGCATTTCTGTAGCTGAAGAAGCTTTACTGTTGGGGGGGGGGGGTTGCTTGAAATGCTGGGTTTCCTCCAACATCCTGGAACCTTTCCAGATTGACATGGTTATTTTCTCAGAGTCTGTAATACGATTGAAGTGTGTACATGTGTTATTCAAGTCAGCTTTCAACCCATCTCTTCTGCAGTTAAAATGATGCAGCTTTCCCCACTTTACGTGTATATCACAAAATGCCTGAGCTGTTGGTTCTCTTGCTCAAAATTCTGTATGCGGACAACTGTCAAGATGTGTTGCATTTTCGCAATGTTTGGGTTACTGACAGAAAGGGGACAGATCACTCTGTGAATGTGGAAAGGTCTGGTTAGTATAACTGCTGACTATTCTGAATTCATTCCCCACTGCCACCTTACAGCAGACAATTCATGGCTCCCGCACAATAAAGATTCTTTTTTCTGTTAGTGCTTGCAATAAGACAGCTTCAATGAAAGTGGCTGTCATGAGATAATCACACCTCTGGGGGATTATAGGCATCTGGCTATGATTTATAAGATCCCAAAGGATTGATTTTTTTCCCTCCCCCACTTAAAGATAACCATACTCCCCTGCTGTGTTTTATGATTTGGAAAATACAATCTATGCCGTTACTGCGTACAAATACCATTTACACTTTGGGCTTTATTTTACTTTACCTCATTGTATGTTTTAACTAACAAATGGATTGCTATGGCTCAGATTTAAAGGAAGACTCATTTCCAACAACATATAAAAAGAAGCGCATTACTGCTGCTTATTCCTTAGTGCCCCAGCATCCTTTTCTGTCCTCAGCACAAATTAATGAAGTATTCTGACCTTTCCTTTTCACAGAGACAAATTCAAATTGTCTCATGATACATGCCATGTCTGGTGTAAACTATACATTGTTGTATGTAACATGCATATTTCTTTTTTTCAGCACTGCTTTTGTTGATTGCTATAAGCTCCCTATGGTTTCAGGCAGTCCCCTGCAGTCCTATGTGGATACACCAGGAATTGAACCTGGGACCATCTGCATACAAAGTAAAGCCCTTCCAAAATTGACCTGCAGGCCTTCCCCAGGCAAGTTCCAATATGCTTTTGAGATTGGAGGACTACCGCATGTGCCTGAAGCACAATAATTGTAGTTAGTTTTCTTGGCAAGATTTGTCTAAGGTTTGCCCAGAGCTGCCCATTGCATAGTCCAACACTCAAACTACTACACCAAGCAGGTTCTCCTAAGCATAATATTGGTCATTCAAGTGAGGGATGAAGGCCCCAAGCCCATTTGCTAGAGTCTCAATATTACCTTCAACTGTCTAATATGGAGAAATATTGAGATTTTGTCTGCATGTTACAGTGTTTGAAATGCCATAGTCTCCTTTGTGGAGAGAAAAAGTGGGGTATAAATAAACACAACAACAACAACAACAACAACAACGAAGTGTCTGACATGTGATCCAATACAACAGCCAGCAGAGTGATCTTGTCTGCTGCGGACTCATCTTGTTGTGTTTCAAATAATAATAATGTTATCTGAAAAAGCATGCATGAAAATGTCAAAGGCACAGAACAAAGACATATTTTGTGTCTCTCCCCCCAAAATCACCAGTAAGAATATGGAATGGTAGCGTCCTTGGACTACAGCTTCTTGAATCATGAAAACAGTTCAAAATTGGACTTGTGGGGTGAAAAAAATAACTTGTATAACCTCTGCATCTGCAACACACACTTACCCATATGTATATAGTATGTTAGTGTGTGTGTAACATAAGTTGCATTGTTCCCAGTGACAGATATACTATTGTGTTTAGATGTCCTTAAGCACAGGGCCCAGTTGGGCATCTTCCTGTCAATTTTTAAATGATGGATTTTGCTTATGTGGTGCAATTCTAAATTTGAAGGTGTTTTATTTTGGAGCAATTTCAGACATAATGATAGAGTTGATAGTCTATGGGAGTGTGAAACAAAGTAGGAAGTGTAGACCTACTGGGCTTACCTCCTTCAGGGCCCAAGGAAAGGGTCTCATAACTTAGCTAGCACAAGGCCTCATTTGTCCTAAATCCAGACAAAATGGCTTTCTTTCCTTGAGCTTCTTTCACTGGAGATCCAAAGGATTGAACACATGCACATGCTTAAACATTGTTGTTGTTCATTCGTTCAGTCGTCTCCGACTCTTCGTGACCTCATGGACCAGCCTACGCCAGAGCTCCCTGTCGGCCGTTACCACCCCCAGCTCCCTCAAGGTCAGTCCAGTCACTTCAAGGATGCCATCCATCCATCTTGCCCTTGGTCGGCCCCTCTTCCTTTTGCCTTCCACTTTCCCCAGCATAACTGTCTTCTCTAGGCTTTCCTGTCTCCTCATGATGTGGCCAAAGTACTTCAACTTTGTCTCTAGTATCTTTCCCTCCAGTGAGCAGTCGGGCTTTATTTCCTGGAGGATGGACTGGTTGGATCTTCTCGCAGTCCAAGGGACTCTCAGCACTTTCCTCCAACACCACAGCTCAAAAGCATCGATCTTCCTTCGCTCAGCCTTCCCTAAGGTCCAGCTCTCACATCCGTAGGTTACTACAGGGAATACCATGGCTTTGACTAGGCGGATCTTTGTTGCCAGTCTGATGTCTCTACTCTTCACTATTTTATCGAGACTGGACATTGCTCTCCTCCCAAGAAGTAAGCGTCTTCTGATTTCCTGGCTACAGTCTGCATCTGCAGTAATCTTTGCACCTAGAAATACAAAGTCTGTCACGGCCTCCACGGTTTCTCCCTCTATTTTCCAGTTGTCAATCATTCTCGTTGCCATAATCTTGGTTTTTTTGACGTTTAGCAGCAACCCGGCTTTTGCGCTTTCTTCTTTCACCTTGATTAGAAGGCTCCTCAGCTCCTCCTCGCTTTCGGCCATCAGGGTGGTGTCATCTGCATATCTGAGGTTGTTAATGTTTCTTCCAGCAATTTTCACCCCAGCTTTGCATTCATCCAGCCCCGCACATCGCATGATGTGTTCTGCATACAAGTTAAAAAGGTTGGGTGAGAGTATGCAGCCTTGCCGTACGCCTTTCCCAATCTTGAACCAGTCTGTTGTTCCGTGGTCAGTTCTTACTGTTGCTACTTGGTCCTTGTACAGATTCCTCAGGAGAGAGACAAGGTGGCTTGGTATGCCCATCCCACCAAGAACTTGCCACAATTTATTATGATCCACACAGTCAAAGGCTTTAGAATAGTCAATGAAGCAGAAGTAGATGTTTTTCTGAAACTCCCTGCCTTTCTCCATTATCCAGCAGATATTGGCAATCTGGTCTCTCGTTCCTCTGCCTTTTCTAAACCCAGCTTGAACATCTGGCAACTCTCGCTCCATGTATTGCTGGAGTCTTCCTTGCAGGATCTTGAGCATTACCTTACTGGCATGAGAAATAAGGGCCACTGTACGGAAGTTTGAGCAGTCTTTCGCATTTCCCTTTTTTGGTATGGGGATATAAGTTGATTTTTTCCAGTCTGATGGCCATTCTTGTGTTTTCCATATTTGCTGGCAAATGGCATGCATCACCTTGACAGCATCATCTTTTAAGATTTTAAACAGTTCAGCTGGGATCCCGTCATCTCCTGCTGCCTTGTTGTTAGCAATGCTTCTTAAGGCCCATTCAACCTCACTCCTCAGGATGTCTGGTTCTAATTCATTCACCGCACCGTCAAAGCTATCCTCGATATTGTTATCCTTCCTATACAGATCTTCTGTATAGTCTCGCCACCTTCTCTTGATCTCTTCAGCTTCTGTTAGGTCCCTGCCATCTTTGTTTCTTATCATACCAATTTTTGCCTGAAATTTACCTCCAATGTTTCTAATTTTCTGGAAGAGGTCTCTTGTCCTTCCTATTCTGTTGTCTTCTTCCACTTCCATGCATTGCTTATTTAAAAATAGTTCCTTATCTCTTCTGGCTAACCTCTGGAATTGCGCATTTAACTGGGCATATCTCCCCTTATCCCTGTTTCCTTTTGCTTTCCTCCTTTCTTGGGCTACTTCCAGTGTCTCAGCAGACAACCATTTTGCCTTCTTGGTTTTCTTTTTCTTTGGAACGTACTTTGTTGCCGCCTCCTGAACAATGTCGCGGACTTCTGTCCATAGTTCTTCTGGGACTCTGTTTACTAAATCTAGTCCTTCAAATCTGTTCTTCACTTCCACTGTATATTCGCTAGGAATGTTAGTGAGATCATATCTAACTGGTCTGTGTATTTTCCCTGATCTCTTTAGTTTTATTCTAAATTGGGCAATAAGAAGTTCGTGATCTGAGCTACAGTCAGCCCCAGGTCTTGTTTTCACCGACTGGATGGATGTCCGCCACCTTTGGCTGCAAAGGATGTAGTCAATCTGATTTCGGTGTTGACCATCTGGTGAGGTCCATGTATAAAGCCGTCTTTTAGGTTGTTGGAAGAGAGTATTCGTTATACACAGCGAGTTTTCTTGGCAGAATTCTATCAGCCTGCGTCCCGCTTCATTTTGTTCTCCCAGACCATGCTTGCCTGTGATCCCAGTTGTCATTTGACTTCCCACCTTGGCATTCCAGTCTCCTGTAATGAAAATAATGTCTCTTTTTGGTGTATTATCCAGTAGTTCCTGCAGATCCTCATAGAACTGATCTACTTCTGCTTCTTCAGCAGCTGTGGTTGGGGCGTATATTTGGATCACTGTAATGTTGAAAGGCTTTCCTTGCACTCGAATTGAGATCATTCTGTCATTTTTTGGGTTGTATCCAAGCACCGCTTTAGCGAATTTCTTATTAATTATGAAGGCTACTCCATTTCTTCGATGTTCCTCTTGTCCGCAGTAGTAGATCTGGTGGTCATCTGATGTGAAGTTGCCCATTCCAGTCCATTTCAGTTCGCTGACCCCCAGAATGTCTATCTTTAGTCTTGACATCTCACCAATAACAACATCCAATTTGCCCTGGCTCATAGATCTTACATTCCAGGTTCCTATGGTGTGTTGATCTTTAGAGCATCGGATTCGTTGTTCGCCTCCAGTACCGTCGGCCGCTAGCCTTCCTTTCGGCTTTGAGCTAGCTGCGTCATCACATCTGGGGCTAGTTGAACTTATCCTCTGCTCCTCCCCAGTAGCATTTTGGCCATCTTCCGACCTGGGAGTCCCATCTTCCAATGGCATACCGACATATCTCTGGTTGTACTGGTCCATTTAGTTTTCTTGGCAAGGATACTGGGGTGGTTTGCCGTTGCCTTCCCCAGGGATCACGCTTGGTCTGACCTCTCTGCCACGACCGTCCCGTCTTGGGTGGCCCTTCACGGTTTCGCTCATGACATCATTGAGGTGCTCAAGCTCCAGCGCCCCGACAAGGCGGTGATCCTTTGCTGGAGGCTTAAACATTACGATACAGATTTAGCATGCTGTCAAGCTGTATCAATTCTACTTATAGATGCACTCTAAATTCAGACAAGACAGAGATATTCCTAGACATTTGAAAGACAGATCTCAAAATGGAAATTCAGTCTGTGTTACTTGGAGTTACAATCCTCATGGAAACAGAGGGTCAAAATGGAGGGGTACTTCTGGTCCCAGCCTTGAATCTGGAGGCCCAGGTGAGTGGTAACCAGGAGTCCATTTGAACATTTAAAGCTAAAGGACTAGGTATACCTATTTCTAGACTAGCTCGATCTGGGCATGGTAACAGATACCTTTTGTTGCATCCCATTTGGAGTACTGCAATCCATGCTGTGTGGGTCTGCTTCTGAAAAGTGTTCAGACACTTCAATTAATGCAAAGGACTGTAGCCAGATTGTTAACTGGGGCTGACTCCAGGGAATACACACGTCTCTTGTGGCAACCCCTCCAGAGGCTGCCAGTCTGTTTCTGAGAATAATTCCTAATGGGGATGATCTATACGGCCTGAGTCCAGGCTATTTAAAGGATCATATTTACCTTTATGAGCCTATTAGAGCTCTAAGATCACCTGGAAGTACTCTCTCTTTGCTCCACCAATCTCTCAGTATTTTTTTTTTGGTGTGAACAAGGGAGAGGGCATTCTTCATGACTGCCTACAGCAGTGATGGGCAACCCTTTGAGCTTGGTGTGTCAATATTTGCCAAAAACCTGACCATAACTTGGGTGGGGTGTCAACTTCGATAAAAAAATAAACGTAATTTTGCAATATTTATAGTTTAAATAAGAAAAAAATGTATATTCCATGCTGAGTTATGGAGTGAACAATGCTCAAACATGCAGATGTTAAATTTGGAGAGCCTTCTACAAATTTAAGGATGGAATTAGATTGGCTCTTATAAGGTGTACTTCTCTGTATGCGGCCTCATGTGGCCGCGTGTCATCAAAAATAGCCATGTGTCAGTGCTGACACGCGTGTCATAGGTTCACCATCATGGGCCTAGAGAATCCGGGATGGTCCCATTCTTGCACTCCTTCAATCAACAACTGAAAACATTTTTGTGCCAATAGACTTTTAAAAATTTAATAAGATGAGCGTTCAATGATATCTGCCCTGTTTTATGCTTTGTATTGTCTTTTAATGGATTCTAATGTTTTATTGTTTAAAATTTTAAAAGGGTTTAAAATAATTTTGAATTTATATTTTTTCCCTAAGATTTAGTAGAGTTTATAATCTTATTGTTCTTAAGTATGTTTTTAGCTGCCTTTGTTCCCCTTGGTGGGAGAAAGATGGGATTCAGTAACAGGAATTCTAATTCTAACAATAATAATAGAATCATAGAGTTGAAAGAGACCTCATGGGCCATTCAGTCCAACCCCCAGGCAAGAAGCAGGAAAATTGCATTCAAAGCACTCTCGACAGATGGCCATCCAGCCTCTGTTTAAAAGCTTCCAAAGAAGAAGCCCCCACCATACTCTGGAGCAGAGAGTCCCACTGCTGAACAGCTCTCACAGTTAGGAAATTCTTCCTCATGTTCAGATGGAATCTCCTTTCCTGTATTTTGAAGCCATTGTTCCGCGTCCTAGTCTCCAGGGAAGCAGAAGACAAACTTGCTCCCTCCTCCCGATGATTTCCTCTCTCATATTTATACATGGCTATCATGTCTCCTCTCAACCTTCTCTTCTTCAGACTAAACATGCCCAGCTCTTTAAGTCGCTCCTCATAGGGCTTGTTCTCCAGTCCCTTGATCATTTTAGTTGCCCTCCTCTGGACATGTTCCAGCTTGTCAATATCTCTCTTCAATTGTGGTGCACAATATTCCAGGTGTGGTCTACCCAAGGCAGAATAGAGAGGTAGCATGACTTCCCTGGATCTAGACACTAATAATAATATACAGATGGATTTCTAGATAATATCTGTTTCAACCCAAAAATCAAAGTATGGAAAATATTTACAGCAAACCTTTATCTCAATAATGCATAAACATCCACTAATCATTTAATGGGAACAATTTTCTCACAAGCATTATATTATACTCTTATATAAATAACACAATGCCAAAATGACAAAAAGGCACTTAAGTAACATTAAATAACACAAAAGTGCTTGCAAAATAGAAAGGAAACAAAACATGAATATTGTATTTTGTATATACAAATTGGATACTAGCTGGTAAGTAGGCATACAGCTCAAATATTATTCCTCTGGCTTGACCATGTCACTGAGAAAGAATATGACAAGACTCTACAATCCATGGTTGAAATAACTAGTGACAATGCCAGATAAGTATTTGAGTATCGAGTAGTAAAAATCCCCGATAAGAAGAATCTTGCTGTGATGAGAATCTTCACAATTCAGGACTCATTGTGCACAAAATTAACATATCATAGTTTTGTGGAGAGAACATTTTCTATGCATAAAATATTGTCACTTGTGTAGAAACTGCTGTCTTCTGCTTTTAAAATATGTGCTTTTGAACTAAATCAGCAAGCAGCTAAAGCATTCTCAGCATGGAAAAATAATAATCTGCACAGGACAATTTTTT
This sequence comes from Anolis sagrei, assembly GCF_037176765.1. Taxonomy (NCBI): domain Eukaryota; kingdom Metazoa; phylum Chordata; class Lepidosauria; order Squamata; family Anolidae; genus Anolis; species Anolis sagrei. The sequence continues at coordinate 181,959,675 of NC_090025.1, forward strand.
TCTGTGCAAAAATACAATATATAATATTTTTGTTTTGCTGAAGACTGGAACGTTAACTAATCTTTCAAAAAAAAATCAAACAGTTTTCAAACACTGTCTCCTACAGTGGGAAAAATTACTAAAATTATTCATTTCTTCTGTCAAGGAGAAAATTAGTGGAAAATTACAATCATAATTGTGATCCCACCTTTTGAACTTACACCTGAATGTATCTGGAATCCTTTGGGCCAATTCCAAGTGGAGCAGAGCCATGAAATTAATGGTCAAATAGTGAGTAAACACATGAGCAAATCCATCTGATGCAAAGTTTTCCTCTAGTGGGGACTAGGATTTAGGCCAGTGTATACAAGGCTTAACACATGGTATTATTTGTAATTGACTATAAAGTAGGAGAGGACTCTCTTCTGGTTCCCTGCAGCTTGTCTGAATGTGAATTATACAAAGTACTTTAACCCAGAGAGCTATTTTAAATTGGGAAATTCAGCAGAGCCATTGTGTCAGAAGGCAAAAGGGGGGATTGTATTTTTTTTAAATTATTTTGAATTTAATAAGGGGCCTCTCATTTTAAGCCTTCAAAAGTTTTGAATGCAATCACTCTTTTCAATTCAAACCAAACTCAAATCAAAAACAAAGTATCCATCCACAATTCCCTCTTCCTGTTTTAACATGGATAGATTTGCACATTAAAAACAATTCCCTGCTTGAACTAGCAAATAAATCCAGACCTATATACAATGACAGCCACACAATAATGCATATATCTGGTTATGGGAGCTTACGGAGAAAAAGACGAAGATATACAGCATGTGATTTATTTGGAACACTGTATATGATCACCTGCCCTGGCAATTCCCTAACAAGGTGAGCGAAACCAGTCTAAGAACCGTATTATCAAGAGACACCTTTGAACTCATCTGTCCTGAAGAATAACCTCCAGAAAGGTAAGCAGTAAGCAGCAAAGGCAAGGGAGGGGAGGGGGATAATGGGGGAAGGCAGAGGGGGGAAAAGGCCCCAACTTTCATATGTTTGTCGGCTGCATAGTACATCTCTGACTTCTGAAACATTTTCCCCCCAATTATTTTTGTAAAGTATTGATTGCAATTTAATTTTGCAGTCCCGACATGAGTAGTGCTTCCCGCTGAAGTGTCTCGCAGGAGATTGTAATCAGGCTCTAGCCTGAAGGTGAAGCACAGATACAGAAGAGGGTTTTTTAATATATATATATATATATATATATCCCCTCCTTTTCTTCCTGCACTTGCCATCAGGACTGCGATTGGAGCAGAGGGCATTCGCAAGCAGATTAATTTTTGACGACGGGATCGATGGAAGATGATTCCCTCCACCCTTACCTCCTGACATTGAGCCATCTAATTTGCTGTTTATCTTTGGCTTATTGAGTTTTGAGCATTGTTAAATCATACCTTTCAGCTGTTTAATTTTGGAGGTGATTTTTGCACTCCCCTCCTGCGCTTGGCATAACTCTTTCCCCCTGAAAATGAGCGGGTTGATGGGCTCCCTCTCGCCCTCCCCTCCCTCCGACACCGGCTTGCTGCTTCAGAGTCTGTTAAGCACTTTGAGGTAGTGTTACAGCACTTTCTAGCCTCTTTTTCTTTGCTTGTGGCCATAGATCAGATTATCTCTAGGGAAATCATTACTTGCCATTATTATTATCCCGAGCACCTTCATCTATTCTCCCTTGTTTCCTGACTCCATTGCTTGATGAACTGCCGAGATGTGAGGACACCTTTAACTCAGGGCCTTGCCATTAACCCTTTCTGGATTGCCTGCCATCACTTTTTTCCTTTTCTCCTCTCCCCCCTCCCTCCCCTCTTGATAACTCATCCACTACGTGTCTGGCTTTCAAAGCTGTTATTGCAGAAATTTCGTCTTCAGTGCTACAATATGTGGTTGCATTTGTTAACAGTCAATGATACATTTTTTAAAAACTGCAAGGAAGCAGTGCAGTGCTGATTTGTCACATAGAAAGCACCTAGGTTTGGTTGATGGGGTGTGCTCTTTTTGGTACAACTGCAAACTACAAAGCCCTTTGGAGGAGTGGATCATATTTTGACGTTCTAAACTTGTATGTGAACCAGGCCAGTTTGGATTCTATATTGTTTCAGTAGGAATTTTGTCATATTTATGCCCCTAACCATGCTCCTCTCCTTATATGAATGTGTCCAAAGACTGCGGTCTGCTAATGGCCTGGCTCCTCTGTGACCCATCAGTGAAGTCAATACACTTTTTGGGGATGTACCTTCACAGTCATGGCATCTTAATTGTTGAATGTCCTCTCCTCAGATCTGATTAGCACTGACAGTAATTTCATCTAAGCATCAAGTGAAGACTTGGCTATTCATCAAAGCCCTTGGATCTTACTGAATGTCTCATGTCAAAAGATCTTGTATGCTACATTTTGTATTGCCTTTCATATAGTGTTCAAGCATATTGGTGAACAGTGATGATATATATGGAAATAATAACAACAAAATACAGTAATGGATAGCAGCCTGTATTAGAGCAGGGGTCCGCTATCCTTTTAAACAGGGCCAGTTCATGGTCCCTCAGATTGTTGGGGGGGAGGGGGCTGGACTATAGTTTGAAAAATCCAAGAATAAATTCCTATGCTTACTGCATAAATCGCATTTGTAATGCAAAAAAATCATGAAATATTTTAAATATTTCATAGAATCATGATGCCAACAATGTGATGCAATGGCAAAAAAAGACAACGGGATTTTGGCCTACATCAATAGGAGTCTAGTGTCTAGATCCAGGGAAGTCATGCTACCCCTCTATTCTGCCTTGGTTAGACCACATCTGGAATCCAATTCCAGATGTGTCCAATTCCGGGCACGACAGTTGAAGAGAGATGTTGACAAGCTGGAATATATCCAGAGAAGGGCAACTAAAATGATCAAGGGTCTGGAGAACAAGCCCTATGAGGAGTGGCTTAAGGAGCTGGGCATGTTTAGCCTGAAGAAGAGAAGGCTGAGAGGAGACATGATAACCATGTATAAATATGTGAAGGGAAGTCATAGGGAGGAGGGAGCAAGCTTGTTTTCTGCTGCCCTAGAGACTAGGAAGCAGAACAATGGCTTCAAATTACAAGAAAGGAGATTCCATCTGAACATTAGGAAGAACTTCCTGACTGTGAGAGCTGTTCTGCAGTGTAACTCTTTGCCCCGGAGTGTGGTGGAGGCTCCTTCTTTGGGGGCTTTTAAACAGAGGCTGGATGGCCATCTGTTGGGGTTGCTTTGAATGCAATTTTCCTGCTTTTTGGCAGAATGGGGTTGGACTGGATGGCCCATGAGGTCTCTTCCAACTCTCTATGATTCTATGATCAAGTTGGAAGAGACCATCCAGTCCAACCCCCTGCCAAGAAGCAGGAAAATCACATTCAAAGAATCCTTGACAGATTGTTCTTCATTAAAATTAAGAGCAATTTTCATCACCATAAACTTACCATAAACTTGGACTGATGAGATAGTTAAGTTTATTAGGATTGTTGTTGTTTTGTGCCTTCACGTCATTTTAGACTTTGGACAACCCTGAGTCTGAAGTTTAGAGTGGAGGCAAGAAAATTACCTTGGAGGGCCATATCTGGCCCACAGACCTTAGTTTGGTGACTCTATATTACACTGACAAACAGATAACCTAGATTTATAGATCTGTAACCATTCCATGTTTAGTTATACTATCTATTCATGATATGGCACTAATGCCATGATTTAAAATGTCTCTCAATCCCAGCTAAAACTCCATGAAGTTTCTTTGTGCAATGAAGGCCTGTTTTGTTGTTGATCAAGGTGCAGAAGCATGAATGTTTCCAGCCCCTCTTGCCAGTAAATGAGGTTGTGATAATTAGAAGCATGGCCCCAATGCAGTTAATTGCACTGTAGATCACTGTGGCAGTGTGTGGGAAATGGCATCCTGTTGTACTCTGATCACCAGCAGGACAGGCCTCCATTGCATTGAAAGACTGCTGGCTGTTAAGGTAGATTGGGGGGGGGGGGGGTAGGGTGGTATTGTATTGGAGATGGTACTGAAGTTACATACTCATGATTAAGCCATCAATGTAGAACTTCTGAAAACAATAACAGGAAGAACAACAATACTGGTGTCTGTTTTCTTTCCAGAACATTTTTTTCTATTACAGATATTTTTGAACAATAATTTTGAAGAATACGACTTCAAAATTACAGTGTTTTGTCTTCTGTTTATTTATTTATTGCATTTACTTCCTTTCTGGTTTTACTCCAATAAAAATGTGTCTGTCATTTACAGAGCAGAATTAACAGAACACTATTTTTCTTATCTTTGATTATTTGACTAATCAAGATACTTCACTGAAAAAATGGCTAACCACTGTGAGATTTTGTTTTTTGCACTTTGGGGATGGAGAGGGTTGCTAAAAGTCATTTGTGTAAAGAATACAGTTGTATGGAAACCATTTTGCACAAATTATTATTTTCGACACAATTTTGTATTGAGGGGAAAAAATTTCAAAAAAGCCCCAAAGTATGAAGAACCAGCAAACAAAGTGGAAAGCCAGTCGTTACAGTTGTAAGTATTTGAAATTATGCTGCATGCAAGATTTTGATCCCAATATTGGATAGTTTTACATACACCAGCAGGTAAATTTCACACCTAGGATTTGATTCACTGTAGTTTTAACTGTTACCAGATAAATGTCATTTTTAAAGGTGATTTGTATTTCTGGAATTTTGTGTTCACTTAGGGGGGCAATTAATTGTTTTGGTTTTTTTGTTAGCTATCATGTATTTTGTGATTTTTATTCTAATGGCCATTGGCTAAACGCGATAATTGGCTGACTGGTTGACTGACATCCCGACCTAGAACAGAACTAATTGCAGGACTGGGAATTGCAAGCAGGGTAGATGGAGATAAGGAATTGGATGCATATCTAGGCATTAGGAACAAAATATGATTCCACACTGCACTGCAGGGTGTAGTTGCATATGCCTTTTCATATCCATATATAAGATAATGACATGGGCCATTTGTCATATGGTGCATCCTGTGGCATGCAGGTATGGTAGACTGGGGAACAGAAGTCCATGGTCTCACTCAGCAGTAGAAATAGCATAGTTAATTATTCATCACTAAAACAAGAACAACACATCAGCAACAAAAGAGGTACAGGGGTGAATGCAATTGCCTACATTAGTTTATATGTAGATCTGGCACATTTAGAAAGAATTAGTAGAACTGAAATAGAAAGAAGTATGTCTCATAGTGTGGAAAACTGCCTAGTCTATTATCCAAGTTCTAACCATTGATGGTTCCACTCTATTTAAAGTTCAGCTCTTTCTTTTGGAAGTATTATGAAACATTAAACAAGACTTAGACTGAACAGCCAGCCAAATAAAGGACTGTCTTTTCACTACCCTTTAAAGAGAGAACTGTCCTCTGTAAAGTAAAGCACATGGTAACTTGAAAGCATGAGCAGAAATGTCCCCAATGGCAGAAAAGCTTGCTTAAGACATGTTGGCTGAGATTATACATTGTAAGTAGTGTAAATCTTCACATGCTGATCATGCCCCAGCACTCTATTGGTGAATTCTGATGATGGTCAACCCATTATATATTTGTCAGTGTTCCTGATTATTACCCAATCATGCAGTGGGGAGCACATACTTCCTACAACTCCTGTTAATCCAGTTGTATATCAAAGGCAATGACAAATAGTTATAAACAATCCAATAATGCTCAACTGCATGACTGTTATGATTAGTTCCAACTAGAATAGATGTGATGGATCAATTGTTGAATCAACAGGCAGGTACATCCATTTGATTTAATGTTTCTATTGTAGTCAAAACTAGCAATAATATTTGGGCCTACGTGAAATGATTAACTTGTGAAATTCTGCTTATGCAACCATTAACTCAATATGCACAATGTCCAGAAAAGTACAAGTGAACATACACAGGTGCATGACACCATCAGGATTCAAGACTTGGAAATAAATGAAATAGCACACAATGAACTTTAAAGCACCCCCTCCAGGCTATGAAACGTAAAAGCTAAAATTACCTATCAGTATCACTAATCAACAAGAGTCACATTTATTTTGATTTCTTGAAAAGGTCCTCAAATTTTGCACAAGTTTCTTGAGGCTGGGAGATGATGAATCTCTTAGTAATTAGAAGTACAGTATAACTAGATCCATTTTTTCATTTTAGGAGGACTTGAGAAACTGCAAGTTGCTTCTGGTGTGAGAAAACTGGCCATCTTCAAACATGTTGCTAGGGGACGCCCGGATGTTTTGATGTTTTATTATTTATTTCTGGTATTTCTATCCTGTTTCTTCTCAACCCCTGAAGGGGGACTCAGGACAGCTTACATTTGGCAGCAATTCGATGCCACTACATATAATAGAGCAATATAATAACAATTAAAACAATAAGTAAAACATTAATGAAAACAGTAAAAAAACCGATATTAATAGCTGTATCACCATTCCAGTCAATTCCATATACAATTCCATGTCTGTTGTCCAAAAGCCTGGTCCCAGAACTATGACTTCAATTTCTTTCTAAATGACAGGTGGGATGGAGCTAATCTTACCTCAGTGGGAAATGAGTTCCCCAGGTGGGGGCCCACAGTTGAGAAGGCCATGTCTCTCATCCCCACCAGACATATTTGTGACGCTGGTGGGAGCGAGCAGGGCCTCCCCGGATGATCTTAAACTGCAAGGAGGGACATAGAGGAAGATGTGTTCAGACAAGTAAGCAGGGCCAGAACCATATAGGGCTTTATAGGTCAAAATCAGCACTTTGAATTGAGCTTGGAAGTGGACCGGCAGCCAGTGGAGCTGGCACAACAAGGGGGAGGTATTCTCTCTGTATGTCGCTCCACTTAGCAATCTGGCTGCTGCCCGTTGGACTAGCTGTAATTTCCGAACAGTCTTCAAAGGCAGCCCCACATATTGGGGATATAACGAGCATTTTGTCATCCTTTTTGAAGGTTTCTCTCGTGTCCCCGCATGGGAAGCTGGAGCTGACAGAGGGAGTTCATTCATGCTCTCCCTGGATTCAAACCTCCAACCTATCAGTTTTCAGACCTGCTGGCACAAGGGTTTAATCCATTGCACCACCAGGGACTCCAACTAGATCCATGTGTTAATTTCACACCATAGGACAAGTACCTGTTTGCAAGAAGAAATTTAAATGCAAATATTTTCTTTTTATTCTTTAAAACATATGCTGGCAGCAGGGTAGCTTTCAGATGCTACTTTTAAAAGTAGCAACTTGTTCATCGCTGGACCTCAGCAGATACGGGGACCCCCTCCCCCTTTTCCTACACACTTTAAAAACAGTTTAAACAGTTCCATTGAGCCCATTATATGATGCAAGACTACTTTAAGCAGTTCCCCGTGGAACTCCATCTTTAAACTGTTTTTAAAGTGTGTAGAAATGGAGGTTTAAAGGTCAGGAAGTAATAGTGTTCAGAGTTTCAGATTCACACAGAAACAACTAAAGGCACTGATTTTAATGTGGGATGGGAATTTTCATATTCCCTCGTGTTTGATCCTTACACTGACATCAAAGTGTGGGTGTTCCTGTAGGCAGCCTCAAAATGTCCCTCAATGTCCTTTCTCTCACAATTTATCCTCTTGCACGAAACTTTTATGGTAATTAAAAAAATAATTAGTTCTTTGGGAAATGTGTGATTTTGATATATTATTAGTTTGCTGTAGCTATATTCCCCCCTTTGTAGACCTAGATTTCAGTCTTCAGGAATTTGAAAAAAAGAAAGTGGTATGGACAGGTTCTACACTTGCCTGTGTGATAGCTCAGAACATGGAGGATTACTGTAGAAATGAACAGAAGTATATTGTGTTTGATGGGGATGAAAATATTATCTGTTTTCATTATAAATGGACAAGAATGAAATGTTATGAGAAAGAAGATGATTCTCTCCACATTCCCCTCTCATGGTGCGAGGTCTTTCATATGATAACTACGTTCAGTAAAACATCACTTAAATTGACAAAATAGCTGTTTGATGAAAACTTCCCAAAAAATATGTCCACAAGAATTTTTGAATACTTCCAAATTATCAGTAATAATGCAAAACATCCCGAAAACAAAATAAAACAAATCAGCACATCGTAACACAAAATTTCCATTTGCTGTCTACAATGTTTTCCAGGTAGAATATCTTAATGATAGGTTGAAGATGGAAGACATTTGGGATGGGGAGACCAAAGTTTAGATAGATTCCTGATAGACAGTTGGGTACAGGTTGTAGTTTCTTGAAGAAGCAAGGCTGAACAACACTAGCACTCACAAACACACATAAGAAAATATGCAATTTTGATTGAGGGACTATGTTGCAAAATTCTTAAAAGGATTTTGGTTCACTTCATGACCAAATTAAGAAGTCCCTGGGACAATCCCAGAACCAAGGTGAGTTCTGCCATTGGAGTTCCAGTTTTATGATGTGGTAGATCAGGGTTGGCAGCCATGCCAAGAGAAGACCTCCTGGGGCCAGAGCTTCAGGAAATGAAGGACTTTGGACATCTCTTTCAGCTTGCATCTCAGTTGGAAGGACTGAGAACAGAAATTTGCAGGTGGTAGCCACAATGCACTTTCCTCTTGCTCCACAGCTGGAAAAAATTAGTCTGCAAGACCTTGAACCACGCTAAAAAAAGTTATGGTTTGCTTCTAATTTTTACTGAGAATCTGGAGCAAATTGCAACTTTGGACCCACGTAAATAATTTGCCTGATTCCAAGACATAACTGGCTTCAACTGTTTACATGGCCATCCTTTATTCCCTAGATGTGGGTGGCCCATGGACATTGAATATTACTAGTGTCCCCTCCTGCTCTTGTCATAGAAGCAGTCACTGGATGCAACATGGGTAGTGTCCATCACTTGTCACCTGGAGTGGCATTAGCCAGGGCATAAGGGTGATTGGGGGGGGGGGGGGCATTCAGATGACAAGTGATGGACACTAGTCATTTTGTGTCTAGTGGCCATCCAATTGTACTGAATCAGGTTTGGCGTCATTGAATCATCAAGTCTCACCACAATGGCCTGTGGGCTAGTGGTAATGACTTCTTTCCTACCTCTGCAACAGTCTGAGGGCTAGTGGTAAAAGCTATCATGTGAAACTCTGAATCAGACTTGAGATGATCCCCTCTGTGTCGTTGTCACACAGCCAAATTTCACTTATTGGGGTGAGTTGAAAACTGAATTGCAAACAGACCAAATTTCTCCCTTGATCTATGACAAGCCTGAAACATTCTGAGTTGTGTGTGTTTTATGGGAGGAGGCATTCAGATACCCTTAATCAGTTCTCAACCATAGGTGAGAAAGAATGATGGAGAATCCAGTATGGCATTCTGGAATACATACCTGTGTTTGCATATACAGGAAGTCCGGCGTGCCTTTGACGAATGAACACAAATCCCCATACCGTGTTCATTCTGGTATAGATCAACTCTTTTTCTCGTCCCTTAGTGAAGGTTTAACCCCACTGTTCGCCCTTTCTGAGTCTCCCTCTAGACACATTACTCTATTTATCCATCTCACCCAGGGTTTTATAAATTTTACCTTTTGCATTTGGCCCGTCCACTGTGTTTTAATCCCTTTCCCATTTTATTTTGCATCTTTATTGTATATTTTGCTACTGTGTGCATGTCACTTCGATGTTATTATTTGTTGTTTGTATTTTATTTTGCTTGATTGTAATTCTTGGGCTTGCCTCATGTTAGCTGCCCTGAGTCCCCTTGGGGAGATGATGGTGGGGTATAAATAAAGTTTAATAATAATAATAATAATAATAATAATAATAATAATAATAATAATAACAATGTGAGTGGGAGAAGAGTGTGTTTTGTGTTTTTATGTTGTTCTTGTTAGTCACTTTCCTCCCCAGAATCAGGAGTCATGGTGTCATATGGATTTAAAGTGACAAAATATTAAAATATTATACAAAATATTATCATTGAATTGTAACAATACCATCAAAACATTTAATTTCAAGCATATATTAAGAGAAAAAAGTGTTACCTTTGTACAATAGGTTACTGTATTGTAGGATTCAGATTTTTATTGTAGCAAAAATAACTTAATAACATTTTAAATACCTAAAAAAGTACATAAGTCCTCTTTACACTGTGGTGATAATAGCAACTATTAGCATATAGCAACCTTTGGGACAAGAATGGTATGTAATAAAACTAGCGTAGCTGAAGGTTTTAAACTGCCTTTTGGCAGATATTTGGACGTTTCCCCAGCATGTGGTTTTTAAAGAGTTGATCTGTAAAATCCTGGACGAATTGAAATCAACTCTGCAAAAAGGGGAGTAGGGAGTTGCTAGTTATCTGACTTCTGACAGCACTAAAAGAACTACTTGTTTACTGAAATATCTCTTCTGCAACCCCCTCCCCAACCTCTCTCAAGAAAGTACTGTTGTTGTTTTGTAAGTAGAAACCCCTGGAGGTGGAAAAAAAATCAGAGAAGGCCTCTTATTCAATACAGAGAGGGAGCGGTAATCTTAGGCTGCCTTGCTGGATCTCTCACACCAAGCCTAAGATGCTCCAAGGCTAGTAAATGCTGAATAATACCCTAGCTTCACCTTTCAAATTATTGAGTTCAGACAGGCTGTGTGGGTCCCCTGCTGACTTATTTTCATACCTGTAGAGGAAAGAAGTGAGCTGTGTACACAAGTTTGCACTGGTAAGTGAAGTGGAGTTTATACCCAGAAATGTTGAGTTTATGAAAGGAGACAATAGAGAAAGAATCTGGTTAACATAAGCAATTAGCTGGTGTTTTATGGAATGATAATCTTGTGAAATTAAAGGATAGAAATAATGCTGATGATAATTATTTAATTAATTAACAGCTGGAAAAACCCAGCCGTTATCAGGACCTCAAAATCGAATTGCAAAGGCTCTGGCATAAACCAGTACATGTGGTCCCAGTAGTAATTGGCAAACTGGGTGCCGTGCTGAAAGATCTCAGGCAGCATTTGGAAACAATAAACATTGACAAAATCATGATCTATCAACTGCAAAAGGCCACCTTACTTGGATCTGTACACATTATTTGAAAATACATCACACAGTCCTAGACGCTTGGGAAGTGTCCGACTTGTGATTTTGTCATACGAAATCCAGCATATATATCTCGCTTGCTGTGCTATACTGTATTTTGTGTCAGTAAAATAATAATAATAATAATAATAATATCAACAACTTTATTTTTGCATCCTACCACCATCTCTCCAAAGGGACTCGGGGAAGCTTGTAATGGGCACCAAACCCAGACAAACAGAAATTAAAATATAACACAGTAAAATTCAAGTACAAAACATCATAAAAACATAACCATCAACAATCAAACCATCAAAACAACCAACAGCCTAACCTAGGGCCATATACTCAGCTGAGGGGCGAGACAGTTGAAAGGACAGGGCTGATAGGAAAGTGCAGGGGCCAGATGATAAACATGGGCTAAACGGGCCAAGTCAATTTGTGCAGTGCAACTAAAGGGCAGGGGCAATGGTAAAGTGCAGGAGCCAGATATTAAATTATGGCTGGAGGGTCCAAAATTATCTAGTGAACTGATTAATCAAAAGCACATTGGAACATCCAAGCTTTTAGCTCTTTGCGAAAAGTGGACAGGAAGGGCGCTAATCTAATCTCCCTGGGAAGATGAGAGCTTGGGGACCACCACCAAGAAGGCCCTCTCCCTTGTCCCCACCAATTGCACTTGTGACAGATGTGGGAGCGAGAGAAGGGCCTCCCCAGAAGATCTTAGATCTTGTGCAGGTTCATAGGGGAAGATATGATTGCAAAGATAGGCTGGACATGAACCATTTAGGGGTTTGTAGGTGAAATGGAATGGAAAGAATGGTGTGCAGCTAAAAGTTGCTATTTACACATACACACAGGATTCTCAGTTAAACAGGACTCAAGCAACTTGAACTCTCAAGTAACTGGCAAAAAAGAAGTCAAATAAATAATACTTTAACTAAAAATTAATGTAAATTTTAAATGTGTATGTGTAGGTTTTTGCCATAAGTTACTTGAAATTAAAAAAAATATGTTAGTGAAGTTCATTAACTGAAAAAGTTTATTGACAGCCATTTTACTAAAACTGCATTCACAAAGTTGTTTTTATTTATTTATTTATTTATTTATTTACTTTGCTTATATACCGCTGTATCTCAAGCCCGAAGGCGACTCACGGCGGTTCACAAACAGTAAAAACAGTAGAAACAGCAGTGGTTCCATACAACATATAACAATTGACTTAACACATTATCCATAAATTACCAATAAGCAATTACAATGCACAATTATTACAAAAAACAACCGTACCCAATCTTCTCATCATCCAAGCGTAGTCCAGGTTCGTCGTCCATTGTTCCATTCCTATGTTCCATTATCAGATTGCACTAAATTACTCAAACGCCTGCACAAACATCCAGGTCTTCACCTTTTTGCGGAATACCATTAGAGATGGTGCTAGTCTAATGTCCGTAGGAAGGGCGTTCCACAGCTGAGGAGCCACCACCGAGAAGGCCCTATCTCTCGTCCCCGCCAGCCGAGCTTGAGAAGCAGGCGGGATCGAGAGCAGGGTCTCCCCGGAAGATCTCAAACTCCTGGTGGGTTCATAGGCAGAGATGCGGTCAGATAGGTAGCTTGGGCCGGAACCGTTTAGGGCTTTAAAGGCCAACGCCAGCACTTTGAATTCAGCCCGGTAGCAGATCGGTAGCCAGTGGAGTTGGCGCAACAGGGGGGTTGTATGCTCCCTGGGCTCCGCTCCTGTTAAAATCATGGCTGCCGAGCGTTGGACTAGTTAGAGCTTCCGAGCTGTCTTCAAAGGCAACCCCACGTAGAGAGCATTGCAGTAGTCTAAACGGGATGTAACCAGAGCGTGGACTACCGTGGCCAAGTCAGACTTCCCAAGGTATGGGCGCAGCTGGCGCACAAGCTTTAGCTGTGCAAATGCTCCCCTGGTCACCGCCGAAACCTGGGGTTCCAGGCTCAGCGTGTATTGCATCATTCAATTGGTCTTTATTTGTTTTTAATTACTGTATTTCAATATTAATATCAAGTCAATGCAGACTTTATGGCAGGGGTCCTCAAACTTTTAAAGCAAGGGGCCGGTTCGCGGTCCCTCAGACTGTTGGAGGGGCGGACTATAGTTTGAAAAAAACACGAATGCACACTACATGTATCTTATTTGTAGTACAGATAAAATGAAAGAACAACACAATTTTTAAAATGAAGGATAATGTTAACCAACATAAACTTACAAGTATTATAATGGGAAGCGTGAGCCTGCTTTTGGCTGATGAGATAGGCAAATAATTAGAATTGTTGTTGTTGTGTGCCTTCAAGTCATTTTAGATTTAGGGTACCCTTAGTCTAAAATTTCAGATGGTGTGAGTAAATAGCCTTGGAGAGCCGCATCAGGCCCATGGGCTTTAGTTTGGTGACCCTTGCTTTATGGTGAGATATAGTAAAAGCAAAGTATTAGTTAGGCCTATTTAAATAGTAACTCTTAAGCAACCAGAAACTACCTTTCTCCCAAAGGGGCTCATAGTAACCCAAAACAAGATTGTTTTCATGTCAGATGCAACTTGAGAAACTGCAAATCGCTTCTGGTGTGAAAGAATTGGCCGTCTGCCCAGGGGATGCCTGGATGTTTTAATGTTTACCATCCTTGTGGGAGGCTTTTCTCATGTCCATGCATGAGGAGCTGGAGCTGACAGAGGGAGCTCATCCGTACTCTCCCCGGATTCGAACCTCTGACCTGTTGGTCTTGAGTCCTGTCAGCACACGGGTTTAACCCATTATGCCACTGGGGGGGGGGGGGGCTCCTGAAACAAGAATCGAAATCTAATAACAAAAGGTCTGCATTCTGTCTTGCAGCTACAATTTTGTACATTAGAGTTGCAGTTGTGTAACTGTTCCAAGACAACAGTCTTATTTTACCGTAAGACTACATAAATGTGCTTTGCCCACTCTAACAGCCAGCAGCCACATCAGGCTGGTTCAGCACACAAGAAGAATGACATTTCCATCCTCTTCTCATGAGTAAGTGAGGCTGAAATAATCAGAAGCAAGACCTCTCTTGCAATTCCTTGTTGCTGTCTCTCTTGGTGATGGGAGTCGTTTGGAAATGTCATCCTCCTTGCATCCCAATTGGGAGCTGAATAGATTTCTTTTGTTCAGTGCAGCTGCTGGCTGTTAAAATGAGCATGTGGGGAAGTCAGACCAGGAGGTATTAGTTGCACATATATAATTAAGCTGCTGATGTACAAAATGGTAGGACCCCATAATCATGGTACTCATATTCATTGTCACCTTAGGAATTTGCTTGGTCCTCCAGATGATACTACATTATGTTTCACACAGAAGTTACCATAAAAGTGCTCTGGAGGACCTATGAAATTCCTAGAAAAAAAATTACTTCTCTAGGATTTTTTAGGCTCTCTAAAGTGACTCTATGATATTCTGGAATCAGAAATTGGGTAATGTAATGGCATTTGAATGCATCTGTGGTTTTAGGTAACTGCAGTCTGACCAGAAATGTATCCTCCGTTGATATGGGAACCATGTTTCTTTTAAACCAAATAAACTGCTAGATTAAAACAATATAACTGGATACTTTTAATTGATACTTCGAACAATATAAAATGAGTTCAAAAACATATAACACATCTCATTATACTTTATTTAAATATAAATTATATTTTACTTAAACACTTTCCAGGTACTGTTAAAAATTGAAATAGTGTCCTTTTTATAAAATATCAAAATAAAAGCTTGCTTTTGGTTTTTACATGACATATTTTTCAAGCCCTGGATCACTGAATCCATGGATATAGACCAGGCATGGGCAAACTTTGGCTCTCCGGGTGTTTCAGACTTCAACTCCCAGAAATCTCAGCCAGTTTACCAGCTGTTAGGAATTGTGGGAGTTGAAGTACCAAACACCTGGAGGGCCAAAGTTTGCCTATGCCCAATATAGACTATAGCTGAATCCTTATTGATACGTTTGGTACTGCTAGTTGAGTCAACTTACTGGAAAACCAAAATCTGAAATACTCCTGAAACTGATTTATTTTTATTTGTTTGCTGCCAACTGCCCACTTCCACCTTTGGGGAAAGGGCCCTAGTCACACATCCAGCACTTTTAGAGTGTTTCCTCAAGAAGCCCTGGAGGGGAAAATCAAAAAAAGGAGAGGGGAAGGACTCTGTTTACAGAAGGCCCTAGTAAAAAGCAAATGTTTCAGATACTTCCACTTTCCTCCCACTCAATGGTGACAACATGGCGAAGCTGTGTCATGACAATGAGTGCAGAGTGATCCCACTGGCCACTGCTGTATATCCAACCCAGAGAGAAATAAAAAGATTGCTGGAGGCTGTGGGTGGGTTTTCCATTCCCTCCCCAGCTATGTTGCTTAAATAATGAAAAGTGTGCTTACATCAGAGATGAGGAGGGGTGTGCTTTTGCACACTGGGCCTGAAATAATGTCTGTTTACAGGATGTGCCTTCTGTATGCCCAGTGGGATGCCGGGGTGCCTCAGCTGAAGGGCCCCTTAGATTTCCCAACACAAAGTTCTATTGAGACTCAAAATAAGTTCAACAAAGTTCTTTATTTGGGCTTAAATCTTCAAACAAATGAATTAAATGCTTTATAACCTTGGAAAACCAGTAGCTTCCTCAATCTGCTATCAAGGGCAGGCAACTGGTGGTAAACTGTTCCTTTCTTCCTTAGGGAAATCTTCTGACCCCTCCCTGGGCAATCTTTCTTTACCTTGCTGGCATGAGGCCCCTACCCCGGCTCCAAGCTACTTTATGGATAGCCCGAGTGGTCCCTTACCAGACAAGGTTGCTGTAGATCTGCCAAGCCGAAAGGTGTCCTTTAGTTTTACTCCATGAAGGCTGTAGGAACTGTCCTGTTGCTCCAGCAAAAGCTGGCTGTATTCCCCCAGCAAAAGCTGTGGGACTATCCCTTTACTCTCCCAGCAGAGCTGTGAGAAGTGAAGCCTTTGTGCAGGTGGGATAGAGAAACCCACACATCCTGCTGTTAGGCTTCAAACAGTGAGACTGAACAAAAGTCCTCCTTTGCCTCCCAAACCCTGGAGAAAGGGGCGGGTCTAAAGACTCTAATGATGATAGCCAGGTTGCTGTCCCTATGACTGCAACCTGGGGAAGCTACCTGATTGCAAAATGTGTGGCTAAATAAATTCATACAAACTAGCAGTGCAAGAAAAAAAATTCAAATCTCCTGGCACTGTTGTGCCAGCACAAGGGGACAGAACAATGTGTAATGGATCACATTTACACATTGTCCTGCCCCTTCCCCATACGCCACATGCATAGTGCAATTTATGACATCATAATTTATGTCATCAATAGGATGCAAACTGATATGATCTACCACTTTACCTAAATCTTGCTCCTTGGATCATTTTAAAACAGAGAGAGAGAGAGGGAGATAGCAAGCAGTAACATACTTAAAACATCACTCCTGATGTGCCGTGAGAAGCAATTTGAGATTATTCTTGCTTGGTTGAAACAAAATTTGATGGAAAAACAGTATTGATTAGATCAGCAGTATCTCAGGGGGATGGTCGTACAGAGCATTACCTATGGACTTCTCTCTGACTCTCTAAAGCACTGATACAGGTTGTTATGGAAGTTTCACTGTGAGTGTCATTGCCCTCTGCAGGTATTCAATAACTCATTGTTAGTATGTGAGACTAGTAAAGAAAATGAATTGCTAGGACTATCCCAGGCTCCGAGGAACAATCCGAGGAATAATCCCATTGGATGTCATGGGCTTGGGCACTGGCGATACTACAAGACTGATGTTGCAAGAGGAAGCCCTTGAAGCTGTCTTTAAGTGTGATTCCTTAGCATTAACTGTAGTTGTGCACATTATATGACATTTGAGTAGAAACTTCAAGGGGCACTGCAAGATGATGTAGCTATCTCCTTCCAAACAGAGCATCAGGCTGTAACAATCAGAAGCAGGACCCCTGTCACAGTTCCTAACCCCGCCACAGATCACTAGTGGTTGTGTGTGCAATTGTGTTCTTGCTGTGCCATGATTGCAACAGAGCAGACTTCCTTTGCTGTGAGCAGATGCTGTCTGCTAAGTTGGTTTGAGGAAGTCAGGCCAGAAGTAGGCAATGTGTGATTTGGACCTTTGTTTCCAATGTCACTCTTAGGATCGTATAAAATGGCAGTATTGATCTGCATCTCATTCTTATTGTTGATGCAGCTCCCTGATAGTATGATCAGCTGCTTGATCTTACTATAGGATTAGCTCCTGCTCAGTGCACTAAAAGCCAGTAACCTTATTGGAAGCCTGCGGTTGACATTTTGCCACTGACTAAAAATGGCAGATGAGGGTGGAAATAATGGTTGCATTCATGCTTCATGCACGGGCATCCTGAAACCATTTCCACTTCTATGATAAGATGGTCTGCTTGATTGAGCAGAGATCTCCTTATCTTCTATAAGAAACTGGAGAATAATGACAATCTAAGATACAGTATGACCCTCATATCCAGATGCAGGCTTAAATTTACTAAGGAAACAAGAAACCATGGACAGCCGTGATATTTTTTATTCTGGTCTTGGATATAGTGCTATTAAAATAAACTCTACTGGAAGTTACTATAGAATCACCTGGGAGAACTTAGAAAATGCCCACAGAGGCAGGCCCGTAGCCAGGATTTTGATTGGGCTGAGTCTGAGTGAAAGAGGGTCTACCCTAGCAAACCTTTTGTATCGTTACCCCAATACCCCCATGCATATGGGATATATTGAGTATATTGAGTTTATTCATAATATGAATAAACATAGCAGTTTAAATAATGTACCAGTAAGGCCTTCTCGCGGACCACCATGAGAATTTTGGAGGGGGGGGCTGAAGCTCCCAAAGCCCCCCGCCCCAGCTACATGCCTGCAGAGAAGATATACTTTGGGTTGTTGTAGGTTTTTCGGGCTATATGGCCATGTTCATGTTGTAGGTTTTTCGGGTTATATGGCCATGTTTCTCCTGCATCTATGGCAAGCATCCTCAGGGGTTGTGAGGCCACCTCACAACCTCTGAGGATGCTTACTATAGATGCAGGTGAAACATCAGGAGAGAATGCTTCTAGAGCATAGCCATATACCCCCAAAAAACCTACAACAACCCAGTGATTCCAGCCATGAAAGCCTTTGACAATACATAGGACATACTTTGCTGGATGTCTGTAGGTGAGATTGCAGGCACTGGTCCCATGGACATGGGGTGGTGGTGGTTCGTGCTGTCCATATATTAGCACTCAAACAGGCTTAGTAAAGATCAATGTCCATCATTGTGAGGATGCTGGTAATTTAAAACCCAGTTTAAGTATATCTGGTGAACATTGCAGAAGACAATAAGCTCCATGGCCTTTGATCCTTCACAAAATAAGCACTCGCATCATTGGTGCCTGTTTTTGTCATCCATTTTTTTAACATTTGTTTCTAAAGTGTATATTTCACGCTCCTTGTGATCAAATATATTTGCTTGGATAGTTGCTGATCGGATGAACTGTATAGATTTCAGGAATTCAGCCAAGCTCCATCCTGGAATACAGATTGGGCACGGGTCTTTAGATGAAAGGAAGAATGAACTGTGCTGAATCTCAATGCCATTTGGATTTCAGTGAATTGGCATCCAGTATAAAATGTAAGCCCCTTGCTCGTTTCATGTGATTTCTTTCTCTTTCTCTGCCTTTCTTTTTAGCAAAACCCCCCACACCTTTATCTAAATTTTGCAGATCATATTATATGAAGACACACTGACAAAAGTGTGTTTGGACTTAGCATGCCCCGCTTTTCAGACAACAGAATTCTTTTTAATTAAAACCATTTTTTTGGTTTAAAAAATCAGTATGTGTAATTGCTAACACCTGCTATGTGTTACTAACAGATGTTTCTTACTTACCTAAGGGAACTGTTATAATTACACTATAAGCTTTGTGGAATGGCATTTAACCAAGGTAGAGTAAGAACTTTAGGTGGTGACTTTGTGTTCTTTTATTAGGCTTTTCTCTTGAGGGTTCGGGGAGAAGGAGGGGAAATGTGAGGTAGCAAGGAACTTTGCAAAAATCTGTTCTTATCAACCATATTTCACAATCTGTGACTTTAGAATCTGCTGCTGAACATATGATTGCTTTTCTAGCAATGTATAAGATACTGGTGGTGGAGGTAGTGATGATGATTATATCTTTAATCATCATCATCATCATCATCATCATCATCATCACCATCACCACATCATCATCGCAGCTTGTCAGTTTGATCCAGTAATACAACTCAAAGTAGGATAACTTCACTTACCATAACCTTATAGTTTCATTTTAGGACTGGGATTTGAAAATGACAATGAACTGGTTCTATCAATAGGTCAATGTTTTCCAACCTGTTGTCCATGAACCACCACTGGTCGGCAAGAACTAAAATATGGTCTGTGGCCTGACTGTTACTACACCATTGCAACAAGAGCTACTGGTCTCGCAAAACCCTCTTATAGTGCTGAGGCTTATTAAATATGGATTTCTGTGGGTGAGCAGATGGTGACTATTGGATAGCATATGTTCTGTATCAGAAACTAGAGCTGATGTGGTTTATCCAATGAAGTTTTCTGAATCAGCACTCCAAATCAACAAACCAAATCTGAAGTTCACCAAAAACCGATTTGTAACCGTTTTGGTACTAATTTTGGAGAGTGGTCCCTGGTCAAGTGGTCCCTGGACAAAATAAGGTTGGGAACCATTGCATTAGGTGGAGTGAAGCAACCATTTGAGATTTTAGATCTTAAAGGTATGTGCACCATGGATTCACTAAGCTTGGGATGGCAAACATTCAGCCTGTAGTCCAAATGTATCCCTTACTGGCTCTGCTAACCATTGCCATTGGCAAAGACTTTCAAGGCTGGAATCACTGGGTTGTTGTAGGCTTTTCAGGTTGTATGACCATGTTCCAGAATATGGCTGTACAGCCCGAAAATCTACAACAACCCATTGCCATTGACATAATCACTTGCTCTTTAACTATCCAATTTTGGCAAGAATGGTCCTGATCAATCCCTTGTGCTCCAATTTCTTTCATCTGCATTTAAAATTTAAAAATTTTCT
The DNA here is from genome assembly GCF_037176765.1 of Anolis sagrei. Taxonomy (NCBI): domain Eukaryota; kingdom Metazoa; phylum Chordata; class Lepidosauria; order Squamata; family Anolidae; genus Anolis; species Anolis sagrei. The sequence goes on from NC_090025.1 coordinate 181,979,859, forward strand.
GGTCCTCCCACTTTTCCTTTTATTCTTAGCTTTAATCAATTGCTACAAAATGAATTCAAAGTGCAATAGTAGTTTGAAGTCAGTTAACTAAGCAAGGGAGAGAGGAGAGTAGTACGCATAATCTTGTTCTTCCCTTTAGACCCAGGCAAAAGAAAACTGCTTCAACCTGCCCTTGCTTATGTGTTCTTCCTTTTCAATGACTTTTGCTATCTTGACCAAACAGTGGCATCACTAGGGGGTGTGAAAGTGTGTGCAAGTGGGCTATATGAGGTGACACCATCAGAAGAAAATAAGATCAAAACAACTATAATATTTTTGTGCAGTGTTTCAACAGAGATTTATTTCTTTACAAAAAAAATCCCAGTGACACAGTGGGTTAAAGCGCTGAGCTGCTAAAGTTGTTGACCAAAAGGTTCGAATCTATGGAGCAGGGTCAGTTCCCAGTGTTAGGACCAGCTTCTGCCAACCTAGCAGTTTGAAAACATGCAAATGTGTGTAGATCAATAGGTACCACTCTGGCAGGAAGGTAACGGTGCTTTATGCAGTCATATCAGCCACATGATCTTGGTGGTGTTTACGCCGGCTCTTTGACTTAGAAATGGAGATGAGCACCAGCCCCCAGAGTCAGACACGACTGGACTTAATGTCAGGTAAAAACCTTTACCTTAGCTCTAAGTATATAAATATTTTTGAAACCCGACTTACAAATATACCTACAAAGCTAAAACTCTATGGTAGTTTTATTTTTGAACCTTCTAATGCACATACACTCCAATCATATATGTCATTATTACCCAATTATAGTCGAGCTACTCTATGCTTCAGTCTGTATTTAAAGGCCCAGGGTGTTGAACTCTACCCTTAAAATAAGTTCAGTTCTTTGGTTGGTTCCATAAACATTTGGGTCAAAACCTGTAATAGATTCACTGATATGGGAGTTACCAGTGTCTTCTGATAAATGACAACTTTTCATATAGAATTTTGTTAGGCCAATGGTCACTATCATCATCTCAGTTAGCAAATCTGTGGATGCACCATTTTGTACTAAAAGTAAGTTCATATGCTTAGACAAAAGGAAGCATCTTGTATGTTGAAAGCTCAGGGAGGAGAACTGTGGTTGTGTAGGCTTATTTTTGACATGCCAACATGCAGGAAATGCATGTAAACATCCTCCTTCTTACACTCAACAGAAGCTAAATGAACCTCCTTTGCCCAATCCTGCTGCCGCCTTTTAAAGTGGACTGGGGTTCCATTTACAGAGTCTTCAGTAGTTTTACTGACTATATGGATCTATAAGTCTAGGTTACAAATCCGCAACTGTGATACTGGATGCTCATCAAATTATTAGGATCCTAGCAGATATCACAGGAAAACTTAACCCTTTCTTTCTGGTCCATTCCTGGGAAAAATGTGTCTGCTGGTATTTTTTTGGTAGTAATGATGAGTAGAGTTCCTCCAATTCCCAGTCAGGTTAATTTACCCTCTGTGCCTGCTGTGATAGCAATAATTGTGACCTATTACATTGATGCTATTTACATTTCTAAAAAACCTGGTCTTTTTAATTTAAATTTTATTAAAATACATTTTCCCACAGCTTCTTATTTGTAAAATGGCAATAACAATGATGGGGGGTTCATGTCAGGGAGAAAAAGATAAATGTGGTAAAGCTCCTTGAAAATCAAATAGCACTGAACACTTGCTTCCCTCTCTTTCGGGCAAATCCTTCCTTTATTAACCTAATCTTGCAATTACCTGCAGACGTGTATTAATAAATATGACATGGGCCAAGGCACACATTTCATGTACACACACACACACACGTACACATACGGACGTCAATGAATTGAGAGGCAGCTTCATTTATAACTGCCATTCCTCCTAGCAGTGTTGTAATCAAAGTGATCTGAGGGTGACTCATTAATTAATTGTTCTTTTTTATTATGTGCTATTGAGTTAATGAGTAATTTGTGCTGGATAACTCTCTGAACACATTGATTACATGAGATATTTTCTGGGAGCTTTCGTCCCAATGACATACTGACGAGAGAGAGAAAGGGAAGATGGTAAGCATTCTTCCCTAGCAGCAGTTCCATGAGAGCAAAATCAACTGAAGGGCATTTCAAATGTGTATTTGCTGGGCAATTCATTGTATACATACATCTTGGTTTTCAGTGTTTTCCTTTATGCAAACATCACCTTTTCTCGAAAACACTAATGAGTGATGAATGGCTTGCAACTCAACTTCTTTGATTTAGACTGGATCTTTAAATAATGCTCACCTTGCCTTGTCTCATCAAGGAAAAACAAAAATATCACATTAAAGCTGTGCACCAAGTTGAGTACCACACGTTGATCGGCAGCCATCTACCAGGGTTTAGGGATTAGCGTCTTTTTGTGCTTTGGTCAGAGAAAGCAAAGTGTTCAGTCCAATCAGCCCAAGCCAGCAATTGTGAAAAACCTATCGTTCACTGTCGAACAACATTTGGGATCTGATCAGGATTACCACATCAAAAAAAGGTTTGGAAATGATTACACTGAACTAATCTCATTGGATACAAGTCATAGCCAATGATTCATGGATATGGTATTTGCAGCAGAGTAAGGGGATCTGAATGCCATCATATTAGCATACTATGAGCCATGAGTTAGGAGCCCTGTATCTCTTTCCACCAGTTGCATGAGTATGCTTTTCATGGCTTGAAGTGCCTCAGAATCTGCCTTTTGTTCTCAGTTCATGGATGTGGGACAACCTTTCAGAAGGTACGGGAAGCTTCTAATATGAAGTGATGTAGATCCCTCATATGTGACACAGAGCCTTAACTCTCTAGGGCAGTAGTCTCCCTTAACATCCTTGTGGGATACTGACATAGCTAGGTTTCTGGCCGTTATGTCTGACTGCTCCTACTGGCTTGCATGACTTTGATGACCTCCTATAAGTAGTCAAGAGGCTGACATTCTGCTGTGAATGAGTTTTGACCCTTTCTATGCCCACTAACACGTTTGAATAGTGTCCTGAGACTGTAAAGGAGACATCTCCCACCTTTGGTTGACATTTGAAATATTAATAATGCTAAGTTGAAATGGTATAACTCACTCATACACCATATTGATGCCTAAGAGTAAATAGATTATTAATGCTTCAGACAGACTTTTTAGGGGTGGTTTTACACAGAGCTTATTGTGGACACATTTGCCATCTGTGTCCAGGATGCAATCACTTACCTTCAGCTTAAACCAGGATAGCAATGTTCAGACTCCAATCTAGATGTACTACTGACGCATCATTCCCTAATTGTTTTAACATGTTACTATTTTTCCAAAGATGCTGGAGTCCAGGCAACCACATTTATCTTTGAGTTTTCTCCCTTAGGGATTTTTATGAACATTGGGAGAAGGGGATGTTGGGGGCCTCAAAGTACAGAAAAAAATGGCAACAACCAGGTGGCAGTTCTGGCCCCAAATGCGCAGCTGAAGGCTACAGCGACTACTTTCTGAAAGATCTTTTGTAAGTTCTGCTTAGTGTCCAATTGTCTGAATCATTCCTCATGTAAAGGAGAAGAAAATCTCCCGAGACATGGATAAAGGATGTAGAAAAACAGCAATACTCTCTTACTGTCTGTCCTTCTATACACAAGTTGAATGTAACTTTCAGTGCTAATAGTCAACTCTTCATTTTATATGAGAAGAGAATTTGGGCTCTTGTATCTATGTATACATTTGCTTGTTGTTAGCTGCCTTTAAGTCAACTTTAACTATGTTGATCCCATAAATGAGAGACCTCCAAGTCACCTTATCGTGGACGATCCTAACTTTAGTAGTCAATGATATAACTTAACTTTAGGATCTTAGCTTGTTCCTTCATAACCCTTGCACTAATTGGCTAGGTAGATATGGAAAACCTAGTAACAGATTCTGGTTAGATGGTTCAAATAAAGCAGAAGGTGCAACTATAGTTGTTTATAACATAGCAATGGTGTTGGCTTTATTGGTCTACTAACAATTGGCCATTTCACAACCTATGAGGAATGGTGGCAGATGAAAAGCAATAGCTAGAGATACAGCCATCCAATTCTTAGATTTTATTTATTTGTAGACTGCCCCACCCCAACAATTTGGAATGGAGAACAATAAATTAAGAAACAAAACAAAAATACAATAGCCAGTTAAATTTTGATCAATCACATCTACAAAGTAACAGATGCTAACAGATGCTTAGCACTTTATGGGAAGTGCTTCATTTCTATTCTCCCAAATGGTAGCCCCAAATCAGAAAGCTGAAGACTTGTGAAAGATTATGCAGCTTTTGACAGTCCCGCTGGGGTGGAGTTTCCATGCAACCACCCAAGATGCCTTGATGAAAGGCCCAGCTGTCTTGAGTTGGTACGCAGAAGGTAACCTGAAGAGGGCACTCCTGGTCAATGTTATGGATGGAACTGACCATAGGGAGAGGTATGCTGGACCCAAACCAGATAGTCTCTTAGGTATACTGGACCCAAACCAGATAAAGTTCAGGAAAAACACTCATTTCGTTAAAATAACATTTCTGTACAGGAGCAGAAATTACTATGCTACAGTAAAATAATTTCAGAGAAATATATATATATGTACATATAAAAATTTTATATGACACCCAAAGGCACTGAGTTGCATTGGGGCTCAGCTCCTCATTCCCAGTTATGTTGGAAACAAGGCATTCCAACATCTTCCTTTTCCTTCCTTCGGGGTGGGTACAGAGCACAGTAGCCCCCAAAATAATGAAACACCTGCTCCATAAAGTTGAAAACACCTGCCAATAAAATTAAAACAACACCAAATTCTGTAGCAAAACAGAACATACTTTCTCATGAAATGTATGAAATAAAATCCCCAAGTTCATTCCTTTACAAAAAAAAAAAAAAAGATGAAGAAAAATGCAGTAGTGATTTGTTGAATGGTGGCAACTTTAACACTTTTGTTAGCATTATAATCCAGTCAGGAGCGCTCATAAATCCCATTGATTTCAATGGGAGAGTTAAGCACACACTATACAAGCCAATGGAACTAAGTACTTAAGTGTGGCTAGATCTTGCCTGACATTTTTTTCTGTTAAATAGTTCAAGTGTTGATAAGCATCTCTGAAGCATGGAGAATAATGCATGGGATTGGCTCTTAAAATTCTCTTTTTGTTCTTTTTTTTTTTGTTTTTACTACAAAGATACAGCTTTTTCAAAATAGCTGGTAGATACAAGAAAGCATAAATATACAATAAAGTTTGGACACCGATTGTACTAAATGCAACAATACAAATAAGCCAACGGGAACACAAATGGTAACACAATAAAACTGTATTACATTTGTGCTTCAAATATAACAATGCATTATATACATTCGTCCAAAATAAGCATCTCATGCCAAATGACACAAAAGGAAAAAAATAACCCAAAACAGCAAGCCAAAAAATCCCCAAACCAAACCCCAGACCCTTTCAGCAGTATGTACATTATCTTTTAATAAACATTCAACTGTGAACTGGTGCAATTTCCACTAGGTATATCTGCAGTTCGCTTTTTATTCCACACGATCATTCTGTCTCCCTATATCTATGCTATTCAGTAGATTCCGCCATTATTTCTTATATACATGTTGAACAGAAAGAGAAGAACAGAAAAGATAAGAATGTAGTGCTTCAGTATTCTTCGGAGTGAGGATCGGCTCAGCGAACTTGGGGCGCGTAACCTTCTTTCATTAAACCCTCCTCATAGTCCGTCTGGCAGAGAATCATGTTGTTCTTTAGGAAAAATTTGTCTCCCACACAAAATCTGGAAATAGAAAGGAGAAAGAGAAATTAAATGGAAAGCAGAGGAGCTAATTTGCTTTGTGCATATTATCAAATATAGAAAGTGTTCTTAAGAATACTACTTCCATCATTTCTCCTGGAGGAAATCACGGCAATGAATTAGCAGAGCCTTCGAAGCATGTTGTTTTCGAGCTACAAATGCAATGCTTCACTCATTTTGTCCTCAAAGGAAGCAATGAGTAATTTTAGCAAGTTCCTCCTTGCTGCAACAGTCTTTGAAAACTGCAAAAGCTTTGAAAACTATTAAGAGTTCAGGAATAATTCTGTGCAAAATTCACACGGGACATTTTTGTACAGAAAACAGACTTTTATGTCCAATAGTAATTTTTGTGTAGAAACGATTTTTTCTGTATGGATGGTAAATGGAAATTTCCCCAAATCTTAGCAAATTGTGAGGATAATTTGGAACTCGGCTTTGGAACTCGCTACCTGGAGAGATTAAGCAAGCACTCAGCCTGGCAGCCTTCAGGAAGAGCCTAAAAACCTGGCTCTTCCGGTGTGCCTTTGAGGAATGAATACAAACCCCCACACCATGACCAGCTCAGTACAATATGACCTTCAATGTTTTGTCGAAGGCTTTCATGGCTGGAATCACTGGGTTGTTGTAGGTTTTTTCAGGCTATATGGCCATGGTCTAGAGGCATTCTCCTGACGTTTTGCCTGCATCTATGGCAAGCATCCTCAGAAGGTAGTGAGAGGATGCTTGCCATAGATGCAGATGAAACGTCAGGAGAATGCCTCTAGACCATGGCCATATAGCCCAAAAAAACCTACAACAACCCAATATGACCTTCAATGCACTTTATCTCATCTTTTAGTGAAATTCACCCCATTGCTCATCCCATCTGAAATTTCTCATCAGGCACACTACCTACTCATCCAACTCACCCATTGTTTTTATATTTTATAATTCTATCCCTTGTAATTCGCTGCGCACATTTCTATTATTTTATTTTCATCTGTGTTTGGCTTTGTATTAACGTTTTGTTTACATTTTATTTGATTTTATTATTTGCTGTATGTATTTGATTTTGATCTGTTGTAATTGTTGGGCTTGGCCTCATGTAAGCTGCCCCGAGTCCCCTTTGGGGAGATGGTGGCGGGGTAGAAATAAAGTTATATTATTATTATTATTATTATTAAACAGTTTTTGTCCTGTAACTTTGATACACTTTGAAAGTTATTTTCCAGCAATAATTTAACTGCACTGGGAACGGTGCAGCCTTCCCTGAAAGCTATGCAGCTTTTGGAGCAAAAAAACTGTTTTTAGGCAGACACATGTTTTTAATATAAAAAATAGCAATATTGAAGAAAAATGTTGTGTAAAATTAGCAAAGTTGCACAACAAGATCACTTGGCTACTTTTAGCACAAGATTGCTTTGTTTGTATAGCATTTTTGTTCATGGTTCAGTATTGATTGATAAAAGTATTTTCATCAGACTTTTGGCTGGCCTTATGGACCCTTCCACACTATGTAATTACAAGTCACTCGGTAAACATTTGAGAGACCCTGCCTTTGCCAATATCCCTTCCACTTACAAACTCCAGAGGGTTTAGAGACTGCAATTTGTTGGATTCAGTTCCATAAAGATGTTCTATCTGTTTTCAAGTTGAAGAACCCAATGTGCCTTCTGTATCAATGAAGGGCAGGGAACATAAGACAATGAGACTTGTGAGTCTTTGTTGCCTAAAGTCATCCCATATTCATGTAGATTTCTAAAAACAAATGCACCTTTACTTGGATTTTCTTAAGGAAAAGGTGGGACGGAGGAAGATGGACACCTTCCCCCATTGGTCTAAACTTTTAAAAGTATCCCTTTATCTTTAGACAGAAGACTTTTATGATGTCTTCTCTACCTGGACTTTCTGGAGTTCAAGAGGTCCCTTTTAGTAGCCTGGCTTAGAGTCTATGATTTTCGTAATATGGCACCAGTGTTGGCAATTGCAGCACCAGAATCACAGTGTGTTTCTCTAGTGCCGGGGTTCTCAACCTGTGGGTCCCCAGATGTTTTGGCCTTCAACTCCCAGAAATCCTAACAGCTGGTAAACTGCCTGAGATTTATGGGAGTTGTAGGCCAAAACATCTGGGGGCCCACAGATTGAGAAGCACTGCTCTACTGCACGGTAGCTCTTCCAAGTATTTGGTAATGCTGTCCATGTGACATTGTGGGAAAGACTGTGAATTGTAGCCTGCATTTTATCAGGAACAGCCATAGACTAGTAATATAAATTAATGTTGACCCTAGTATTCACAGGACCAGTACCCATGGTTTCACTCACACATGTCTAAAAAAGTTCACCTTAGGCCAGTGGTTCTCAACCTTTGGGTCCCCAGATGTTTTGGCCTTCAACTCCCAGAAATCCTAACAGCTGGCAATCTGGCTAGGATTTCTGGGGGTTGTAGGCTAAAACACCTGGGGACCCACAGGTTGAGAACCACTGTCTTAGGCAGTTTATAGATCTTTCAGCATGGTTCTATGGTTCGGTTCCAGCAGGAGTTATGGCAGTGATGGGCAACCTTTTGAGCTTGGTGTGTCAAAATTTGCCAAAAACCTGAGCATAACTTGGGTGTGGTGTCAACTTTGAGAAAAAAAAAGCCCATAATTTTGCAATATTTATAGTTTAAATAAAAAAATGTATATTCTATGCTGAGTTATGGAGTGAACAATGCTCAAACGTGCAGATGTTAAATTTGTAGAGCCTTTTACAAATTTAAGGATGGAATTAGATTGGCTCTTATAAGGTGTACTTCCCTGTATGCGGCCGCATGTGGCCGCGTGTCATCAAAAATAGCCATGAGTGTCAGTGCTGACACACGTGTCATGTTCACCATCACGGAGTTACGGCATTTTTAGTTGGACTTTTAATGCTGCATAGTAGTGGTATTAAATTTTAAGGGTTTGTACAGAGTCAATGAATTTTAATGCATTTTAATGTTTACTGTTTTTGACTTATAAAAATGTTTAATTGTTTTTGAAAAATTATGTTCATCCTTTTACTAACTGTGTATTGTTCTTAACTTGTATTGTTTTAATATATTGTTAGTTGTCTTGAGTCCCATTATGGAGGGGAAAAAGAGGGAAATAAATAAATAAACTCAGAGTACTGTTGCTCATCAGCTTGTGGTTTCCCATAGAATATTAGATACAACAAAAGCCCCAGCTGTTTGTTGTACTGCCGAACCCAACTGAATCTACAGCCCTACCAGTCTACATTTCAGACCAAAGAGAGGTCATGTGAATCAGCTTTTTTATAACACCAAACTAATTTCACACTAGTTATGGCATGAGTGTATATTGGACTGCTTCTATAACGGTCTTAGAAAAGAAAGATGAGAGTTCCCTTTAAATGGGGCTTAGAGAAAGAGGGGAGCACAACCCCCTACCGATCTTGGGGGGCACAAAGAAACATTTCACTAATGAATGATTTTCCATTGGGCAGGAGGTCAGATTCTGTTTGTGGCAAATGCTCCATCCATAAAAACATACTTGGGAGGAGCGACGTAGAGCGTTCCAATTAAACCTAAACAGAGTAACCCAAATGAACTTCTTAGCATTGATGCGGATAGATGAAAACTAGTTTCCCCCAGCTAATTGCCCGCTTTCGCCGAGGAAGTATTGTTTAATTCGGTAATGGATTACAATGTTCTTTTTTGTCATATAATTTTCCAAGCAGAGACACCTCGGACACAATTAGGAGCAGAAATAAATGCGTGCGTTGTTTACGGTAGATTTAACAACAGAGTAGCTATGGGAATAGGCTGTATATGTACTTAATTGTAACAATTTAACCTTCAAATAGCAGTGTCTGGTGTAGTTGACCCAGTAAAAGTACATATAATTACACAGGTTGACCTCGCCAACCTTTGATAGCGGCCCCCCCTCCGCTGCACCAGTCAGTCAGTTTCTAACAACGTTTGAAGCCCAAATCGGAGGGAATTGTCACAGAGTAAATTGTGTATTGAAAGGAGGCCTTTAATGTTTTGTGAAGTTGTGAGGTTTTAAATGGAGCAGCAGTTGGACTGATTTACATTTGTAAAGATTGGAATGCTAGACAAACAGCGAACCCATTTATTTTCCAACCGGGTAGCTTTGGAAATTTATCCTTATGCTCGCTAAATAGAGTGAGGGAAAATAGTGTAATAAAAAAGTGGATTGAAAAGAATTAGCTTGGCTCCTGAAGGAAAATTGGGCTGTTTATTTGTGGACGCTCCTCTGCCGCAACCCTCCCCAAACTCCCCCACTCCTTTCTCTTTCTCTCTCTCCCACATCTCTGGATTAATGCCCACTCATGGGGTCTGACTGAAAATGCAGATTATAGAAAGGTCTTGAAAATGTTATTTATGGTCAAGCCAGCTTCATAGAAAACGCACAAACACTTCCAATTCCAGGACCCCCCCCCCCCTCCAATTCTTGGCTTATTTTTCAAAATATTTCTTTCTATTCTGCCTACATTTCATTGAATTGACTATATGGAAATAGAGGGCTGAAGAAGAAAAGGATATCTTTTCCAGGGTTTTTTCTAAAATCCCAATTTAGTTTGAATTTGCTCAAATTGCACAATATAATGCTTCCTTTCCACATATATAAATATAATTAGTTATATTTTTTTAAAATATGAAGCATAATGCATAGATTTGAGTATTAGACTAGGTATCCAGGAGGCCAAGGTTGAAATCCCTCTTTAGCCACAGAAACCCTGGGTGATCTTGGGAAATCACACTCTCCCGGCCTCAGAGGAAGGCAAAGGAAAACCTCTGAACAAATTATACAAAGAAAGCCTCATGACAGGTTCGTCTTAAATTTGCCATAAGTAAGGCATGACTTGAAAGCATAGAAAATTAAACAACGTATTGCTCAAGGCTTTCATGGCTGGAATCACTGAGTTGTTGTGAGTTTTCTGGGCTGTATAGTCATATTCCAGAAGCATTATCTCCTGATGTTTTACCCCCATCTATGACAGGCATCCTCAGAGGTTGTGAGGTCTGCTGGAAACTAAGAAAATGGGTTTTATTTATTGGTTGAATGTCCAGGGTGGTAGAATGAACTCTTGTCTGTTTGAGATAGATGTGAATGTTTCAATTGGCCACCTTGATTAGTATTTAATGGTCCAGGAGTTTCAGGGTCTGGCTTCTTACTGCCTGGGGGAATCTTTTGTTGGGAGGTGATTAGCTGGCTGTGATTGTTTGTCTGTAATTCCCCTCTTTTTGAGTGTTGCTCTTTATTTATGATTTTAGAGGGGTTTTTTTAAAAAAAAATACTGGTAGCCAGATTTTGTTCATTTCATGGTTTCCTCCTTTCTGTTGAAATTGTCCACATGCTTGTGGATTTCAATGGCTTCTCTGTGTAATCTGACATGGTGGTTGTTAGAGTGGTCCAGCATTTCTGTGTTCTCAAATAATATGCTGTGTCCAGGTTGACTCATCAGGTGCTCTGCTATGGCTGATTTCTCTGGTTGATGTAATCTGCAGTGCCTTTCATGTCCGTTGATTCGTGTTTGGGCAACGCTGCATTTGGTGGTCCCTATGTAGACTTGTCTACTGCTGCATGATATACGGTAGACTCCTGCAGAGGTGAGAGGATCCCTCTTGACCTTGAAACTGCTAGGCCCTTAAATGCTAATTAAGGTGGCCAACTGAAACATTCACACCTACCTCAAAGAGACAAGAGTTCTTTCTCCCACTTTGGACTTTCCACAGATAGATAAATACCATTTTCCTAGTTTCCAACAGACCTCACAACCTCTGAGAATGCCTGCTGTAGATGCAGGCAAAATGTCAGGAGGGAATGATTCTGGAACATGGCCATTTAGCTCAGAAAACTCACAACCCACAGAAAACAACCATCTACTTTAAAAACGGTGCTAAATTGGGTACCAGCTATCAGAGCCTAACTTCTTGTGTCCAGTCTACATGGGTAGGAATCTCTGTGCAAAAGTATGACCTTGAAATATGTCTGTGTTTGTGTCATCTATTTAAATGTATTTTCCTTTTAATTTGCAATGCAAAAACTATTGAGACTGAAGGTCTCATCCATAATAATATCGCCAGGTCTTGGTCTTCAAAACACACAAATCGTAATATTACTGCTACCTATCTCCATGGTGGCATCATAAGGGATCATCCCTACATCTCAAATGTTGACCCTGAAACCTCAGGGCCTGGATGGCAACCTGGTAAAAACTATTCATAACTGTGTGCACAGTGTCGTTATTGGAGGAGAGAGAAAAAAGAAGACACATCCACCTATATCCCATTCTAGCTGTACCCATATTCCCAACAGTCATGTCTCATTAATGTTATTCCATGGGAAATCTGGCTGGGGAGCCTACATATCTTGTATATAAGTGGGAGCATTGCTTCATGCATTCCTTTTCAGTACAGGCACTATTTATTTATTTATTTAAAACATTTATATACCATTCTTCTCTACCTCCACGAAACCAGGTAATTGCCAAATCTAGCCATGGGAAAGAGTGCTAACAGAGATGCTGCAAGTCATGGTTTTGTTTTTTGTCTGAGAATGTGTGAGTAGTACTTTTCCATTGAAAAGGCTGCAGATGGATGAGAAATGTCAATCAGTGTCTACAGCTGGAGGTGGGTGGGACCAAATGCACCACCTCTTTTAGTTTCTCCTTCCCTCCCTCCAGTCTAGTTCCAGGCAATCAGTACTTGTAAACACATATTAATTATTGTAGGATAGGATCTTTATGACTTGCGAGCTGCATGCCACTCACCGGGGCTCCCCATACATACTTCTCCATGTAACTGGTTATTTTACTGGCAAAGAAACACAGCACATTCTGCCTTAGAATACAGTCCATTGTACTAGATTTGGACATATGTATGGCTGGGGGAGGAGAAAAAACTAGTAGCAGTAACTAGTAGTGCTATCAATCTTCCACATTACCAAATATGCCCTTCAGTCCATAGCTGAGATCCTAGATCAGTTACTAAGTGTACTTTAAAAGTAGCATCTTCTACTTCTGCTCCCAATTCCACTGTACTTTGCACCAGTTACTTTTTTTATGTCAGGAGTGGCTTAAGAAACTCGAAGTTGCTTCTGGTGTGAGAGAATTGGCCAACTGCAAAAATGTTGCCCAGGGGACGCCTTGATGTTTTACCATCCTTAGGGGAGGCTTCTCTCATGTCCCCGCATGGGCAGCTGGAGCTAATAGAGGGAGCTCATCCACACTCTCACCGGATTAAAATCGGATTAAAATCGGATTAAAACCAGATTAAAATCTATGACCTATTGGTCTTCAGTCCTGTGGGCACAAGGGTTTAACCCATATTACGCCACTGGGGGTTTGCACCAGTTACTGAGAACAATGTATTTGAAAGAAGGCATCACCCCAACTCCCATCCAGTTTATTTAGCCCCTTTGCTTTGGGATTGAAAATTATTTTTACATCAGAGCATTTATTGTGGTCTTAAATAACTGTAACAATAATATTCTACTACCACTTAGGGCTGAGGAATATTCATCGTGTGCCTTTGTTATACTGTGTAATCCACCTTAGGAGAAGATTATTGTCAGACTTCGGAATTCTGACAATAGTGTCACAGTTGTGAATATGCAGGAACCATGGATATGAAACAGTTACAAATGTGTAACTGGATTACACATCTGGAACTGCAATAGTGAATTCCAGCCTACTTGGCTATCTATATTTTTTTCTGTATTGTCGAATGCTTTAATGGCTGGAATCACTGGGTTGTTGTAGGTTTTTTTCGGGCTATATGGCTATGTTCTAGAGGCATTCTCTCCTGACCTTTCGCCTGCATCTATGGCAAGCATCCTCAGAGGTAGTGTGGCCTTTTTCTTCTTCTCCTCTCCCTACACCTATCACATCATAGTGTTTTTTTCATGTTGTCTCCACTTATTCCACATTTCTCTCCTTTCTCCTCTTTGCTTTGTTGCTTCACCTGGCACTTTCACTGCCCTGCTCTTTGGCTTCTGTCACCTGCATTCTCTCTCCTTCCCTGCTTGGAATACTGTCTTTCCTGCTTACACCTCACCCTTCATCATACTCATTTCCTGTTGTGGTAAGACGGAGTATGGTATACATATGCCACCTCAATGTATGAATATTTCTTGAAAAGTTGTTAACATCCTGCTTAGGATATTAACAAGATTTCTGATGATTTCATGGGGCAAACATCTACCTTAGTCCCATAAAATCATCTCTACTTGTGACATACATCCATACTGCTATTTTCCAATATTTCTGCTATTGGATTTGAAATCCCTGTCTGGTGGTGCATCTACACTATAGAATTAATGCAGTTTGATACTATTTTATGGCTCAATACTGGGAATTGTAGTTTGGCGAGGCACCAGCACTCTTTGGCAGAGAAAGCTGAAGACCTTGCAAAATTATAACTTCAATGGTTCCACAGCATTGAGCTATGGCAAAGTGGTTTCAAACTTCATTAATTCTCCAGTGTAGATGCATTCTTAATCACAGAAACAATGGCCATTTCTGCTTTGTAAAGAGGGGTTGCTTTGGAAGGAAATTACAAGACACACAAACACAGCAGTCTACCGAAATCCCTTTCCTGACGCTTTCTTATGTGCTGTTGGTAACAAAAATTACCTGCCTTGCTTGACTGATAAAGATTAGGTGACTTCTTGCATTAAAGAAGTGTGTCTTATACGGGATGAAGTGACAAGACAATAACTAAGTGCTAATTGTGCATAACCAATGCTAAAGATATGCAGCCCCATTACGGCATACAATAAATGAAGCGAACAACAAGAACGTATTAGGCACTTTTAATAATGACACTAGAAAAGTGGTTTGGAGCAATGAGGATAGAAAAAGCTTTCGAGTTTCAATTCAAAAGAGTGTTAAACTATTTCTTACTTGAATGGATTCCACTGGAAGGGTGCGACTGACCTTATTTTGAATGCAGGCTCTTTAGTTCTGCACCAAAACAAGACTGATGTATAGCGACTGTAAATGGTCCTGTAACTTCTAATTGCTTAGCATTATTACATAGTTTAAACAGTGGTTATTACTTGTCTGATATTTTAATTTTCTGCACAACGTGATGAAAAAGGTCAATTTGGCTTTGTTTTAGAATGTAATTGCAGAAAGCTATAATTATGGCAGCTGCACAATTCGCATTGCATGAGGAACACTTGACTATGAAAAAACTTACTATCTTGTTGCTGAACAAAGTAGAACAGCAGGGGCTGCTTCTATTATTTTACTGACTCCCTTTGGAGAAGAACAAATATATATCTTTTTAGTTGTAGAATCATAGCGTTGGAAGAGACCTTGTGGGCCATCCAGTCCAACCCCTTGCCAAGAAGCAGGAAAATCACATTCAAAGCACCCCTGACAGAGGGCCATCCAGCCTCTGTTTAAAAGCCTCCAAAGAAGGAACCTCCACCACACTCCGAGGCAGAGAGTTCCACTGCTGAACAGCTCTCAGTTGTTCATGTTTACACCCATAATTTAGTTCTCTCTTCAAGTTTAACTGATTATTCTCAGCCTGTATTTGTTTTTTTTCTTAAAATAATACCCAAATGCATTATCTAGAGAACTGTAAAATCTGAGGGCTAACTGTTCTGTTGAACCTACAAAGAAGGCAAAGAACTGAGTATTTATTGATTTTACAAAGATGGTGTTCTTCAAACATCCCTACTCTCACAAGTTACCAATATACTTGTATTTAAGTGTCCTGTAAAAGTTGAGAGCAGATTTGGGGGCCAAAATTATGGATTTTGATATGACCCGTGGATAAACTGAGAATCATTCCATGGAGAGGGGAAGGCACAAATGCCAGTTACCGCTGTCCACTACTACAATTTCCCCCAAAAAGCCAAAAATGGCACCAAATTGGAGAGAGCAGTGGGAGTCAGTGCCGTTTTTAGGTTCTCCCAGGATAGACCAAGCTCTCACCTGGATAAATTCTATTCACAGAAGAGTAGGATTCCCTTTTTGATAAATGGAAAGGTGCAGTACTTATCTTGACCCATGGATAAGCTGATCCATTTTGGTGGGTCCATTTTTGACAAAGTTTTCTAGATGTATACATGAGTATATAGGGTAATTGAATTATGGGATCAATTCACAAGACTTCTAAAGTCTAGAGCTATATGTTTTGTACAGAAAATAGCATTTCCCATATTGAGTTGGCAGGCAGGGCCAGTCATTTTTGACATGCAATAAGTGGAGCAGATGAACATGGAAATTGATAGTGCTGCAAGCGGAAATGGATTTCAGTCCAAAGCTATTCTTACTAGAAGCCAAAATGATTACATTGACCAAATCAGGAAACTACATGGCTTACTGAAAAGGATGATAATATTCAGTAAAACAGAAAGCAAAATGGGGAAAAAGAAAGATGCATTGCAAGGGGATTGGCTCATTCAAGGAAGTATGACTCATGTTTCCAAGACCTAAGCTGGGCTAGTGGTGCCTGGAGCTCATGGGGTCTTTCATTCATAGGATTGTCCTAAGATGAAGCTGATTTAATAGTACAACAGAGAGAGAGAGAGAGAGAGAGAGCAAAGAAAGTGATCACACATCATTACATGCTTTCATAAGTTTCAAGCATAGTCTAATGAGACTGTTGCTAACCAATGTTTGTTGGGTTTGCTCCTTGAATGAGGAGCAAAAAGTATTTTGTCATCATGTGAGAAGAGAAAAAGGGAGCAAACAGCTCATGGTTCACATTTATTACATTAAATCACACAGCGTAACATTTTGTGATGATCACAATGGCACATGAGACATTGGCCCTAAATGGCCTAAACCATTTAGGGCTATTATCAGTCCAAGCTGGTTGTACCTGGAGGATGAGCAAGAAATTGTGCCCACTGCCCTCTAATCCAGGTCGATGCCAAATTGGTTTTGCACATGGAAGGGGTCCAAGAAACCCTCTTACCTCTGATTACAAAGTTGACACGCAAAGCAGTCCAGGTGGTAAACATTGTCCTTGGCTCTCATCACCATCTCGAAAGCAGGGATGAGTTTGCTGCAAGCAGCACAGTTTCCTGTAACACCAAATAACCTAAAAGGGGGGAGGGGAGACATACGCACACAAAGAAGAGGGGAAAGAGAAGTTTGTTTGGGATTAATGTGCATATTAATTGAAGATACAGATATTTTTACATAAACAGAATATCCAGTAGTCACTCTTACATTATATCATTTCAAGATATGTAGAACTAGCCGTGAGTCTACTTCAAGAACCCAAAGTGTAACATTCTGCCTGCTGTCTTCTGTGTCCCTCACACCAGCATCTTCCAAATTGTTGCTATTGCTGAGTGGGGTTGGGAAAGGAGGAAAGCGAGGAAATTAAGGCGATGAACAGCTTATCTTAGCTTGGAGAAGGAATTATTGGACACAATATTCCAGGTATAGTCTAATCAAGGCAGAATAGAGGGGAAGGAATGCTACCCCTCTATTCCACCTTGGTTAGACCACACCTGGAATATTGTGTCCAATTCTGGGCACCACAATTGAAGAGAGATGTTGACAAGCTGGAATGTGTCCAGAGAAGGGTGACTAAAATGATCAAGGGTCTGGAGAACAAGCCCTATGAGGAGTGGCTTAAGGAGCTGGGCATGTTTAGCCTGAAGAAGAGAAGGCTGAGAGGAGATATGATAGCCATGTATAAATATGTGAGAGGAAGCAACAGGGAGGAGGGAGCAAGCTTGTTTTCTGCTTCCCTGGAGACTAGGACATGGAACAATGGCTTCAAATTACAAGAAAGGAGATTCTATCTGAACATGAGGAAGAACTTCCTGACTGTGAGAGCTGTTCAGCAGTGGAACTCTCTGCCCCGGAGTGTGGTGGAGGCTCCTTCTTTGGAGGTTTTTAAACAGAGGCTAGATGGCCATCTGTCAGGGGTGCTTTGAATGCAATATTCCTGCTTCTTGTTAGGGGGTTGGACTGGATGGCCCAACTCTATGATTCTATGATTCTATGATTCTATGATTCTAGGAGCAGAAGCAAGCCCAAAACCTTCCTGGCTTTGCCACAGAAACACAAACTGCCAGGAAAAGCTAAGGAAGGCAAAAAGGAATTGGTTGTGGCCTCACATAGAACCCATCAGAAAAGGAAAGGAGGCAGGAAAGGAGAAAGAATGAGGGAGAACAACAGAGAGAGGGATGGAGGGCCATCCAGCTCAGCCTAGATCTCTTCTTCTCTGCTAAAGGCAAGTCCACATTCACAGAACTCAAAAATTTGTATACATTTTGAGAAAAAAAGGACAGAATGAGTTGTCAATTACGGTACGACCTCTTTATCCATGGATTTGATTTCAATGGTTCCACTTATCTGCGCCCCTTTAATAAAATCCCACCCAAAGCATTTGTAGACATCTTTGGGTCCTTCAGTGTGATTCTTTGCTAATCTTCCGATCCAACTATAGTCAAGATATAGGGTTTGATATTATCCATGTGTCAGTTATCAATGGAAGGGGTGTCTTTGACCATATCCTCCATTGATATGGGGCCAAACTGTACTGTGAATGATGCTATGTGTAGAACGGATTATTCACTTTGGATGTGGGGAGAAACATGAAGAAAAACCTCGATTTATGTTATTCAGTTGCTCAAAAATGGCACGGATTCAAGGGTAGCTCTGTCTGTGAGAATATGATGAAAATGGCTCCTTGGATTTTACTGTAAATATGGGCACCTGATGTAAAACCTTGGCCTCGGTGCTATTTATTTATAACACACATGCTTTAGTGTAAGAGGAAATAATACTTTGGTTCTGGTGAGGAGAAGCAACTATTCTAGTCATTTTTGACACCTAGTGCTAAAAGCTTTACCATTATTAAAGAACATTTTATGAAAAAGTCATTTAAAGCGTCAGAAAGCATTAGTGGTTCATGCACCTTACCACCCTGCACCATGGTTATAGCTATGATTATGTTATTCAAGTAGCCTATTAAAGTAAATGAGGCAGTCAACTATATATAGCCACATTAGGAGTACATTATACTGCAGGAACAATTTCAAATCTTTTCTAAAATGTTTTTAACTTTGGTGTTAACATTTTTTTCTTTGCAGAAAAGGTGTGCATAACTCTGAACACACATACACCAGCCGTACACTTGTTTAAGGCATTTCCCCCATAAACTGGTATGTTACACATAATAAAATAACCCAACACACATCTAGAGAAATAATTCTAAAATGGCAGGATTATAAACTTTGGGTGTGTTTTTTTAAACTGCACATACCACCAATCTTTGAAACCAACTTTAATGTAAGCTTCTTAATACATGCAAATGGGTTTTTTGGCGAAAAAATAAAGCAATGCTCTTTTCTGTGTATAGCAGTTAATGCCATTTTCAAGTATGATAGAAAATAGATGAAAATGCCACATCTGCTGCTTTCCTCTTTGCTCTTCAACATCAGGCTGACAGCAGAAAAATATAATGGCTCTCAAGGGAAGCACTAAATTAAAAGCAGTTCTAAGCTAATGAATTCAAAGGTACTACAGTAGAAAACTTGGTTTGGCAACACATACAAATGAATGCAAACCTTTCCATTCTGTAGACCTGAACCAGCTACACCAGAGTTGTGTTCGGATATCAACTCAATATGCACATTTTCATAATACATGTGGCATGCTTATTTTTCAAAGTTTTGAACCACTTTCTACTGATTGTGTGATGTGCTGATTTTTTAAAAAGTTCAGAGACAAACCAAAAAACTCAGTCTTAATCATCAGCATTTCTATATTCATCCTCTCCTTTTAGATTTATTATTCAAGCTCATGTCAACTTCATTTTCTCTAATTGTGAAGACTGATGATTAAAATTATACATACACTCACACAGAGAGAGTCTCAAACGGAGAATTCTTTCTTTTCCCATATTTTTGTCCCTAATGTTCTCAGACATGGGGTGCATCCATATTGTAGAATTAATGCAGTTTGACACCACTTTAACTGTTGTAGCTTGATCATAGAAGTTGTACCTTTACAAGATCCTTCTCTGATAAATAGAGCTGGAATCTCACCAAACTACAAATCTCAGGATTCCATAGCACTGAAACATGTCAATTAAAGTGGTGTCGAATCGCTTTAATTCTACAGTGTAGATTCACCCATGGTCTTCCACCAGGTAAGAAGCAAAATGCTGAAACAGGGCTCTTTAGGATCCAATCCTATTAAAGACAAGGTGAGACTATTGCTCATAAAGAAACTAAAAATAGCGCTAGAAAATCTATGACTTGCATCCAACATTGGATCTTTCAATTCATCCTTACATGCATCTTGGATTCTTCTTTGCTTAAATGCCAGTTGTCTTACACTACAGAAATTGATCTTCATTTCAATAATTCCCAAACTTTGGTTCTCCAGCTGCTTTGGACTTCAACTCCCACAAGGTACAGCCAGCTTTGCCAACAATTAGGAATTCTAGGAGCTGAAGTCAAACAGAGATTTGAAGTCTTTCAAATCTCTGTTTGAAAGATTGTCCAATCAAAATCCCCTTGGAAGAGCACTAAGGAAGGCCAAGAGTGGCCCATTCACAGCCTTGAGCAGGCACACAGGTCATCTAGTCTGATTTTGCCACTATGGATGTAATCACTGAATTAAAAAAAATAGTTGCAACATTTTGAGTGCCATCCTGTTCCATTTTTAAGACGTTGTTAACTAGACTTACAACCTCTGGAATTTTGCTATTCACATTTATGATTGTGTCACCGTTGCCATAATTGCAATTGGCTCCCCCGAAGACCACCTTAAAAGTCTGTCAGCAAAACCAACCGGGTTCTGCAGTACTGGCAAGCAGGATGAGATAGGATGGCATGTTCCGCCCATTGTTGCCAATGGGTTTTGTTGAGATAAGCAGATGTGATGGCTTCATGGCTATTAATGTTAATCTTGAAGAGCTGGATTGGGAGATGATGGACCACAGCTATATCACCACAGCTGTATCTGTCATATAGGATGTTGGCCTCCACCTATAGATCTTAACTAGCACAGCTAGATGCCTGGTAACAGAGGAGAATATACTATTTTACCCAACCACCTTTTTTTGATGATGAACTACTTCTTGTTTGATGTCTAAGTGGTTGCCCTCCAAGTGTTTGGGGATTTCAATTCCCCAAAGTCCCAGCCAGCTTGGCCAACTGTCAGGAATTTTGGGAGCTGGTCCAAGACTCCAGGGGGACCAAAGGTTGGAAACCACTGAGGTAGAAGAAGTAAACTCTAAATATCTCGTTATTATTATATTATGTTCTAAGAAGTATAATGAAACATGGGTTGAGTAATCACTAATAACCTCATCAGGCAGGCCTGTTTTTGGCGGCATATACCTGTTCCATTGTGGTTTAGCCATGTAGCTCGCCAGCTCCCATCCTATGATGTATAGTTACTTCTGGTGTGGCTCCATGGCTTAACTATAGCGAAACTGGTATATGCTGCAGCAGCAGCAACACGGGAGGCTTCCCATGTTGCACCAGCAAAAATGGGGGCAAGCCGAGTGGTGGACATATGGGATTGGTGTTGGGCAAGTCGGTCAATACAGGGTGTGGGGTGATGGGTTCCTCACACCAGGCACTGCCAAGATTTGCTATGATCCGTGGTGATTCTGACAGCCAATATGATAAGGTCCTATAAAGCAAGAAGAAATACAGGGTGGCTATCAACAGCATGGCCAGAACTGCCATCACCACCAGCACCCAATCTAGAATATGGATTATCAGCTGATCATAAGAAATCTTAGGCTCCTTCTACATTGCCATATAAAATCCAGATTATCTGTTTAGAACTGGATTATATGGCAGTGTAGACTCATATAATCCAGTTCAAAACAGATAATGTGGACTTTCTGATTTAATAATCTGAATTATATGGAAGTGTAGAAGGAGCCTTAGTTGATGTAGTCTGATTCTGCTTCCTTGGAGACTAGGACGCGGAACAATGGCTTCAAACTACAAGAGAGGAGATTCCATCTGAACATGAGGAAGAACTTCCTGACTGTGAGAGCCGTTCAGCAGTGGAACTCTCTGCCCCGGAGTGTGGTGGAGGCTCCTTCTTTGGAAGCTTTTAAACAGAGGCTGGATGGCCATCTGTCAGGGGTGATTTGAATGC